>NC_141143.1:132094261-132408324 GCF_053477565.2 Lygodium microphyllum
CCTATCTTGAGAAATTACATCCCTTTGTCGATATTACTAGTATTCATGTCCTAAGGCCTGGTACCCTCTCTTACTCGCAACATAGAACGATCTAAGTATGAGAATACTGGGTTAACTCTGCAAGTGCAATACTAAGCAACATTTTAACTTAACTTAACCTATCTTTCATATTGATTGTAACTGTCATTCTAGTGCACAAGAACATTGCAATTTATATTTAACCTATATGCGAGATGCAACTAGAACATTATTGCATAAGTGCATCTTTTAACACATGAATCATATAATAAAAAATGCAACAACCTTTCATCATGATGGTGCGAGAAATATAAGTACCTTGTCATGTGATTTAAAACTTTTTCGTACATTCCTATGATCCTTTTTTTTAAAAAAGCGTTCTAATTAAGTTTTCCCTATGCGAATTTATACTTAATGCACCCATATCATGCGGAAACAAAAAGGGTGAATTTGATGGAACCTGAACATCTGCAGGAGGGGTATTATCGATTCTTGAACTTTGGGTGGGGACTCTTACATGTGCTCCTCTTGTGTGGCGCTTTGGGGCCATCACAATTGGGACTTGGGAATAAGTTGGCAGGTGGAGGGTGTACTAAAATTCTCTACAAACTGGCAGTCCTTCCTTCCCGCAAGGGAACTCCCTTCGCAAATGAGTTGTGTCCTTCCGCGGTCTGTGGGTGAAACATCCCCTAGGAAGCTTTTTTGTGGAAGCTTCTTAGAAGCTTTTTTTTAACTTCTTGTTTTTGACAGGGGGCCCTGATAGCGTCATGCTCAGAAAGGAGATGGGGATGAAAATGATGTTGATGAGGGAGGCAGTGTCCTGGTGGCCTAGGGGGGTGGTGCTGTGTGTCAAGCGGAGGGGGGGTGTGACGTGTAGGTGGAGCAGGGGTGGCGTTTTTGAAGACCACAGGGGAGGGGGGACTCTCCGCTTAAATAGTGGGGAGGGGGTGGTTCATGAGGGGAGAGACGGCCGTTTAATGGTCGCCACCCCACACCTGGGGGGTGCATGCCCCTCTCCCACTCTACTACCTCTCTCTCTCTCTCTCTCTCTCTCTCCCCGACATGCTGTCGGCAGGGGAGAGAGAGAGAGAGAAAAAAATTTTGAACTAAATTTTTAAATTTTAAAAGGGGGGTTCTCATGGGGGAGACACGGGAGAGATGTTACATCCTCCCCCCCTTAGAGGAATTGAGATGTCCTCATCTCAAGAAGATCTGGGGGGTATTGTTGGTTGAGAGTATTTTCATCCATCTAGGTGCCATCACTCTTCGGAATAATCTTTCCACTGGATGAGGTATTCTCTCAAGGTCCTTGATCTCAATTGCCTCTCCCTAACATCAAGTATTCTATCAGGCCGTAGCTCAAGGACTCCTTGGCTAGGCATTACAATTTGATGATCATCAAGTACATGATTCAGATTAGTTAGGTACTTTTCCAATAGGCTAACGTGGGATACATTATGAATCTTTAGAGTTGCGGGTAGCTGTAGTTTGTAATCATTAGGCCCTAGGCACTTGATGATCTTATAAGGTCCACAATACCTCGAACTTAGCTTCTTGTACTCTCCCAAGGATAGTGTACTCTTTTTAGGGCGTACACGAATGAAGACCATATCACCTTCAACAAAGGATCTGTCTTGCCATTTCAAGTCAGCGTAAGCCTTTTATCTATCCTTGGCAGCTTGAATGTCTTGTCTTATTGATTTGATTTGATCATCCATGTCTTCCAACATCTGTCTTGAAGCTTCTACCCTCAAAGTTGGATCCGAGAAGTTCAAGGGGGTACAACAATCATGCCTATACAATGCTTGAAAAGGGGACATCTGAATACTCTGTTGGTAAGAAGCATTGTAAGCAAACTCAACCAGTGGTAAATATTGAATCCACTTTTTGGGTTCGCGGTAGCAGTATGCCCTAAGCATATCTTCAATGACTTGATTGACTCATTTTGTTTAACCATCAGTTTGGGGATGGTAAGCTGTGCTGAAATATAGTTGAGTTCAAATAGCCTCAAAGATAGCCCTCCAGAAGTGTGATGTGAAAAGAGAGTCACGATCACTAATGATTCTTTTGAATAACCCATGAAGTTTGAATATTTCCTTGATGAATAATCTTGCGATGTCTGAAGCTTTATAGTTCGTCTTGATAGGGATGAGATGTTCGACCTTGGTGAGCATATCTACTACAACCAAAATAGAGTTATATCCTCCCTGAACTTGGGGTAAGCCAACAATGAAGTCCACACTAATGAACTCCTATTTCATTTGTGGAATGTCAAGTGGTTGCACTTTCCTAGGCATTTTAACATGTTCTGCCTTAATGCGTTGATAAGACAAACATTTCGTGACATATTTGAGTATGTCTCCCTTGAGCCTTTCCCAAAAATAGTTCTTCCTGACCGTGTTAAGGGTCTTGGCATAACCAGGATGTCCTGAGAAAGGGGACTCATGGGCTTCCCAAAGTATCTTCTGCTTGAGAGTTTGGCTTGTGGGGATACATAACCTTGTCCTAAGGTAGACAAGTCCACTATTGATGGAGAATTCTTGATACTTTGTCTTTAGCTTCGGGTCTTGATCCTTGATGGGGATCTCCCTTAGCATTTTTTGATAGACTGGGTTATGATATGCCCTTTCTTTTGCTAGCTCGAGAATCGGGTTGTTTGGCATTGATACCTTTGTGGCTAGAGACCTTGCTGTCGATGATACCTTTGTGGATAGAGACCTTGCTGTCAATGGTTCTTGCAAAATGAGAGAATTTAGAAATGCCTTGCGTGACTGAGTGCATCGGCAACTACATTCTCTTTACCATGCCTATATTTGATTTCAAAATCATATTCTTCCAGCACTTCGATCCATCAACGTTGCCTCATATTGAGCTCATTCTAGGCTAAAATCCATTTAAGACTCTTGTGGTCTGTTACTAAGAAAAATTTGTTGCCTAGCAAGTAATGTCTCCAAAATTTGAAAGCATGGATGACAGCCAATAGCTCCAGATTGTGCATAGCATAATTCTTGACATGTCTCTTCAAATTATTTGAAGAATATGCTACGGGATGACCTTCTTGCATAAGTACACATCCTAAAGCAAGTGCGCTAACATCAGTTACCACTTCCAAATCCTTACTAAGATCTGGAAGTTTCAGGATGGGTGCTAATACTAAGCTTTGCTTTAGTTTGTCAAAGGTGGTTTGTTCATACAATTGCTACTTGCTTCTTTAGTAGATTAGTTAGAGGTGCTGCAACCAAGGCATAATCTTTGATGAAAATTATGTACCACCCTGTCAACCCAAGAAAACTACGTATTTCTTTGACAGAAGTTGGTGTTGGCCATTCCAGAACATCTCTGACCTTAGCTAGGTCTACTGAAATTCCTTCTGCTGATACAATGAATCCCAGATATTCAATCTGTCACTTAAAAAATGCTCACTTCTTCTTCTTGGCATAAAGCATGTGTGCTCTCATTGTTTCAAGAAGAATGCGAAGCTGGGGTTCATGATCCTTTCCCTGTTTTGAGTAGACTAGGGTATCGTAAAAAAAGACGAGTACGAAGTCATCAAGATAGGGCCTAAAGATATCCCACATTTACCTGTTGAAGGTAGCAGGAGCATTCGTTAGCCCGAATGACATCACTAGGAATTTGAAGTGTCCATACCTTGTACTAAATGCAGTCTTCGGAATATCTTCTTCTTTGATCTTTATCTACTAATATCCAGATCTGAGATCTATCTTTGAGAAGATCTTTGCCCCTT
The DNA here is from genome assembly GCF_053477565.2 of Lygodium microphyllum. Classification (NCBI taxonomy): domain Eukaryota; kingdom Viridiplantae; phylum Streptophyta; class Polypodiopsida; order Schizaeales; family Lygodiaceae; genus Lygodium; species Lygodium microphyllum. The sequence continues at coordinate 132,098,025 of NC_141143.1, forward strand.
GAAGACGGTCAAGTAATTCATCTATTCTTGGAATGGGGTATTTATTTTTTATGGTTTCTTGGTTCAACCCTCTATAGTCAATACATAGGCAAAGCATTCCATCTTTCTTCTTTTGGAACAACACTGGAGCTCCCCATGGTGAACTGCTAGGATGGATGTAGCCTTGATCTAATAGTTGCTTGAGTTACTTTTTCAGTTTGATAGCTTCCAGGATGGACATCTTATATGGCATCTTTGGGATTGGTACAGCTCCGGGTACAAGTTTGATTTTGTGGTTGACTTCCCTTTGGGGAGGAAGTTCCGTCAAATCTTCAGGGAATACCTCTGCGCATTTCTTTAACCATGAAGGTTCTTCTCCATATTCTTGATTCTGATCTAGCTTATTCAGTTTAATCAGATAAACAAGTAGACCCTTTTAAACACCTTTTATTATCTGTGTTGCTTTTGCCAACTGTATTTTTGAGTTACCAGCCTCACCTTGAGTCGTGACTAGCTCCCCTTCCGAATTGTGGAAGGAGACTTGGCCCTTTCCACAGTGGATGTGGGCATCATTGGGTATTAATCCATTCCAAGTAAACATTCGTGGACACCTAGGTTCATTACTCTGAATCTCACAGAAGATGGCTTCCCACCCAGTAGGAATTTCACCTTAGTAGTCTACCTAGTACAAGTGACCTCATGACCATTTGCTAATTCCACAAGTAAAGTAGAAGCATCTATTGTGGCTATCCCTAATCTTTTTGCACAAATTGGTAAAATGAAGGAATGTGTACTACCACAATCAATCAAGGTTTTGAAGCTTTTACCTTGATATTTTGATGGAGTTTAAATCATCGAGAATTGGTGATTTGGACCCTTCTTGTGAAGAATGGTGTGAACCATTGCCCTCTCGATGTCAACATCCATGGATGGATCTTCTTCATTGTCCGGATCCTTATTAAAAACACTGGAGGTTCTCCCTCCGGCCATAACGCTGGTTCCTTGCTTTATTTTGACATTGGAATTGCCCTTGGCGATGCCCACTACCAAGCTTGGGACACTCCCTCTTGAAGTGTCCAGGCTCGTTGCAATGGAAGCAATGAGGGTTGCAATCATTGCTTTGTGTTGGAACAAAGTTGTTGATAGCATTGACCCTAGCTTTCTTTCTTTGGCCCTGGTTCTGACCCTGTGCTCTCTTAGTCTGAGCCTTAGACATGCTCTTATTCTGATCTTTGTAAGGACAAATCATGTTGTTCCTTGGTTTGGTCTGCACCTCCTGTATTATTGGAGCAGCTCGAATAAGTGCATCTTGTAGGTCCGTTGGGCGCATTGATTCCAATCGAGTGTTTATGGGTGGATTCAACCCAATACAGAATTTTGACACCTTTTGTGTCATATCCATTGGAGGTGCATACTTTAGGAGCGAAACAAACTTCGAATAGTATGCTTCAAGGGATAATCCTAGCTGCTTCAAGTCATAGAATTCATTCATCTTTTGTGTGTGGTAGGCACGTGGCAGACACCTCCCTCGCACAGCTTCCATAAGCTTATCCCAAGTGACTGTCTCCTCTGAGATCGCTTGGTCTCTGCACCACTTTTTCCACCAAAGTCTTGCTTTGCATGTTAGCTTAAGTTTGGCAAGCATGGCTTGGTTAGCAGGTGCAGTTCCTGCTGCCTCAAAATAGTCCTCCATGGACTCAATCCAAATCTTAATGTCGTTTGAACAGTCCTTCCCTTGCCATCAAACTCAGGTGGCTTAATTTGTTTGAGAAGGAATTTCTTCTCTTGAGCCGCAAGCTGGACTTAGTGCAAGAGTCAGATTTGGAACATGCGCTTCAGGTTGCGTCTGAACAATAAGATTCTTTACATTAACATCTTATCATAGGTTCTCATATTATGTTAATATGACTAGCACAACTTTTTTGCTAAGTGATTTAATCACTTAACACCATAGTTAACATTTATGATCAAGATAGACAATTGTAGAAAGTCTTATTTATTCATGAAGGCATATCCCTTTGAGTACATTTATTTTGGATAAATAGGACAGGCTGATTGATACATCAGTTTGGGGAAAATAGGATTGTGTTACAATCGCCTACAGGGATGGAATAATAATATGGAGTGGGGTCATGGATTTTTAGGAAATAGTAAGTCATAGGAAGCTTGGGGTATCCCTTCCTTTGATACCCGTTCTTCTCATAGCGCCCTAACACTTTGATTCTGTTCAACAGAAATCACCTGGGTCACTTCTTCATAGCCATACTTGCTCTGCTTGACTTGCTAACCACTAACATGCAAAGTTCCGTTTACGGAGCTTTGACAAAGATGAATAGCTTCACGATCTTTAAATCCTCCATCCACTTGATTCTCTTCAAGTTGGTGTGAAGGTACGCGAGTCAGTGGGCTGCTATGTAGTATATTCCTGAGTCTCCCATCCATCTCCACTCCTCATATAGGGGTGAAAGATTATAGATGCGGTCCAAAATATTCATCATGCCAAGCCTTTGACGATAATTCGAAGCATACATTGCAGTCATGAACATGACCTAGAACACCAAGAACTTGCTCCATGCTTCGTGACTCTGCAACCTAGCATCCATAAGTGAGTAAAGAAATGCTTTCAATAGAAAACACTACTCTGTTCTACTCACCCTCCCCTGTTTACCCCCTTATTCCCTTTATTTCCCTCCATTAAGTTCCCTTATAATCTTTAGATCTCATTGCTTTGCTCTGATACCAACTATAATGTGTCCGCTTGTCCACTTGTGGGACACGTCTTAGCAACCCATCGGGAGGGGAGTTTAGAAAAGCGCCACCTGGCACTCCCAAGGAATATCACAAGGTTTTTGATCTAGGTCTTCCTGAGTCTGCCCTAAAGTGAAAGTATCCAGCCGTTCCCACTTAGGCCGACTTGAAGTCAGGGTTTCTTTCCTATCAGCCAAGTCTCTAGGAAGTAGCTAGTGTCGAGCTCTAGATGAACCACTTTGCGTTGGAATAACAGAGTCGAAGCGGATTTATGCTGCACTTGGTTTATGGAGAATGGGAAACGAGAGGGATGCGAAGGTCAACCTCTGTGCCCATAAGGCATAGTCCCATTCCACTCCCCTAAAACAACATAAATCAAGATTCTAACTCTATTGACTCTAGGTCTTCACAGTTTCCTTATCATGTCTTTTGAGAAAAGTTCCCAGCTAACCGAGACCTCCCTTCTGTAGGACGGACCCAAGCCACTGTTGGGGATAAAGGCGCCTCCGCCGTGCCGCCCCGTGTATTACTACACTGACAGTACCCGCCACTGCACACTGCAGGTGGCGAGCACCCGTCACGTCACTTTATTCTTTATTCTTTTAGTGACAGTTTGAATAAAGGAAGGCCCGGTCACACATTGTGACTGTTGGAGTTCCCATTTCTTGTCTCTCTCTTTCTTGCTCTTGCTCTCCCGCCATAGCTCGCGTGCAAGCTTCGATCCTTCTCACCTTTCAACTGGTATCAGAGCTTGGCATTCTATTGCTCGAGCTCGACTCGGTGCTTCTCGACCTTCGCATCGACTCACTTCACGCATTGGATCTCCATCCCGGCAGCCATATCCGATCTCCCCGAGCTCTCGTCACTCCCCGGCTTCCCGAGCACCTTCCCAGCCTATTGAGGCACCTTCAAGGCATTGATACTGAGGTATTTGATCATTCTTTCAGGGTTTTATTTCAGTCTACAGGTTGCAAACAGCAAGGGCAGCCATGGCTTCAAACTCTTGAAGCTTATTCCCCTCATATTGTGCCTTACACCTATCAAGGCTCAAAGAGGCTTGTCATAGGCCTTCGATAGGCCCTTCTTGAGCCCCCCATTACCCCCTTTTCAGCCCATGTGGAGCAGCAGCAAGTTCAGCACCCACAGGGCAGATTGCATCATTTTTTTCCAGGCTGTGACCTTTGGAGAGGAAGTAACTCCTTTTTTCTTGCTTGGGACTCTGAATGAGTCATGGGATGTATTCCGCACTGCCCTATGTGCCTCTAGTGCTACTCTAAAATTGGCAGATGTTGAGAGTGCTCTTCTTCAGGAAGAGGTGAATCGCAAAAACTTGGATGCCTCTCGTGGTAGTCATGCTTTGACAGTTAGAGGCAGGAATGATAGGTATGACCGTGGTAATGGTCGAGGCCGTGACTCGCAGAAGGGCCGGTCTAAATCTCGTGGTGGCAAGTCGCGTAGTAAGTCGCGTGGGCGCAATGCAAATGTCACTTGTCATCATTGTGGGAAAAAGGGCCATATTAGACCACAGTGTCATGAGTTGCGCAATGAGAAGCGCAAGGATAAGGGAAAAGATAAAGTGCAGGAGAAGTCCTCTGATCGCAGCATAGTACCTACGAAGTCCAGCGTCAAGATTGAGGAAATTAATGTCACGCAGACTGAGGAGTCCGATGGTGGTGATGAGTTTATACTTGCAGCTAGTTCTTTTGATGCTTCACACTTGACTGAGACATCTAGTATGTATGCACAGTGCTGGTTATTGGATTCCGGAGCATCCTTCCATGCGACGCCTTACCGTGAGTGGTTCCACTCTTACCGCACTATATCTGGTTCAGTCAGACTTGGAGACGACAGGTCTCTTGACATTGTGGGCATGGGTGATATTCAGTTGCAGTTTTCCACTGGCAGTTCATTTTTGCTTAGGGATGTACGTCATGTACCTGCGCTTACGCGCAGTCTTATGTCTGCAGGACAGCTGGATGATGCAGGATTTCATGTATGTTTTGGGGATTCTGCCTGGAAGATTACTCGTGGCAGACTTGTGCTTGCTAGAGGCTCCAAGTCTGGCAGCCTCTATCCTCTTGTTGTATCTGGGTCCTCAGTTGACCATGTTTTGGCAGTGGGTTCTATCCCACATGTATCACTTTGGCATGCTCATTTAGGGCACATGTCTTTGAAGGGAATGAAAATGTTATCTGGTTTGCAGTATCTTCCGCCTTTGGATTATGCATGTTTTTACTCGTGTGATCATTGTCTTTATGGTAAGCAGAATAGGTCTACGCATAAGAAATCGGGTAGGCCACGCATGAGTGAGCCCTTGGCATTGGTGCATTCCGATGTTTGTGGGCCTATGCCTTGCATGTCTATGGGTGGCGCGAAGTACTTCGTTACCTTCATTGATGATTTTTCTAGGAAAGTGTGGGCTTATCCCATAAAGCAGAAGTCCGATGTCTTGGCAGTTTTTCAGAGATGGCTTGCTCTTGTTGAGAACCAGACTGGGTATAGGCTGAAATGCCTTAGGACAGATAATGGGGGAGAATATGTCTCGCATGCTTTTGAGCAGTTTTGTGATGACAGGGGTATTAAGCGTCAGTTGACCGCCCCTTACACCCCACCCCAGAATGGTTTGGCTGAGCGTATGAACAGGACTATTCAGGAGCGTGTGCGCTCTATGCTTAGCCATGTAGGCCTACCCCAGAGTTTTTGGGCTGAGGCAGTTAGTACGGCAGTGCATGTCATAAACCGATCACCTTCCAATGGATTGGATTTCCAGGTTGCAGAGGAAGTTTGGGCTGGTAAGCCACCCTCTTATGCGCATCTCCGTGTCTTTGGATGTGAGGCATTCTGCCATGTGCCCAAGGACAAGAGGAGCAAATTGGATCCAAAGAGCATTAAATGCATATTCCTTGGCTATGGTGAGTCAGGAGAGATGGGCTATCGCCTATGTGATCCGCAGGCGTGGAAAATAGTACGCAGCCATGATGTCGCCTTCCATGAAGACAAGATGCACAGGCAGCCTGAGAAGGTGGTTGAGATCCGCAGAGTGATCTTTCAGGAGGAGCCTAGAGCTCCAGCACAGCCAGTAGTACAGCTTGCAGCAGTTCCTTCACAGGGCCAGGGTGTTGGACAGGCAGTTAGACATGCAGTAGAGCCTGCGGTGAGATGGTCTGCTAGAGATAGACGTCCACCTGACAGATTTCAGCCCTCTATGCATTATGTTTTGGTTACAGATGCAGGAGAGCCTTTCACTTATGATGAGGCTATGCGCAGGGGTGATAGTCACTCCTGGGAGAGGGCTATGCAGTCTGAGATAGACTCCCTACATAAGAATGAGACTTGGGATTTGGTTGCCTTGCCTAAGGGCAAGAAGGCTTTGCCATGCAAGTGGGTGTACAAGCTGAAAAGTACCCCTGGACACCCCAAGCCGGCATACAAGGCTAGATTGGTAGCAAAGGGTTTTAAGCAGGAACATGGTGTGGACTTTGATGAGATCTTCTCTCCTGTGGTTAAGATGACCACCCTGCGCTTAGTCTTGGCTTTGGTTGCACAGCTTGACTTAGATCTATATCAGATGGATGTCAAGACAGCTTTTCTACATGGGGACTTGTATGATGAGATCTATATGGATCAGCCTAAGGGTTTTGCAGAACCTGGCAGGGAGCACCTAGTGTGCAAGTTGAAGAAGAGCTTATATGGCTTGAAGTAGGCACCTAGGGAATGGTATCATAAGTTTGATGCCTTTATGCAGTCACAGGGCTATAGCAGGAGTGCTATGTCTTTACACGAAGAAAGCCCGTGATGGCAGTTTGCTTATCTTGGTACTCTATGTTGATGATATGCTGATAGCAGGGAAAGCTCATGATGAGCTAGATGCTCTTAAATCTCAGCTGAAGAAGAGCTTTGAGATGAAAGATTTGGGACATGCCTCACATATACTTGGGATGTGCATTAAGCACGATAGGCATCAGGGGCTTTTGTATCTCTCACAGCGGGAGTACATTCATAAAGTCCTTGAGCGCTTCCGCATGCAGGACGTAAAGCCTATTGGCTGTCCATTACCTTCTTATGTGAAGATATCACAGGCCGATTGTCCGCAGACAAATGAGTAGAGGGCCGAGATGGCCAAGATCCCTTATGCTTCAGTCGTGGGCAGTTTGATGTATGCCATGATAGCCACTCGTCCAGATATTGTGCATGCAGTTGGTGTTGTGGCACACTATATGGCTACACCTGGCAGCAGACATTGGGATGCCGTGAAGGGTATCATGAGGTACCTGAAGGGCACAGCAGATATGTGTATTTGCTATGGCAGCCAGGATACAGGGGTCGTGGGGTACACTGACTCCGATTATGCAGGACATGCAAATAGTAGGAAGTCCACTTCTGGCTATGTATTCACCTATGCTGGAGGGGCTGTCTCTTGGATGTCTAGGGTTCAGAAGTGTACGGCTTTGTCTACCACTGAGGCCGAGTATGTTGCAGCCACTGAGGCTTGCAAGGAGGCCATATGGTTAGGCCGTCTAGTTGCTGACCTTGGGATTGATGCTACACCTACACTGCATTCGGATTCTATGAGTGCCATTCAATTGGCTAAGAATCCAGTCTTCCATGCGAAGACGAAACACATTGAGGTGAGGTATCACTTCATACGTGGTGTCGTGGAGGACAAGTCTGTTGACCTTGTCAAGATCTCCACTGACGAGAATCCTGCAGATCTACTCACGAAGAGCCTCACTACTGAGCGCTTTGCCTTCCTCAGGAGGTTGATGGGCGTTGGATGAGATGTCGCCTTTCCTCATCCCTTGTACCTATGTACATTTGTACTATCTTTTCTTTTTTCTTTTCTCTCTCACTAGGGCAGATTCGCCTTTAAGTGGGAGATTGTTGGGGGTAAAGGCGCCTCCGCCGTGCCGCCCCGTGTATTACTATACTGACAGTACCCGCCACTGCACACTGCAGGTGGCGGGCACCCGTCACATCACTTTATTCTTTATTCTTTTAGTGACAGATTGAATAAAGGAAGGCCCGGTCACACATTGTGACTGTTGGAGTTCCCATTTCTTGTCTCTCTCTTTCTTGCTCTTGCTCTCCCACCATAGCTCGCATGCAAGCTTCGATCCTTCTCACCTTTCAGTCATGTCCAGCGCACTTTCCTCGGGTTGCTTAGTTATCTAATTACCTACCACATTATGTTTGACATGCAAAAGCAGCTTCCTTAATTACCCAATGTAAACAAAGGTTCCTTCACATAACTTAGGCATTAACATAAAAAAAACAATGTCAAGCAAGTTCCTTTTCCAAATATTTGGCCTTTATTTATCATAGACTTGGAATACATCAAGTATCTTGCCCGAAGGCTATCCCAACAATCAACAGGATTGCTGCTCCAAGTTTCGCCCGTAGACTAGTACGCAGGCCTCGAGATCCCATCTCGAGTCACAACGGCCTCTTGTGCAGGATCCGGAGGCAAGGAATTTACAACCAGAGCCTCCCCTGGCACCCAAGCGTCCTCCCACTCCAAGCAGCACCCACAAAGAGACCTCTCGCGGTGGGTTTGGTCCATGCACCCGGCGCGGCTAACAACCCCCTTGGATAGGGCTAGGCAGGCAGTCGGAGGTAACTGAACCTGCCTCTCCCTCCAGCTATTAACCTGAAGCATTAAGTGTTTGGCCTTGAATTAATTTCTTGAGCAAAGAAGTCCAACAATGTAGCTAAGAGTACAATCACGATAATTTCTGTGGTCATTGTACGAGCAAGTGCTAAGGTGTGATTCCTTTTTCCCAAATACTCCTAGTATTCGATCCTGGATCATTCCTGACTTGGAGAGATTCCAAGGGCTTGGCAAGCTAGGTTACTTGTTTTCCCCTTTTTCTTTGGGCTAGGGTTTGTACCCTACCGACCCCAATTATCCTTACCTTAGGTCTCCTTGTGAAATAGATCTTGGACAACCCCGTCGTCCTCGGTTGGTCAATTTGCTTCTTGGCAATTCACAATTTCCCTAAATATGAGAGAGAGTTGTAGTAGAGCGACTACTCGACTTCTTAACGAATCTAGCTTGTAATTAGATCTCGCCTCCCTTGGCCTAAGATGTAGTAGCAGCATCTTATGATTTAGTTGCAATAGCATCTGACCTTGGAGACTAGTTGCACGAGATAGGTAGCAGTGCCTATCTTGAGGAATTACATCCCTTTGTCGATATTACTAGTATTTGTGTCCTAAGGCCTGGTATCCTCTCTTACTCACAACATAGAACGATCTAAGTATGAGAATACTTGGTTAACTCTGCAAGCGCAATACTAAGCAACATTTTAACTTAACTTAACCTATCTTTCATATTGATTGTAACTGTCATTTCATGCGTATTATTTGCTTTTCATCAAATGAAATTTAACCCCTTTTTATTTTCATACATCTACTTATGCATGCAAGTTATGCTATGTAAATTTATAATGTTATAAAAACATAATCTTTTCTTTTCCCATGCAAGTCACGTGAATAAGAATGCAGTTGCTTATGCAAATTCTAAATAAAATATAACTCTTTTATCCCTCCCCATAGCAACTATCTATTCTTTAATTAAGCATCCTTCTATGAATTGTCCTATTACGGTCGTCACAAGGGGTTTTTTTAATTGCACAAATGCATTGTATACAACATAATTCATTATATCCAACGTAAATTACCCAATGCAAACCTTGGAGTGCATAAGAACATCGCAATTTATATTTAACCTATATGCGAGATGCAATTAGGACATTATTGCATAAGTGCATCTTTTAACACACGAACCATATAATAAAAAATGCAACAACCTTTCATCATGATGGTGTGAAAAATATAAGTACCTTGTCATGTGATTTAAAACTTTTCCGAGCATTCCTATGATCATTTTTTTTAAAACAAAGTGTTCTAATTAAGTTTTCCATATGCAAATTTATACTTAATGCACCCATATCATGCGAAAACAAAAAGGGTGAATTTGATGGAGCCTGAACACGTGCAGGAGGGGTATTATCAATTCTTGCACTTTGAGTGGGGACTCCTACATGTGCTGCTCTTACTCCCACGTGTGCTCCTCTTGTGTGGCGCTTTGGGGCCATCGCAATTGGGACTTGGGAATAAGTTGGCAGGTGGAGGGTGTGCTAAAATTCTCTGCAAAATGGCAGTCCTTCCTTCCCGCAAGGGAACTCCCTTCGTAAATGAGTTGTGTCCTTCCACGGTCTGCGGTGAAACACCCCCTAGGAAGCTTTTTTGTGGAAGCTTCTAGGAAGCTTCTTGGAAGCTTTTTTTAAACTTCTTGTTTCTGACAAGGGGCCCTAACAGCGTCATGCTGAGAAAGGAGATGGAGACAAAAACGATGTTGATGAGGGAGGCGGTGTCCTGGAGGCCTGGGGGGTGGCGCTGTGTGTCAGGTGGAGGGAGGGGCGTGACGTGTAGGTGGAGCAAGGGGCAGCATTTCAGAAGACCACAGGAGGGGGGGCGACTCTCCCCTTAAATAGTGGGGAGGGGGAATGGTTCACGAGGGGGGAGACGGCCGTTTAATGGCCACCACCCCACACTTGGGGGGGTGCATGCCCCCTCTCCCACTCTACTACCTCTCTCTCTCTCTCTCTCCCCAACATGTTGTTGGTAGGGGAGAGAGAGAGAAAGAGTAAAAAAGTTTGAACTAACTTTTAAAATTTTAAAAGGGGGTTCTCATGGGGGAGACATAGGAGAGATGTTACAAAGAATTAAATAGGAATACCTTTTGTATGTTGATTGATCCCTAAATGCTTGATGAAGTCTCCGGTTGCCCAATGTTGTGCTAAATTAATCTTTCAATCCTTGTGCATTTAATGCTTAGAAGTAATCTTAAAGCTTCATATGCTTAAGGTTGAGGCATTAAATCCATTTCCCCAAAATTTTGACTCCATAGAAGCTCTTGAGCTTCAATCCTTAGCCATTTGTGCTCAATCCTTGCAATTTCTTCAAGAATCCTTACTAAAATGAATCCCTAGGTTGAAATGATGAAGAATATTCAAGAAATTAAAAAGAAATGGAAGCTTGAGCTAAAGCTTTCATGGTTGTCCATGGCTAGGGTTTCTCTGAAATGGAAGAAGAGGAGAATGCCAAATTTGCCAATAATTTGTTGAAGTTTTAGCTTACTAGAGATCAGTGACAAAGCTCCAGACCAAGTAATGATCAATAGTAGGAGGAATCAAATAGAGAACTGCCCGAAAATTGCACCGCAATCTTTGGAGTTGTTTACAGTAGCAAGCATCTCAACTATAGTGCAACTTGGTACTCCTCTTGTTGAGGATGAAGAGTAGAGGAATATTCAAGCATAAAATGACAGTAAAACTTCACGATTTGGGAGCTAGAAGAAGATCTCTTCTGAAAACTCCATGGAAGCTTGACAAGATCTTGAGGAAAGGGGAAAGAGAAACCTCCCTTGAAAAGTAACCAGAAGTTATTTCCCTTCTAAGTCCAGTTAACTCCTATTCAACCAAGTTACCTTCAAAATTGCATGAAATTTTGATGACGGCCTACTATTTTGTCCATCCACCACCATATCTGTCCCTTCCATCTTCAAAGATCTTCGGATTTGGTCTTCTTCCAACTATAGATGTCATGCAAGCCACTACTAGTCACTGTCCATATCTTGTACTAATAGTACTTGTCTGAACTTGGTTTTTATTATGAAAATTTGGACTAAATATGAAGAAAAGAGGAGAAAAATGGATCAAAGACCAATGCTCTAATACCACTTGTCAAGAAGTGGACGAGAGAGAGAGAGAGAGAGAGAGAGAGGAGAGAAGACTATAAAAGAGAGAGGAGTGCAAGAAAGAGAGTGACGAGGAGAGATAAATTCTAGAAATGGAGAGAGAAAGATAGAAAGAGAGGAGAAGCCATAGAAGCAGTGAGCAAGGTAATGAGAAAGAGACAGTAATGTATTAATACTTCCAAAATATGTGAAAAACTACATGTCTCTCCCTTTTATACCTATGTCTGTGTGACATGGTATTACTATTATTTCTACACTAAACATCTATTCTTCCAAGCTTCTTACATTTACACTCTTCTCTTTCATCTCTAAGCCCTCTTTTTGATATGATTAAGGTGGTGCAAAAGTCAGAAGGAGGGGGGGGGGGGTGTGAAAGGAACCAAACGTGGCCCCCTTATCCAATTAGGCCTCTCTCTAAGGCTTAAAGCATTATGAGTCATTTTTTTGAATCTCTCTCTCTCTCTCTCTCTCTCTATATATATATATATATATATATATATATATATATATATATATATATATATATGTATGTATGTATGTATGTATGTATGTATATGTGTGTGTGTGTGTGTGTGTGTGTGTGTGTGTACATATATATATATATATATACATATGTATATATATATATGTGTGTATAATTAATATTTAATATAATAATTTAAGTAAATTATTTTGAATTCATACAAATTATTAAATAAATATTGAAAAAATATAAAATATTTAAAAAATAAAAAATCCATAATTAACTTGCAAAAAATTACTTATTTGATTGATGATATTTGTAGATATTACAGTAATGAATAACTCAAGTAAGAGAAAAGATTTAGAACATCTATGGAGGTATAGAAGAAGACAAAGGACATAAGACAAAGCAACAAATATAGTAATAAGAAAATAATCTTTTGATGCCCTTGTAGAGCTCTTTTAAGAAGTCCTATTGGTTCAAGATACAAATCAAGGCCCTATTCTTAGCAAAATCCTTGGGAGGTTGAGTCTATCCATTTACATGGAGTGAATAGTAAATCTGATTTTTAGCTTATCACTGTTAAATAGATCAAGGAGTACAAAAAGCGCTCTCAAATATTCGTAATGCACATGGTGAAGAGCTTAAGAATGTAGTGAAGCATATGCTATTAATTTTAATAAACTGCCCTACATATTGTCAAAATGTGAGTGTGAAGAGGTTGCCAAGCAAATCAAGGAGCTATTAGAGATGTGTTTCATTGAACCTAAATCTTCACCATATGCTTCACTAGTCTTGTTAGTGAAGAAGAAGGATGGATCTTTGGGATGTGAATAGATTATAGAGATCTTAACAAAATCACAGCGAAGAATATATACCCTATTCCTAAAGTAATTTTGTGGATGAGCTCAATGGGGCTAATTTCTTTATGAAGATAGACTTGAGGCAAGGCTATCACTAGATTCACATGAGAGAGAGTGATGAGGTGAAAATAGCCTTTAGGATAGATTATGGGCTCTACCATTTCTTGGTTATGTAGTTTGAATTAACTAATATCCCAATCACTTTTCAAAGTTTGATGAATAAGATATTATAGACATTCATGTTCAAATTTATCTTAGTATTCCTCAATGTCATACCTATTTATAGTAGGTCATTGAAGAACCATCTTTTGCATAAGAGAAAGGTATTTTATGTGTCAAGTTATCACAAACTCTTTGTTAAGGAGACAAAGTGATCTTTTATGTAGAGAAAGTTGGGATATTTGGAACATATTTGTTGTGATGGTGGTAAGCTTAACAGATGCAGATATTGATGATGGATCAACTAGTTAGATAGGTCTCTAGTTTTACACTTAGCACATTGGTGGTCATTATGATCCTCACATAGCCATTGGTTTGCGATCTAGGTCTTCCCAAGTCTACCCCGAAGCTAAAGTATCTGACCGTTCCCACTTAGGATCGACCTGAAGTCAGGATTTCTTTCCTATCAGCCAAGTCTCTAGGAAATAGCTAGCATCGAGCTCCAGATGAACCACTTTGCATAGGAACAACAGAGTCGAAGAGGATTTATGCTGCACTTGGTTCATGGAGAATGGGAAACGAGAGGGATGCGAAGCTCAACCTCTCTGCCCATAAGGCATAGTCCCATTCCGCTCCCCTAAAACAGCATAAATCGAGATTCTAACTCTACTGACTCTAGGTCTTCACAGTTTCCTTATCACATCTTTTGAGAAAAGTTCCCAACTAACCGGGACCACCCTTCCGTAAAACGGACCCAAGTCACACCCACCGTACTTTCCTCGGGTTGCTTAGTTATCTAATTACCTACCACATTATGTTTGACATGCAAAAGCAGCTTTCTTAATTACCCAATTTAAACACGGGTTCCTTCACATAACTTAGGCACTGACATAAAAAAAACAATGTCAAGCAAGTTCCTTTTCCAAATATTTGACCTTTATTTATCATAGTCTTGGAATATATCAAGTATCTTGCCCGAAGGCTATCCCAGCAATCAACAGGATTGCTGCTCCAAGTTTCGCCCATAGACTAGTACACGGGCCTCAAGATCCCATCTCGTGTCACATCGACCTCTTGTGCGGGATTCGGAGGCAAGGAATTTATAGCTAGAGCCTCCCCTGGCACCCAAGCATCCTCCCACTCCAAGCAGCACCCACAGAGAGATCTCTCGTGGCGGGTTCGGTCCATGCACTTGGCGCGGCTAACAACCCCCTTGAATAAGGCCAGATAGGCAATCGGAGGTAACTAAACATGCCTCTCCCTCCAGGCTATTAACTTGAAGCATTAAGTGTTTGACCTTGAATTAGTTCCTTGAGCAAATAAGTTCAACAATGTACCTAAGAGTACAATCACGATCATTTATGTGGTCGTTCATACGACCAACTGCTAAGGTGTGATTCCTTTCTCTCGAATACTCCTAGCATTTGATCCTAAATTGTTTGCGACTTGGCGAGATTCTAAAAGCTTGGCAAGCTAGGTTGCTTGTTTTCCCCTTTTTCTTTGGGCTAGGGTTTGTACCCTACCGACCCCAATTATCCTTACCTTAGGTCTCCTTGTGAAATAGATCTTGGACAACCCTGTCATCCTCAGTTGGTCAATTTGCTTCTTAGCAATTCACAATTTCCCTAAGTATGACAAATCGGTCCCCAAGAGAGAGAGTTGTAGTAGAGAGACTACTCGACTTCTTAATGAATCTAGCTTGTAATTAGATCTCGCCTCCCTTGGCCTAAGATGTAGTAGTAGCATCTTATGATTTAGTTGCAATAGCATCTCACCTTACAGACTAGTTGCACGAGATAGGTAGCAGTGCCTATCTTGAGAAATTACATCCCTTTGTCGATATTACTAGTATTCATGTCCTAAGGCCTGGTACCCTCTCTTACTCGCAACATAGAACGATCTAAGTATGAGAATACTGGGTTAACTCTGCAAGTGCAATACTAAGCAACATTTTAACTTAACTTAACCTATCTTTCATATTGATTGTAACTGTCATTCTAGTGCACAAGAACATTGCAATTTATATTTAACCTATATGCGAGATGCAACTAGAACATTATTGCATAAGTGCATCTTTTAACACATGAATCATATAATAAAAAATGCAACAACCTTTCATCATGATGGTGCGAGAAATATAAGTACCTTGTCATGTGATTTAAAACTTTTTCGTACATTCCTATGATCCTTTTTTTTTAAAAAGCGTTCTAATTAAGTTTTCCCTATGCGAATTTATACTTAATGCACCCATATCATGCGGAAACAAAAAGGGTGAATTTGATGGAACCTGAACATCTGCAGGAGGGGTATTATCGATTCTTGAACTTTGGGTGGGGACTCTTACATGTGCTCCTCTTGTGTGGCGCTTTGGGGCCATCACAATTGGGACTTGGGAATAAGTTGGCAGGTGGAGGGTGTACTAAAATTCTCTACAAACTGGCAGTCCTTCCTTCCCGCAAGGGAACTCCCTTCGCAAATGAGTTGTGTCCTTCCGCGGTCTGTGGGTGAAACATCCCCTAGGAAGCTTTTTTGTGGAAGCTTCTTAGAAGCTTTTTTTTAACTTCTTGTTTTTGACAGGGGGCCCTGATAGCGTCATGCTCAGAAAGGAGATGGGGATGAAAATGATGTTGATGAGGGAGGCAGTGTCCTGGTGGCCTAGGGGGGTGGTGCTGTGTGTCAAGCGGAGGGGGGGTGTGACGTGTAGGTGGAGCAGGGGTGGCGTTTTTGAAGACCACAGGGGAGGGGGGACTCTCCGCTTAAATAGTGGGGAGGGGGTGGTTCATGAGGGGAGAGACGGCCGTTTAATGGTCGCCACCCCACACCTGGGGGGTGCATGCCCCTCTCCCACTCTACTACCTCTCTCTCTCTCTCTCTCTCTCTCTCTCTCTCCCCGACATGCTGTCGGCAGGGGAGAGAGAGAGAGAGAAAAAAATTTTGAACTAAATTTTTAAATTTTAAAAGGGGGGTTCTCATGGGGGAGACACGGGAGAGATGTTACATCCTCCCCCCCTTAGAGGAATTGAGATGTCCTCATCTCAAGAAGATCTGGGGGGTATTGTTGGTTGAGAGTATTTTCATCCATCTAGGTGCCATCACTCTTCGGAATAATCTTTCCACTGGATGAGGTATTCTCTCAAGGTCCTTGATCTCAATTGCCTCTCCCTAACATCAAGTATTCTATCAGGCCGTAGCTCAAGGACTCCTTGGCTAGGCATTACAATTTGATGATCATCAAGTACATGATTCAGATTAGTTAGGTACTTTTCCAATAGGCTAACGTGGGATACATTATGAATCTTTAGAGTTGCGGGTAGCTGTAGTTTGTAATCATTAGGCCCTAGGCACTTGATGATCTTATAAGGTCCACAATACCTCGAACTTAGCTTCTTGTACTCTCCCAAGGATAGTGTACTCTTTTTAGGGCGTACACGAATGAAGACCATATCACCTTCAACAAAGGATCTGTCTTGCCATTTCAAGTCAGCGTAAGCCTTTTATCTATCCTTGGCAGCTTGAATGTCTTGTCTTATTGATTTGATTTGATCATCCATGTCTTCCAACATCTGTCTTGAAGCTTCTACCCTCAAAGTTGGATCCGAGAAGTTCAAGGGGGTACAACAATCATGCCTATACAATGCTTGAAAAGGGGACATCTGAATACTCTGTTGGTAAGAAGCATTGTAAGCAAACTCAACCAGTGGTAAATATTGAATCCACTTTTTGGGTTCGCGGTAGCAGTATGCCCTAAGCATATCTTCAATGACTTGATTGACTCATTTTGTTTAACCATCAGTTTGGGGATGGTAAGCTGTGCTGAAATATAGTTGAGTTCAAATAGCCTCAAAGATAGCCCTCCAGAAGTGTGATGTGAAAAGAGAGTCACGATCACTAATGATTCTTTTGAATAACCCATGAAGTTTGAATATTTCCTTGATGAATAATCTTGCGATGTCTGAAGCTTTATAGTTCGTCTTGATAGGGATGAGATGTTCGACCTTGGTGAGCATATCTACTACAACCAAAATAGAGTTATATCCTCCCTGAACTTGGGGTAAGCCAACAATGAAGTCCACACTAATGAACTCCTATTTCATTTGTGGAATGTCAAGTGGTTGCACTTTCCTAGGCATTTTAACATGTTCTGCCTTAATGCGTTGATAAGACAAACATTTCGTGACATATTTGAGTATGTCTCCCTTGAGCCTTTCCCAAAAATAGTTCTTCCTGACCGTGTTAAGGGTCTTGGCATAACCAGGATGTCCTGAGAAAGGGGACTCATGGGCTTCCCAAAGTATCTTCTGCTTGAGAGTTTGGCTTGTGGGGATACATAACCTTGTCCTAAGGTAGACAAGTCCACTATTGATGGAGAATTCTTGATACTTTGTCTTTAGCTTCGGGTCTTGATCCTTGATGGGGATCTCCCTTAGCATTTTTTGATAGACTGGGTTATGATATGCCCTTTCTTTTGCTAGCTCGAGAATCGGGTTGTTTGGCATTGATACCTTTGTGGCTAGAGACCTTGCTGTCGATGATACCTTTGTGGATAGAGACCTTGCTGTCAATGGTTCTTGCAAAATGAGAGAATTTAGAAATGCCTTGCGTGACTGAGTGCATCGGCAACTACATTCTCTTTACCATGCCTATATTTGATTTCAAAATCATATTCTTCCAGCACTTCGATCCATCAACGTTGCCTCATATTGAGCTCATTCTAGGCTAAAATCCATTTAAGACTCTTGTGGTCTGTTACTAAGAAAAATTTGTTGCCTAGCAAGTAATGTCTCCAAAATTTGAAAGCATGGATGACAGCCAATAGCTCCAGATTGTGCATAGCATAATTCTTGACATGTCTCTTCAAATTATTTGAAGAATATGCTACGGGATGACCTTCTTGCATAAGTACACATCCTAAAGCAAGTGCGCTAACATCAGTTACCACTTCCAAATCCTTACTAAGATCTGGAAGTTTCAGGATGGGTGCTAATACTAAGCTTTGCTTTAGTTTGTCAAAGGTGGTTTGTTCATACAATTGCTACTTGCTTCTTTAGTAGATTAGTTAGAGGTGCTGCAACCAAGGCATAATCTTTGATGAAAATTATGTACCACCCTGTCAACCCAAGAAAACTACGTATTTCTTTGACAGAAGTTGGTGTTGGCCATTCCAGAACATCTCTGACCTTAGCTAGGTCTACTGAAATTCCTTCTGCTGATACAATGAATCCCAGATATTCAATCTGTCACTTAAAAAATGCTCACTTCTTCTTCTTGGCATAAAGCATGTGTGCTCTCATTGTTTCAAGAAGAATGCGAAGCTGGGGTTCATGATCCTTTCCCTGTTTTGAGTAGACTAGGGTATCGTAAAAAAAGACGAGTACGAAGTCATCAAGATAGGGCCTAAAGATATCCCACATTTACCTGTTGAAGGTAGCAGGAGCATTCGTTAGCCCGAATGACATCACTAGGAATTTGAAGTGTCCATACCTTGTACTAAATGCAGTCTTCGGAATATCTTCTTCTTTGATCTTTATCTACTAATATCCAGATCTGAGATCTATCTTTGAGAAGATCTTTGCCCCTTGAAGACGGTCAAGTAATTCATCTATTCTTGGAATGGGGTATTTATTTTTTATGGTTTCTTGGTTCAACCCTCTATAGTCAATACATAGGCAAAGCATTCCATCTTTCTTCTTTTGGAACAACACTGGAGCTCCCCATGGTGAACTGCTAGGATGGATGTAGCCTTGATCTAATAGTTGCTTGAGTTACTTTTTCAGTTTGATAGCTTCCAGGATGGACATCTTATATGGCATCTTTGGGATTGGTACAGCTCCGGGTACAAGTTTGATTTTGTGGTTGACTTCCCTTTGGGGAGGAAGTTCCGTCAAATCTTCAGGGAATACCTCTGCGCATTTCTTTAACCATGAAGGTTCTTCTCCATATTCTTGATTCTGATCTAGCTTATTCAGTTTAATCAGATAAACAAGTAGACCCTTTTAAACACCTTTTATTATCTGTGTTGCTTTTGCCAACTGTATTTTTGAGTTACCAGCCTCACCTTGAGTCGTGACTAGCTCCCCTTCCGAATTGTGGAAGGAGACTTGGCCCTTTCCACAGTGGATGTGGGCATCATTGGGTATTAATCCATTCCAAGTAAACATTCGTGGACACCTAGGTTCATTACTCTGAATCTCACAGAAGATGGCTTCCCACCCAGTAGGAATTTCACCTTAGTAGTCTACCTAGTACAAGTGACCTCATGACCATTTGCTAATTCCACAAGTAAAGTAGAAGCATCTATTGTGGCTATCCCTAATCTTTTTGCACAAATTGGTAAAATGAAGGAATGTGTACTACCACAATCAATCAAGGTTTTGAAGCTTTTACCTTGATATTTTGATGGAGTTTAAATCACCGAGAATTGGTGATTTGGACCCTTCTTGTGAAGAATGGTGTGAACCATTGCCCTCTCGATGTCAACATCCATGGATGGATCTTCTTCATTGTCCGGATCCTTATTAAAAACACTGGAGGTTCTCCCTCCGGCCATAACGCTGGTTCCTTGCTTTATTTTGACATTGGAATTGCCCTTGGCGATGCCCACTACCAAGCTTGGGACACTCCCTCTTGAAGTGTCCAGGCTCGTTGCAATGGAAGCAATGAGGGTTGCAATCATTGCTTTGTGTTGGAACAAAGTTGTTGATAGCATTGACCCTAGCTTTCTTTCTTTGGCCCTGGTTCTGACCCTGTGCTCTCTTAGTCTGAGCCTTAGACATGCTCTTATTCTGATCTTTGTAAGGACAAATCATGTTGTTCCTTGGTTTGGTCTGCACCTCCTGTATTATTGGAGCAGCTCGAATAAGTGCATCTTGTAGGTCCGTTGGGCGCATTGATTCCAATCGAGTGTTTATGGGTGGATTCAACCCAATACAGAATTTTGACACCTTTTGTGTCATATCCATTGGAGGTGCATACTTTAGGAGCGAAACAAACTTCGAATAGTATGCTTCAAGGGATAATCCTAGCTGCTTCAAGTCATAGAATTCATTCATCTTTTGTGTGTGGTAGGCACGTGGCAGACACCTCCCTCGCACAGCTTCCATAAGCTTATCCCAAGTGACTGTCTCCTCTGAGATCGCTTGGTCTCTGCACCACTTTTTCCACCAAAGTCTTGCTTTGCATGTTAGCTTAAGTTTGGCAAGCATGGCTTGGTTAGCAGGTGCAGTTCCTGCTGCCTCAAAATAGTCCTCCATGGACTCAATCCAAATCTTAATGTCGTTTGAACAGTCCTTCCCTTGCCATCAAACTCAGGTGGCTTAATTTGTTTGAGAAGGAATTTCTTCTCTTGAGCCGCAAGCTGGACTTAGTGCAAGAGTCAGATTTGGAACATGCGCTTCAGGTTGCGTCTGAACAATAAGATTCTTTACATTAACATCTTATCATAGGTTCTCATATTATGTTAATATGACTAGCACAACTTTTTTGCTAAGTGATTTAATCACTTAACACCATAGTTAACATTTATGATCAAGATAGACAATTGTAGAAAGTCTTATTTATTCATGAAGGCATATCCCTTTGAGTACATTTATTTTGGATAAATAGGACAGGCTGATTGATACATCAGTTTGGGGAAAATAGGATTGTGTTACAATCGCCTACAGGGATGGAATAATAATATGGAGTGGGGTCATGGATTTTTAGGAAATAGTAAGTCATAGGAAGCTTGGGGTATCCCTTCCTTTGATACCCGTTCTTCTCATAGCGCCCTAACACTTTGATTCTGTTCAACAGAAATCACCTGGGTCACTTCTTCATAGCCATACTTGCTCTGCTTGACTTGCTAACCACTAACATGCAAAGTTCCGTTTACGGAGCTTTGACAAAGATGAATAGCTTCACGATCTTTAAATCCTCCATCCACTTGATTCTCTTCAAGTTGGTGTGAAGGTACGCGAGTCAGTGGGCTGCTATGTAGTATATTCCTGAGTCTCCCATCCATCTCCACTCCTCATATAGGGGTGAAAGATTATAGATGCGGTCCAAAATATTCATCATGCCAAGCCTTTGACGATAATTCGAAGCATACATTGCAGTCATGAACATGACCTAGAACACCAAGAACTTGCTCCATGCTTCGTGACTCTGCAACCTAGCATCCATAAGTGAGTAAAGAAATGCTTTCAATAGAAAACACTACTCTGTTCTACTCACCCTCCCCTGTTTACCCCCTTATTCCCTTTATTTCCCTCCATTAAGTTCCCTTATAATCTTTAGATCTCATTGCTTTGCTCTGATACCAACTATAATGTGTCCGCTTGTCCACTTGTGGGACACGTCTTAGCAACCCATCGGGAGGGGAGTTTAGAAAAGCGCCACCTGGCACTCCCAAGGAATATCACAAGGTTTGTGATCTAGGTCTTCCTGAGTCTGCCCTAAAGTGAAAGTATCCAGCAGTTCCCACTTAGGCCGACTTGAAGTCAGGGTTTCTTTCCTATCAGCCAAGTCTCTAGGAAGTAGCTAGTGTCGAGCTCTAGATGAACCACTTTGCGTTGGAATAACAGAGTCGAAGCGGATTTATACTGCACTTGGTTTATGGAGAATGGGAAACGAGAGGGATGCGAAGGTCAACCTCTGTGCCCATAAGGCATAGTCCCATTCCACTCCCCTAAAACAACATAAATCAAGATTCTAACTCTATTGACTCTAGGTCTTCACAGTTTCCTTATCATGTCTTTTGAGAAAAGTTCCCAGCTAACCGAGACCTCCCTTCTGTAGGACGGACCCAAGCCACTGTTGGGGATAAAGGCGCCTCCGCCGTGCCGCCCCGTGTATTACTACACTGACAGTACCCGCCACTGCACACTGCAGGTGGCGAGCACCCGTCACGTCACTTTATTCTTTATTCTTTTAGTGACAGTTTGAATAAAGGAAGGCCCGGTCACACATTGTGACTGTTGGAGTTCCCATTTCTTGTCTCTCTCTTTCTTGCTCTTGCTCTCCCGCCATAGCTCGCGTGCAAGCTTCGATCCTTCTCACCTTTCAACTGGTATCAGAGCTTGGCATTCTATTGCTCGAGCTCGACTCGGTGCTTCTCGACCTTCGCATCGACTCACTTCACGCATTGGATCTCCATCCCGGCAGCCATATCCGATCTCCCCGAGCTCTCGTCACTCCCCGGCTTCCCGAGCACCTTCCCAGCCTATTGAGGCACCTTCAAGGCATTGATACTGAGGTATTTGATCATTCTTTCAGGGTTTTATTTCAGTCTACAGGTTGCAAACAGCAAGGGCAGCCATGGCTTCAAACTCTTGAAGCTTATTCCCCTCATATTGTGCCTTACACCTATCAAGGCTCAAAGAGGCTTGTCATAGGCCTTCGATAGGCCCTTCTTGAGCCCCCCATTACCCCCTTTTCAGCCCATGTGGAGCAGCAGCAAGTTCAGCACCCACAGGGCAGATTGCATCATTTTTTTCCAGGCTGTGACCTTTGGAGAGGAAGTAACTCCTTTTTTCTTGCTTGGGACTCTGAATGAGTCATGGGATGTATTCCGCACTGCCCTATGTGCCTCTAGTGCTACTCTAAAATTGGCAGATGTTGAGAGTGCTCTTCTTCAGGAAGAGGTGAATCGCAAAAACTTGGATGCCTCTCGTGGTAGTCATGCTTTGACAGTTAGAGGCAGGAATGACAGGTATGACCGTGGTAATGGTCGAGGCCGTGACTCGCAGAAGGGCCGGTCTAAATCTCGTGGTGGCAAGTCGCGTAGTAAGTCGCGTGGGCGCAATGCAAATGTCACTTGTCATCATTGTGGGAAAAAGGGCCATATTAGACCACAGTGTCATGAGTTGCGCAATGAGAAGCGCAAGGATAAGGGAAAAGATAAAGTGCAGGAGAAGTCCTCTGATCGCAGCATAGTACCTACGAAGTCCAGCGTCAAGATTGAGGAAATTAATGTCACGCAGACTGAGGAGTCCGATGGTGGTGATGAGTTTATACTTGCAGCTAGTTCTTTTGATGCTTCACACTTGACTGAGACATCTAGTATGTATGCACAGTGCTGGTTATTGGATTCCGGAGCATCCTTCCATGCGACGCCTTACCGTGAGTGGTTCCACTCTTACCGCACTATATCTGGTTCAGTCAGACTTGGAGACGACAGGTCTCTTGACATTGTGGGCATGGGTGATATTCAGTTGCAGTTTTCCACTGGCAGTTCATTTTTGCTTAGGGATGTACGTCATGTACCTGCGCTTACGCGCAGTCTTATGTCTGCAGGACAGCTGGATGATGCAGGATTTCATGTATGTTTTGGGGATTCTGCCTGGAAGATTACTCGTGGCAGACTTGTGCTTGCTAGAGGCTCCAAGTCTGGCAGCCTCTATCCTCTTGTTGTATCTGGGTCCTCAGTTGACCATGTTTTGGCAGTGGGTTCTATCCCACATGTATCACTTTGGCATGCTCATTTAGGGCACATGTCTTTGAAGGGAATGAAAATGTTATCTGGTTTGCAGTATCTTCCGCCTTTGGATTATGCATGTTTTTACTCGTGTGATCATTGTCTTTATGGTAAGCAGAATAGGTCTACGCATAAGAAATCGGGTAGGCCACGCATGAGTGAGCCCTTGGCATTGGTGCATTCCGATGTTTGTGGGCCTATGCCTTGCATGTCTATGGGTGGCGCGAAGTACTTCGTTACCTTCATTGATGATTTTTCTAGGAAAGTGTGGGCTTATCCCATAAAGCAGAAGTCCGATGTCTTGGCAGTTTTTCAGAGATGGCTTGCTCTTGTTGAGAACCAGACTGGGTATAGGCTGAAATGCCTTAGGACAGATAATGGGGGAGAATATGTCTCGCATGCTTTTGAGCAGTTTTGTGATGACAGGGGTATTAAGCGTCAGTTGACCGCCCCTTACACCCCACCCCAGAATGGTTTGGCTGAGCGTATGAACAGGACTATTCAGGAGCGTGTGCGCTCTATGCTTAGCCATGTAGGCCTACCCCAGAGTTTTTGGGCTGAGGCAGTTAGTACGGCAGTGCATGTCATAAACCGATCACCTTCCAATGGATTGGATTTCCAGGTTGCAGAGGAAGTTTGGGCTGGTAAGCCACCCTCTTATGCGCATCTCCGTGTCTTTGGATGTGAGGCATTCTGCCATGTGCCCAAGGACAAGAGGAGCAAATTGGATCCAAAGAGCATTAAATGCATATTCCTTGGCTATGGTGAGTCAGGAGAGATGGGCTATCGCCTATGTGATCCGCAGGCGTGGAAAATAGTACGCAGCCATGATGTCGCCTTCCATGAAGACAAGATGCACAGGCAGCCTGAGAAGGTGGTTGAGATCCGCAGAGTGATCTTTCAGGAGGAGCCTAGAGCTCCAGCACAGCCAGTAGTACAGCTTGCAGCAGTTCCTTCACAGGGCCAGGGTGTTGGACAGGCAGTTAGACATGCAGTAGAGCCTGCGGTGAGATGGTCTGCTAGAGATAGACGTCCACCTGACAGATTTCAGCCCTCTATGCATTATGTTTTGGTTACAGATGCAGGAGAGCCTTTCACTTATGATGAGGCTATGCGCAGGGGTGATAGTCACTCCTGGGAGAGGGCTATGCAGTCTGAGATAGACTCCCTACATAAGAATGAGACTTGGGATTTGGTTGCCTTGCCTAAGGGCAAGAAGGCTTTGCCATGCAAGTGGGTGTACAAGCTGAAAAGTACCCCTGGACACCCCAAGCCGGCATACAAGGCTAGATTGGTAGCAAAGGGTTTTAAGCAGGAACATGGTGTGGACTTTGATGAGATCTTCTCTCCTGTGGTTAAGATGACCACCCTGCGCTTAGTCTTGGCTTTGGTTGCACAGCTTGACTTAGATCTATATCAGATGGATGTCAAGACAGCTTTTCTACATGGGGACTTGTATGATGAGATCTATATGGATCAGCCTAAGGGTTTTGCAGAACCTGGCAGGGAGCACCTAGTGTGCAAGTTGAAGAAGAGCTTATATGGCTTGAAGTAGGCACCTAGGGAATGGTATCATAAGTTTGATGCCTTTATGCAGTCACAGGGCTATAGCAGGAGTGCTATGTCTTTACACGAAGAAAGCCCGTGATGGCAGTTTGCTTATCTTGGTACTCTATGTTGATGATATGCTGATAGCAGGGAAAGCTCATGATGAGCTAGATGCTCTTAAATCTCAGCTGAAGAAGAGCTTTGAGATGAAAGATTTGGGACATGCCTCACATATACTTGGGATGTGCATTAAGCACGATAGGCATCAGGGGCTTTTGTATCTCTCACAGCGGGAGTACATTCATAAAGTCCTTGAGCGCTTCCGCATGCAGGACGTAAAGCCTATTGGCTGTCCATTACCTTCTTATGTGAAGATATCACAGGCCGATTGTCCGCAGACAAATGAGTAGAGGGCCGAGATGGCCAAGATCCCTTATGCTTCAGTCGTGGGCAGTTTGATGTATGCCATGATAGCCACTCGTCCAGATATTGTGCATGCAGTTGGTGTTGTGGCACACTATATGGCTACACCTGGCAGCAGACATTGGGATGCCGTGAAGGGTATCATGAGGTACCTGAAGGGCATAGCAGATATGTGTATTTGCTATGGCAGCCAGGATACAGGGGTCGTGGGGTACACTGACTCCGATTATGCAGGACATGCAAATAGTAGGAAGTCCACTTCTGGCTATGTATTCACCTATGCTGGAGGGGCTGTCTCTTGGATGTCTAGGGTTCAGAAGTGTACGGCTTTGTCTACCACTGAGGCCGAGTATGTTGCAG
Source organism: Lygodium microphyllum (assembly GCF_053477565.2). NCBI lineage: Eukaryota > Viridiplantae > Streptophyta > Polypodiopsida > Schizaeales > Lygodiaceae > Lygodium > Lygodium microphyllum. Next base: position 132,123,782 of record NC_141143.1, read on the forward strand.
CCACTGAGGCTTGCAAGGAGGCCATATGGTTAGGCCGTCTAGTTGCTGACCTTGGGATTGATGCTACACCTACACTGCATTCGGATTCTATGAGTGCCATTCAATTGGCTAAGAATCCAGTCTTCCATGCGAAGACGAAACACATTGAGGTGAGGTATCACTTCATACGTGGTGTCGTGGAGGACAAGTCTGTTGACCTTGTCAAGATCTCCACTGACGAGAATCCTGCAGATCTACTCACGAAGAGCCTCACTACTGAGCGCTTTGCCTTCCTCAGGAGGTTGATGGGCGTTGGATGAGATGTCGCCTTTCCTCATCCCTTGTACCTATGTACATTTGTACTATCTTTTCTTTTTTCTTTTCTCTCTCACTAGGGCAGATTCGCCTTTAAGTGGGAGATTGTTGGGGGTAAAGGCGCCTCCGCCGTGCCGCCCCGTGTATTACTATACTGACAGTACCCGCCACTGCACACTGCAGGTGGCGGGCACCCGTCACATCACTTTATTCTTTATTCTTTTAGTGACAGATTGAATAAAGGAAGGCCCGGTCACACATTGTGACTGTTGGAGTTCCCATTTCTTGTCTCTCTCTTTCTTGCTCTTGCTCTCCCACCATAGCTCGCATGCAAGCTTCGATCCTTCTCACCTTTCAGTCATGTCCAGCGCACTTTCCTCGGGTTGCTTAGTTATCTAATTACCTACCACATTATGTTTGACATGCAAAAGCAGCTTCCTTAATTACCCAATGTAAACAAAGGTTCCTTCACATAACTTAGGCATTAACATAAAAAAAACAATGTCAAGCAAGTTCCTTTTCCAAATATTTGGCCTTTATTTATCATAGACTTGGAATACATCAAGTATCTTGCCCGAAGGCTATCCCAACAATCAACAGGATTGCTGCTCCAAGTTTCGCCCGTAGACTAGTACGCAGGCCTCGAGATCCCATCTCGAGTCACAACGGCCTCTTGTGCAGGATCCGGAGGCAAGGAATTTACAACCAGAGCCTCCCCTGGCACCCAAGCGTCCTCCCACTCCAAGCAGCACCCACAAAGAGACCTCTCGCGGTGGGTTTGGTCCATGCACCCGGCGCGGCTAACAACCCCCTTGGATAGGGCTAGGCAGGCAGTCGGAGGTAACTGAACCTGCCTCTCCCTCCAGCTATTAACCTGAAGCATTAAGTGTTTGGCCTTGAATTAGTTTCTTGAGCAAAGAAGTCCAACAATGTAGCTAAGAGTACAATCACGATAATTTCTGTGGTCATTGCACGAGCAAGTGCTAAGGTGTGATTCCTTTTTCCCAAATACTCCTAGTATTCGATCCTGGATCATTCCCGACTTGGAGAGATTCCAAGGGCTTGGCAAGCTAGGTTACTTGTTTTCCCCTTTTTCTTTGGGCTAGGGTTTGTACCCTACCGACCCCAATTATCCTTACCTTAGGTCTCCTTGTGAAATAGATCTTGGACAACCCCGTCGTCCTCGGTTGGTCAATTTGCTTCTTGGCAATTCACAATTTCCCTAAATATGAGAGAGAGTTGTAGTAGAGCGACTACTCGACTTCTTAACGAATCTAGCTTGTAATTAGATCTCGCCTCCCTTGGCCTAAGATGTAGTAGCAGCATCTTATGATTTAGTTGCAATAGCATCTGACCTTGGAGACTAGTTGCACGAGATAGGTAGCAGTGCCTATCTTGAGGAATTACATCCCTTTGTCGATATTACTAGTATTTGTGTCCTAAGGCCTGGTATCCTCTCTTACTCACAACATAGAACGATCTAAGTATGAGAATACTTGGTTAACTCTGCAAGCGCAATACTAAGCAACATTTTAACTTAACTTAACCTATCTTTCATATTGATTGTAACTGTCATTTCATGCGTATTATTTGCTTTTCATCAAATGAAATTTAACCCCTTTTTATTTTCATACATCTACTTATGCATGCAAGTTATGCTATGTAAATTTATAATGTTATAAAAACATAATCTTTTCTTTTCCCATGCAAGTCACGTGAATAAGAATGCAGTTGCTTATGCAAATTCTAAATAAAATATAACTCTTTTATCCCTCCCCATAGCAACTATCTATTCTTTAATTAAGCATCCTTCTATGAATTGTCCTATTACGGTCGTCACAAGGGGTTTTTTTAATTGCACAAATGCATTGTATACAACATAATTCATTATATCCAACGTAAATTACCCAATGCAAACCTTGGAGTGCATAAGAACATCGCAATTTATATTTAACCTATATGCGAGATGCAATTAGGACATTATTGCATAAGTGCATCTTTTAACACACGAACCATATAATAAAAAATGCAACAACCTTTCATCATGATGGTGTGAAAAATATAAGTACCTTGTCATGTGATTTAAAACTTTTCCGAGCATTCCTATGATCATTTTTTTTAAAACAAAGTGTTCTAATTAAGTTTTCCATATGCAAATTTATACTTAATGCACCCATATCATGCGAAAACAAAAAGGGTGAATTTGATGGAGCCTGAACACGTGCAGGAGGGGTATTATCAATTCTTGCACTTTGAGTGGGGACTCCTACATGTGCTGCTCTTACTCCCACGTGTGCTCCTCTTGTGTGGCGCTTTGGGGCCATCGCAATTGGGACTTGGGAATAAGTTGGCAGGTGGAGGGTGTGCTAAAATTCTCTGCAAAATGGCAGTCCTTCCTTCCCGCAAGGGAACTCCCTTCGTAAATGAGTTGTGTCCTTCCACGGTCTGCGGTGAAACACCCCCTAGGAAGCTTTTTTGTGGAAGCTTCTAGGAAGCTTCTTGGAAGCTTTTTTTAAACTTCTTGTTTCTGACAAGGGGCCCTAACAGCGTCATGCTGAGAAAGGAGATGGAGACAAAAACGATGTTGATGAGGGAGGCGGTGTCCTGGAGGCCTGGGGGGTGGCGCTGTGTGTCAGGTGGAGGGAGGGGCGTGACGTGTAGGTGGAGCAAGGGGCAGCATTTCAGAAGACCACAGGAGGGGGGGCGACTCTCCCCTTAAATAGTGGGGAGGGGGAATGGTTCACGAGGGGGGAGACGGCCGTTTAATGGCCACCACCCCACACTTGGGGGGGTGCATGCCCCCTCTCCCACTCTACTACCTCTCTCTCTCTCTCTCTCCCCAACATGTTGTTGGTAGGGGAGAGAGAGAGAAAGAGTAAAAAAGTTTGAACTAACTTTTAAAATTTTAAAAGGGGGTTCTCATGGGGGAGACATAGGAGAGATGTTACAAAGAATTAAATAGGAATACCTTTTGTATGTTGATTGATCCCTAAATGCTTGATGAAGTCTCCGGTTGCCCAATGTTGTGCTAAATTAATCTTTCAATCCTTGTGCATTTAATGCTTAGAAGTAATCTTAAAGCTTCATATGCTTAAGGTTGAGGCATTAAATCCATTTCCCCAAAATTTTGACTCCATAGAAGCTCTTGAGCTTCAATCCTTAGCCATTTGTGCTCAATCCTTGCAATTTCTTCAAGAATCCTTACTAAAATGAATCCCTAGGTTGAAATGATGAAGAATATTCAAGAAATTAAAAAGAAATGGAAGCTTGAGCTAAAGCTTTCATGGTTGTCCATGGCTAGGGTTTCTCTGAAATGGAAGAAGAGGAGAATGCCAAATTTGCCAATAATTTGTTGAAGTTTTAGCTTACTAGAGATCAGTGACAAAGCTCCAGACCAAGTAATGATCAATAGTAGGAGGAATCAAATAGAGAACTGCCCGAAAATTGCACCGCAATCTTTGGAGTTGTTTACAGTAGCAAGCATCTCAACTATAGTGCAACTTGGTACTCCTCTTGTTGAGGATGAAGAGTAGAGGAATATTCAAGCATAAAATGACAGTAAAACTTCACGATTTGGGAGCTAGAAGAAGATCTCTTCTGAAAACTCCATGGAAGCTTGACAAGATCTTGAGGAAAGGGGAAAGAGAAACCTCCCTTGAAAAGTAACCAGAAGTTATTTCCCTTCTAAGTCCAGTTAACTCCTATTCAACCAAGTTACCTTCAAAATTGCATGAAATTTTGATGACGGCCTACTATTTTGTCCATCCACCACCATATCTGTCCCTTCCATCTTCAAAGATCTTCGGATTTGGTCTTCTTCCAACTATAGATGTCATGCAAGCCACTACTAGTCACTGTCCATATCTTGTACTAATAGTACTTGTCTGAACTTGGTTTTTATTATGAAAATTTGGACTAAATATGAAGAAAAGAGGAGAAAAATGGATCAAAGACCAATGCTCTAATACCACTTGTCAAGAAGTGGACGAGAGAGAGAGAGAGAGAGAGAGAGAGAGAGAGAGAAGACTATAAAAGAGAGAGGAGTGCAAGAAAGAGAGTGACGAGGAGAGATAAATTCTAGAAATGGAGAGAGAAAGATAGAAAGAGAGGAGAAGCCATAGAAGCAGTGAGCAAGGTAATGAGAAAGAGACAGTAATGTATTAATACTTCCAAAATATGTGAAAAACTACATGTCTCTCCCTTTTATACCTATGTCTGTGTGACATGGTATTACTATTATTTCTACACTAAACATCTATTCTTCCAAGCTTCTTACATTTACACTCTTCTCTTTCATCTCTAAGCCCTCTTTTTGATATGATTAAGGTGGTGCAAAAGTCAGAAGGAGGGGGGGGGGGGGGGGGTGTGAAAGGAACCAAACGTGGCCCCCTTATCCAATTAGGCCTCTCTCTAAGGCTTAAAGCATTATGAGTCATTTTTTTGAATCTCTCTCTCTCTCTCTCTCTATATATATATATATATATATATATATATATATATATATATATATATATATATGTATGTATATGTGTGTGTGTGTGTGTGTGTGTGTGTGTGTGTGTGTGTACATATATATAAATATATATACATATGTATATATATATATGTGTGTATAATTAATATTTAATATAATAATTTAAGTAAATTATTTTGAATTCATACAAATTATTAAATAAATATTGAAAAAATATAAAATATTTAAAAAATAAAAAATCCATAATTAACTTGCAAAAAATTACTTATTTGATTGATGATATTTGTAGATATTACAGTAATGAATAACTCAAGTAAGAGAAAAGATTTAGAACATCTATGGAGGTATAGAAGAAGACAAAGGACATAAGACAAAGCAACAAATATAGTAATAAGAAAATAATCTTTTGATGCCCTTGTAGAGCTCTTTTAAGAAGTCCTATTGGTTCAAGATACAAATCAAGGCCCTATTCTTAGCAAAATCCTTGGGAGGTTGAGTCTATCCATTTACATGGAGTGAATAGTAAATCTGATTTTTAGCTTATCACTGTTAAATAGATCAAGGAGTACAAAAAGCGCTCTCAAATATTCGTAATGCACATGGTGAAGAGCTTAAGAATGTAGTGAAGCATATGCTATTAATTTTAATAAACTGCCCTACATATTGTCAAAATGTGAGTGTGAAGAGGTTGCCAAGCAAATCAAGGAGCTATTAGAGATGTGTTTCATTGAACCTAAATCTTCACCATATGCTTCACTAGTCTTGTTAGTGAAGAAGAAGGATGGATCTTTGGGATGTGAATAGATTATAGAGATCTTAACAAAATCACAGCGAAGAATATATACCCTATTCCTAAAGTAATTTTGTGGATGAGCTCAATGGGGCTAATTTCTTTATGAAGATAGACTTGAGGCAAGGCTATCACTAGATTCACATGAGAGAGAGTGATGAGGTGAAAATAGCCTTTAGGATAGATTATGGGCTCTACCATTTCTTGGTTATGTAGTTTGAATTAACTAATATCCCAATCACTTTTCAAAGTTTGATGAATAAGATATTATAGACATTCATGTTCAAATTTATCTTAGTATTCCTCAATGTCATACCTATTTATAGTAGGTCATTGAAGAACCATCTTTTGCATAAGAGAAAGGTATTTTATGTGTCAAGTTATCACAAACTCTTTGTTAAGGAGACAAAGTGATCTTTTATGTAGAGAAAGTTGGGATATTTGGAACATATTTGTTGTGATGGTGGTAAGCTTAACAGATGCAGATATTGATGATGGATCAACTAGTTAGATAGGTCTCTAGTTTTACACTTAGCACATTGGTGGTCATTATGATCCTCACATAGCCATTGTCTTATGACTTATTATATTTGGTTAGTTACACCTACCTACAACTAGCATAGTTATAGTGCCAATGAATTTGTATAGTCAATTATGCATAGTTTGACTTAGTAGGCCAATTTCCTTTATGCTACATCTTATTTATACTTTGTGTACATTTTATTATGAGATAAACAAAGGAAAAACCCATTTTAAAGACTTTTTGACCTCCATCTTTCTTCTTATGTTCTTTAGTGAGATTCCTTTTGTGTGTATTGTGTGTGTTCAGCATAGTACCTCAAGCAAGTCCCCCTACCATGCTATTCATGACATGGTATTAGATTATACTACTAAGACGGGCTAGTTTTGAAGGCCAAAGTGAAGGAGAAGGAGCAAGGATTCAAGAACATAAGAAATTGGTAAGAGTATCTCATATTCTCTCTCTCTTTTTCTTGGATAGTGCCTATGGAGGCATTAGAAATAGGGGCAAAGCAAAAATCTCAGATTTCTATAAGATTTGGTGTGCAAGTAAAATAGTGTATATTCTACAAATAGATATGTCAAGACTTTCCCATTGCTATTTTTTTAGCCATGCCATGTGGTCAAGAGAAGAAGCCAAGGGAAGCTACACTCTCAAATAATATGGGAGAAAAATGATGAAAAAGCACAAGTTATTATCAAGTTGTAACTTGATGATAGTTTATTCATCATGTTGATGATTGTGAAACCTCTCAAGCAGCATGGGATTGATTAGAAATATTATTTGGAGCTCACTCAAAATCCCCCAAATATGTGTTGCATTGGTGTACTTCTCAAGATTCTACCACCTAAATATGATCATATGTCTGCAACATTGATCATCATGCCAAAGCCTCTCTCCTTGAACAGGGAAAAAAAATCAAAGACAAAGGAGAAATAAGCACCTCAAGAGGAGACCAACAACTTCTCTATGTGAAGGACAAAGAAAAGGAGGACATAATTTGTGATTTTTGTAGAAGCGCTGGGCATATTGAGAAGTTTTGTCATGCTAGAAAAAGATCTCAAAGATCATAGCTTACAACAATCAAAGTAGACAAAGACAATAAAGAAGAAGAAGAAGAAGAAGAAGATGCTCAAGAACCAAAGGATAGGATCCATCAGTCCTTTTGCACCTCAAATTCTAATAGACTTTTTTAGATTTTGTGTATATACTTGCCTAAGTTTCTTTCCATAAGATCTTTTACTCCTCATGTAATGTATGCACCATAGCCTCTACACACTTAGTGAGGCCTTGTTATAGCCTCTAGCTTTATATAGTTGCTTTTTCCATGTCTATACTTAGCAAGGTTCTAGTCATAACAACCATTGTATACTCAGTGCTTTTTATAGTTGTGATTGGAGAGGGGTATTGAGAAATGTGCAATCACATTCGCTTTGTAGCCTCTTTGTATGGAACAACAAGGAAAATGATCACATTAACAATAAACCTTAGATTCCTTCCTACTACCCGTCTACCTTTACAATTTGCACAAGTGAGAGCTCGGCGCTCTTAAAATAAATCATGGTGTGCCTTGCACTCTTTTACAAAAGTATTGATTTGTGCTTTTTCTTGTGCGACTTTCTCCTTGATTTAGGACTTTTATGCACTTCTTGTGTTTCCAAATTCTTGTTGGCACACCTTTGTCTTCCGTTTCACTTTTGCCTTGGCCTTGTCTTCTACTTTAGATTTTCCGGATTCTCCACCTTGTTCATTTAAGGGTTAACATTACCCCCCTCCTAGACGAGTGCCAATCCCATGGCACTCACCATTGTAGGTAACACGCTCTAGAATGCACCAAAGATGTGGTTGAAAGGGACTGCTATGGTTTGTTGTGGAGGAGTTGTGGTGGTGGTGCAAATGAAGGACATTGGTGGTACTTTGGCGGTAGGATTGGAGGGTGATAGGGTTGTTGTAGTTGGAGATAGGGTTGTTCTTTGTTGGGAGTTGCACTCATGGCTGTCACAAGTGTTGGTGTTCTAGGGATTGTGCATATGATGATTCTTTAATGGGCTTGCATGATGATAAAGGGTAAGAATTTAGAGTTAGGTGTTGATGAAGGGTTGACGAACTTTTGTTTGGGTTTGGAATACCTTCAATTGAAAACCTTTATATATGGTCTCTCCCTAGGAGTAGTGTAGTCTTCTTATCATGCCCGAGATGTAGTTTGATTATTTTGGAAGACAGGTCAAACTCTAAGCAAGATGAGAGTATTGTCATGCACTTGAGGACCCAAACTGTGTATATATTGTGGTGCAAATATTATGTGAGTGCACATGCATACTTAGATATTACGTACTTAGAAGTCTGCGAGTCCGGTTCCTCGTAGCAATGTGTGGATGAAGTGGGGGCTCAATGGGGTGGAAGAAATTGTCGATACTGAGGAGAAGTACACTTGAAGGCTTCTTGAGACATCATTTGTAATTTTGACAATACAATGTAGCATAATTGAGCTCATTGACGCCTTAGCTTTTGGTAGCTAGTGGCTACTTGTAGTGTTCAAATAGTACGATGTACTTTCCATGGTCTTGCATGCCTTGCTTACCACTATTGATTGCAATGGTACTACTAAGATGGAGTGCTAAAAAGAATTGTGCAAATGGTTCAGGGTGACAAGCTCCCTAGGTATGTCCTGCCCTTGATGTGCCCTGAACAATTGTGGGGGATGTGTAAAAGGGCTAGGTGATTAGGGATGGAGCCAGCCGACCAAGGTCATTGGGCATACCTAATTTGAGAATCCCTAGGTATCGTGCTGTGATCATGAGTATTTTTTTCTTTTCTTTTCTTTTCTTTTCTTTTTGTTTTCTCTTTTTTTGTGTGTGTGTGTTTTTTTTCCCTCACTCTCCTTTTTTTTAAATAAAATGAATACAACCAATGCAATACATTGAGGCAATCAACCTTTCATTTGGACTAAGAAATGTCCAAATCTAAAGGCTGTGAAAAATGGATATTACAATGATGATTGTGTTACTAGCATCGATGCTAGAGGAAAAATTGTTGAGATGGAGAGATACACTTGAGATTTTGCAAAACTCTTTGTAACATGTGAGACATCGACACAATTGAGGTAGCGACGACTGCAGTGAGCTATGCATGGACAAGGGATAGAGCATCTGGTTGCGAATTTCATCCTAGTAGATGAAGAAACATTTGTCATTGTTGAGAGTGTGGCTCGTACTCGGATGTTGAGTTTGGCCATGAAAGAAAGAGTAGCCAATGACTATGCTTTGGGGCATGCTCAAATGCACTGTGTGCTTTGTGCATAGTTGATTTTCTCTTTCAACGGGGCTTCCATCATGGCTCTTTGTTCTTGGTATTTCTATCACTTTCTCCGTAATGGTTCTTTGTGGAATTGGTGGTCTTGTGGTGACTTGGACATTGAACACTTTCGTAAAAAGACATGTGTTGACTTGCATCCACTTGACAACTCATGAAAGTACATGCAAGTCACATGCTTCAATCATAAGGAGCAGGTGCAGTTCAAAAAGACATCACCTATCTGAATCCCATAGTGTTGACTTCGATGCATATCATTTGCGCTTGATTATCACTGCTTGTGTGTGCTAGCTTTGCTTTTTTTTTGTATTATCTATACATAGTCACAAAACTCGTTGTCTATTTATGTATACATTTATGAATCCATGTCACTTAGTGAGGCTAAAAAACAATTGTAGAACTCGGGATTGTATTAGAGTGTGGCACATGCATCCAGTAATTGTGGCACTCTACTCAATAACAATAGATATTTTGCAACATCGAGTAGCACGCTACCTTGTTCGAGTCTACTCCCAACATGTAGCTCCTCCTCAGTGAGAATCTTATCAACAGAGAGTTCTCTTGGCTAGTTCTAGCTAAGTCCATACCCCAAATGGCAGCCAGTTCTATTGTCGATGGATTGAGTGTTGCAATAAACCGTTGATGGTAATGGTTGCTTTGAATTATCAAAACACACAGATGTGTATGAGGTTTCACTATTGTTAGGAGAGACGGCAATGGGTTCATTTATGGGAGGACTCGCTGCTTTATTCCTCAGCTCTTCAACACTCTTGGTCTCAATCTTCTTGGTGTCTTCAACCACTTGCAACTACCATTGTTGTTTTTGTTTCTTTCTCCTCTTTTTCTTAGGAAATTGAGGTGTATCCCTTGAAGACTCAAGGCCTTGAACTAGGTAAGTCATTGACGTGCTTGGTTGGGCCTCAACATTCTCTTTCTCTGGTGTGTCCTCATGGGACATAATTGTGGCCTACTAATGAACAACCGAACCAAGAGCCAGTTTAGGGTTCCTATCATCTAGGCTTGGACGAAACCAGCTGAAGAAGTCATGGTTTTATTGATGGGAAGCATAGATATCTACGATTGCAGGGTCTTGAGTGAGGCAAAAGACATATGCGCTAACATCAAGCACTATGCTCCCTTCTCCTAGCCTACTAGCCACATGTATATCTTTCTCTAGAAGTAGTTTATGTTGAGATATCGAGCTCCACTCGTGATACGCCAGGGTGACCGTTGTGTATTTATGTCACCGACTTGTCAGTTGCAGACGTGGTTGGTACACCGCCCATGAATAATAGCTACATGATAGCTATCCTTATCTACTCTAGTTCGTGGCTCAGTTAGTATGCCACCTTAGTTAGTTGAGTTTGGTTTGAGACCCATATATAGGGTTCTTCTATTTCTTTGTACGAGAGTTCTTTTGGCTTACACAACTAAGAAGAGGAAAACTGTTTTCAGCCTCCACCCTTGTGTGTCTTCCCCCATTGTGCAAGCAAGAAAGCTTCAAGCGAGACTCCTTCCTTCTCTCCCACAATCTTGACATGGTATCAGAGCCTTGTTCGTGGTAAGGAGCTCAAGAAAGCAAGCCAAGCTTGCGGTATTCTGGTAAGAGGAGCAGTGTTGCTTTCATTTTCTGTTTTGGGAGCAGATCTCTGCAGGTAGCACAGCCGAAAAGTGCAGGAGTGCATTGTCTCAGGTTGAGACGCCCTTCGCGGTGAAGCAAGAGGGCAGTATATGCTGCGCGACGGGGCTTTAGCCCTTGGCGACCTTGTTTTTTTAATTTGAGGCCATTTCGAGGCCTGTTTTGGAGGCGAAACTTTTCTACACGCACTCAGGAAAAGGCCCAGTTTTATGCTGTGCAGCCACTGTTCTACAGGTCGGTGAATAGTTACTGTAAAAATTGCATTGTATGCTTGTGCGCAGAGACATTGGGAGTTACAGAATCATCCCTGTTGCCTGTTGATGCAAAATCGTCACTAGAAAGTGACTGTGTGGTCAAATACCACTTTCGCCAGTTTTGCAGATTTTCCCTTGTGAGGGTGAAGCTGTGGTTTTTGCAGTGACAGAATTTTTTGCAGTCTTCTGTAATGGCATCTGATTCTCTTTAACAGATTGTCACTGAAAAGCTTGACAAGAACAACTTCCAAGCATGGAAGTTTAGAATGACGAATTTCCTTATGGGAAAAGGATATTGGGAATTTGTTGCAGGAAATGAAGAAGAACCAGTTCTTCCTGATGTTCCCAATCAACAGCAAATGCAGGCATTTAAAGCATGGCATGAGAGAGCCAGGAAAGTTATGTATTGGCTGTCTATCAGCATTTCAGACTCTAAGATTGTGCATATTCAGGATGCAAGTACGCCAAAGGAGGCATGGGATACTTTGTCAAAAATGTATAGCACAAATACGCAAGCCATGAAAATCCAGCTCAAGCAAGAGTTGCACAATGTGCAAAGAGAAAATATGAGCATCAACGACTACCACATGAAGGTGAAGAAGATTGCAGATGCACTTGCTTCCATTGGGTCACCAGTGGAAGATGATGATTTAGTTTCTGTGACCTTGAATGGTCTAGGAAAGGATTATGCACAGTTTCGGACATCCATTTCAGTTCGTGAAAGATTTCCTGATTTTGAGGAGCTGATTGCTCTTCTAATTTCTGAGGAGCAAAGAAATGGTGGTGCATCTTCTTCAGGAGGAACTTCAAAAGAAGCTGTCTTCTACTCAAATGCTGGAAGAGGTAGAGGCAGAGGTAGAGGAGGCCGATATGGAGGCCGTGGTAGAAATCAGAATATGCAGCAAACTCAAGAAAACCAGTCCTATGGAGAAGGACCTGGTAACTCTAGAGGCAAGGGAAGCCAAAGAGGTTGTGGTGGATGGCAAAGAGGCCAAAATGCAAACAGTAATGTTGAATGCTACTATTGTGGTAAAATGGGTCATATGTAGTTGCAGATATTGATATCTGGCATAAACGCATTGGTCATGTTAATGTACAGCGACTTAAATCAATGCAAGCCCAAAATATTGTTGCAGGTTTGCCGAAATTCAAGGTTGCAGAAATGCATAAGGTATGTGAAGCCTGTCAATTTGGAAAACAGGCAAGGAAACCATTTCCTAGACATGTTCAAGAGAGTAAGAAGCCATTGGAATTAATCCACTCTGATGTGTGGACAACTAAAGCTGCATCTCTTGGAGGCTGTCATTATTTTGTCAGTTTTATTGATGACTATAGCAGAAAAGTTTGGGTGTATTTTATGAAAAAGAAAAGTGAAGTTTTTGGGCATTTCAAAACTCTTAAAGCGATGGTTGAAAAAGAAACAGGCCTGTAGATAAAATGCCTAAGGTCAGATGGAGGGGGAGAGTACCTCTCAAATGAGTTTGCAAGGTTCCTGCAGGAGCATGGCATAAAGCAGCAATATTCATGCAGTCATACCCCACAACAAAATGGAATTGCAGAAAGGAAAAACAGGCATATTGGAGAGGTATCTCGTGCCATGCTCAATGAAAAAGACTTGCCAAATTTTTATTGGGCTGAAGCAGTTGCTACAGCAGTCTACATAATGAACAGGACTCCCACTGCAGCAATACATGGAATGACTCCAGAGGAGAGGTATACTGGTAGGAAACCAGATATTTCTCATTTGAAAATTTTTTGTTGCATTGCCTATGTACATGTGCCAGATGAGTTGAGATCCAAGTTGGATCCAAAAGCTGAGAAGTGCATCTTTATTGGTTACTCTCTGCAGGAAAAAGGGTATAGATGCTATAACCCTTCTACTCGTAAGTTTACAGTGAGCAGAGATGTTGTTTTTGATGAGATGAGTAGCTCGTATAAACCAGTAAATGTGATTGATGATGTAGATGCACAAAATGGTAATGCTGCACAAAATTCACAGCAGCAGTCACAAAATATTAGTGGACCTGGAGCATCCTCTAGTAGTGGTTCACATTCTTCGCCATGGACAGGCAGATTGAGATCAGGAGAATCTTCTCAAAGTAATGCAGATAGTGGTATGCAGGTATCACAAAAAGGAAAAGAGAAGGTTGATCAGCCCATGTTTGATGTGAATGCAGGTCACTCTTATGTGGATGGTGAATCCAGTGGCTCAGAACAGAGCATTGATGATGAGTTGGGTATTCCTTCTATTGTTACACCTGGAGTAAGGAAGACCAGGGATGTTTTGAGAGCACCTGGGAGTGAACCTACTTTGCGCAGGTCTATGAGAGCTAGGTATCCTGTGGATAGGCTGAAATATGATGGATTTACAGCCATTCACTATGCATATATGGTCAAAGTGATACAGGAACCAGAACCCACATCTTTTGAGCAAGCCATGGGAAAAGAAAAATGGGAGAAAGCCATGGATGAAGAAATGGATGCCTTGGAAGCAAATGCTACATGGGAGTTAGTACCTTTGCCTAAAGGTAAGAATGCAATTGGCTGTAAGTGGGTTTATAAGGTGAAGCACAATGCAGATGGTTCTGTGAACAGATACAAGGCAAGATTAGTAGTCAAGGGGTATGCACAAACATATGGCATTGACTATGAAGAAACATTCAGTCCAGTTGCAAGGATGGCAACTGTAAGAGCAGTCATTGCTATGGCTGCATCAAAGGGATGGTCTTTACATCAGATGGATGTAAAGAATGCCTTCTTGCATGGTGATTTGCAAGAAGAGGTCTATATGGAGCAGCCACCATGTTATGTGCATGCTGTTTATCCTGAGTTTGTTTGCAGGTTGAAGAAAGCCTTGTATGGCTTGAAGCAAGCACCTAGAGCATGGTCTGACAAGATAGGACAGTATCTTGTCACTATTGGCTTTCAGATTTCCAAGGCAGATTTCTCACTTTATGTGAGAAAAACAAAGAAAGGTATTATGCTACTTGTCATTTATGTTGATGATTTGATTATGACAGGTGACAGTGATGAAGATATCCTTCATGTGAAAATGCTATTGAAGCAGAAGTTTGAGATGAAGGATTTGGGAGAGTTGCGTTATTTCTTGGGCATTGAGGTGATTAGATCACCAAGTGGGATACAGCTCTTGCAGAGGCAGTATGGATTGGACATGCTGTCCAAATATGGGATGACAGGCTGTAAGCCTATTTCAGTTCCTTTGGAGCAAAATGTGAAGCTGAGCACAGATGCAGGTGAGCTTCTAGAAGACCCTACTATGTACAGACGCATAGTAGGAAGTTTGATTTATATGACTATTACCAGGCCAGATTTGAGCTATGCTGTTGGATTGGTAAGTCAGTTTATGCAGGCTCCAAGGAAACCACATTTGGATGCGGCTAGACGCATACTCAGGTATGTGAAGTCCACATTGCAGTATGGACTATTTTATGAGACTGGGGTTCAGATACAGTTGCATGGATACACTGATGCTGATTGGGCTGGTAGTATTTCTAATAGACGATCTACCAGTGGATATGTGTTCTCTTTTGGGAGTGCTGCAGTCACTTGGAGCAGCAAGAAACAGCCTACAGTTGCCTTGTCGAGCACAGAGGCTGAGTACAAGGGTGCAGCAATGGCTGCATGTGAGGTAGCTTGGTTGCATAAGCTACTTTATGATATGCATCAGTCTACAGATGGACCAGTTGTCATTTATTGTGACAACATGAGTAGTATACACTTGGAAAATAACCCAGTCTATCATGTTAGAACAAAGCATATTGAGGTGCATTATCACTATGTGCGAGAGAGGGTTTTACTAGGTCTTATTGATCTAGTTTATGTCAGCACAGAGGATCAGGTAGCTGACATATTCACGAAGGCATTGGACGCAGAGAAGCTGCGCAAGTTCAGAGACCTGCTTGGTGTGCAGGAATTGGGATTGAGCTCGAGGGGGAGTGTTGAGATATCGAGCTCCACTCGTGATACGCCAGGGTGACCGTTGTGTATTTATGTCACCGACTTGTCAGTTGTAGACGTGGTTGGTACACCGCCCATGAATAATAGCTACATGATAGCTATCCTTATCTACTCTAGTTCGTGGCTCAGTTAGTCTACCACCTTAGTTAGTTGAGTTTGGTTTGAGACCCATATATAGGGTTCTTCTATTTCTTTGTACTTGAGTTCTTTTGGCTTACACAACTAAGAAGAGGAAAACTATTTTCAGCCTCCACCCTTGTGTGTCTTCCCCCATTGTGCAAGCAAGAAAGCTTCAAGCGAGACTCCTTCCTTCTCTCCCACAATCTTGACAGTTTATCGTACAAGGGATGTTTTTGGACAGTGGTTGAGAGCTAGACCTCATAGACTGCTGCCAATACTTGTAATGAGGCTGGGGAAACATACGTGGGATCATGTATTGATGTCCAAAGGGCTTTCCTTTGCTTAGTGAGTGTCATTAGTCGGTGGCCAATTTTGGCTACCAAGTACCATTTTTGCACAAATTTGCATTGTCCTTTCTCTTCTTGTCACACATTGAGCAGTATATAGAGTGAGGGTATCAAGCGAAATTCTCTAGTTGTGGCTTCTGGGATGTCCTTCATGATGTCTTCAACAACAGCTACATAGTGGGAGTAAACATGTTGTTGCTCATCCCAAGTTACAAGTTTGGCTATAAGCTTTGTGTGTTCTGGTGTTGGCCTTGTGACATCCACATGGAGGTACGCACATGTGATGGTTGTCAGCTTGTGATCAAGCTTCATCATGCACTTCATCTCTAGTTCATTGGTCAGATGTGCCTCTTCTTGGCCAAATCGTCAAGAGATTTCTCCTCAAGCCTAGACTTTAGGTGCTTTGAAAGTGTTGGATTTTTCAAGGCCGTTGGTTGTGACACCTCTTTCAGAGATGAATTTCCAAGGACACGTTCTGCAAGAGGCATCATCACGGCCAAAGGTTGTGACTGTTGTGATTCTTGAGTGGAAGTAGTAGTGGCTAGTTCAGTGCACTGGCCACTATTGGTAGATTACAATGTCAAGTTATTAAGAAGATCAAAAGTGGCCATGTCTTTTGTTGCCCTTTGCACATTCACTTGCATAGATCAAGCATCAGTTGAGATAGTCACAATGGATTGCATAGGCATATCCTTTGCACATTCACTTGCACATATCAAGCATCAATTGAGATAGTCACAATGGATTGCATAAGCATATCCTTAGGCTGAGAGCTAACGGTGGTGTCATGTCCTGCATCTTGGACATTTGGAAGCTTAGATGGAGATAGGGATTGGGATTGAGTAGCTACACTAGAAAACTATTGTTGTGCTTCTTGTGTCTATTTAGGAAAAGAGGGTGTAGGAGATTCGGGACTCCTAGGTGGACTTGGCATTGACCTGAAGATTTGCTTGCGACTATTAGGCAATTCTGCCATTTTCTTTGTTGAGCAATCAACCTTATCATGAGCAGCGTTGTGCCTGTGATGCTCATTATCCTCTTAGAAAGTCAAAGGCTCCTTGGGCACTAATGGTCTTTGTGCACACTCAATGGTTACATCTTGTTAAGCATGCTAGGCTAAGGATCTACCTTGTTAAGCATGCTAGGTTGAGGATCTAACTTTTGAATAGTCATGGTTTGTTTCTTGCCTTGAGACTTGGATTTTCGTTTATATTTCCTACTGTGCTTCTTTTCTTTTGATGTGATCTGTCCTTCAACTAATAGAGGAAATTTAGCAGGGGTTTCGGTACCCAAATCCATCGGTTACCTGCATAATACCCTTGTGCACATAGCAACACTTTGGATATCCATCACGGTGTTGTGCTAGCTCTCCATCGATACCTTCGTCTATAAGGCTTGCCCTTATTTTGTGGTCTTCTACGATATTTGTAAGTCCAAAGCAACACTTTGGATATCCATCACGGTGTTGTGTTGGCTCTCCATCAATACCTTTGTCTATAAGGCTTGCCCTTATTTTGTGGTCTTCTACGATATTTGTAAGTCCAAAGCCTATCCTTGGCATTGTCTCCTAACCTTCTTATTTCAAGCATGGCCTCGCTCACTGGTTCTCTCTATTCAACATGCGCTTGTATCAACTCTTTCAACAAATCCTTACTCTCATCACTAGACTTGCCTGGTATGTCAAAATGTTCCTTGTCCTTCCCTCGAGGTTTGATGAGGTCACCCTTATGAAAGGTTGTGATTATCCTCACACCCAGTAATGTCAAGTGTATCCTCTGTGCTACGTCATCGGCCTCACACTTCGTCGCCCTTTTGAAGGGTCTTCCTAGGAGGATTTCCTTTTCACAATTAACACTATTTGGAGGAACATGGAAGAGGATAGACAAGATTTTAATTTCAATAGTTACAAGGATATTGCACTTCCCTATAAGTGCTTGTGAGCGTCCCCCGTAAGGACTAAGAGTTGCATTAGTTGGTGTGAGCTCTGGTTAGCCTAGTAGGGTCCATGCTTCATAGGTCAAGATATTAAAATCAGCTCCATCGATGAGAGCATCAACAGTGTGCTCTCTTTTTGCAGTGATTTTGACCCTAAGATAAGCAGGCGGTACTATGTCTTCATCTTTCGGGTCTTGGCTTATAAATTCAAGCCTTCTGATACATGCCTTTGAGTCTCCCAACTGCACAACCAGATGTGGATTCTCTACTGATAACTTGGGTCATTTGTGCAGTGCCATTCAAGGTGCATCTATCATCAGGACTATCATTGTAGTCATCCTCACAGTTGTAGCTTAATGTTGTTGCATTCTTCTTTGACTAGATTCAATCCAAATGCAACATGTACATGTTTTTGTGGTGTGGCCTTTTTTCCCATATTGGCTAGATTGACCCATTGAGGTTCTAGGGTCTCTATTTGTCTTTATTCGAGTATGGGCTTTTGGTTGTTGTTTTGCAAGTGAGAATCTATGCTTGTGTAGAGCCATTACTAGACTACGATCTAATTTGGAGGACCTATCACAGTGAATGTTTTCTCTCCAGTCTACTTGGGGGAGGTGTGGAGGGGGTAGAGCCCCCTCTACAAGGGTCGGGGGGGGGGGGGGGGGGGGGGGGGGGGGGGGAGGCAATCCCCCCCAGCCCACAAGGCCATTACGCTAAACACCATGCGTGATTTGAAGGACCATTCATAGCCAAGTTTTGAACTACTTGCTCTGGATTTTAATCTAGTGATAGATCTATGATGTGCTTTTTGGCTCTATATGGTCTCTAGGTCAGTTTCAGGGTTTACAAGTTAAAATTTTGAAAAAATCCCAATTCGACCCAGCAAGTCCGAATTGTAGGGGCCAAATGTCCGATTCGAGCCGTCCGAGTGGTTACGGACCGAATGTAACTAGTTCGAATGTCAATTCGGATAGTCGAAATGTGGTTGTTCGAGGGCTGAATGGTTGAATGGTAGTGGGCCGAATTGATTGGGGCTGAGGGTCGAGTGATTTGTCTGAATGGGGGGTTTGGGCCGAATGGCCAAGGGATAAGTTAGGTGGACCTCGAGTGCATAGTTGGTTCGAGTGGTGTATTCGACTAGGCCAAATGTCAGCTTGTCCGAGTGGGGTTGGCCGAGTCGGCAAGGCTGAGAGCCAAATATTAAGTTGGTCTGAATGGTTGACTCAGATGGGCCACGCAATGAGTGTCCGAGTCAAGTGGTCCGAGTCAAGTAGTCCAAGTCAGGTGGTCCAATTGGTTGGTGTCCGAGCCAGGTGGTCGGAGTGGTTGGCGTCCGAGTCAGGTGGGCCGAGGGCCGATTCTGGGACTCGGCCCAAAATCGTCGGGTTGAACACAATGTGTTTTTTACGGGAATTTCACAGAATTCATCGTGTCGAATGATCGTGGCCTTCCTACTGGTCAAATATCTCCAAATCCTAGCTAGTCATGCAAGAGAAGGTGTGGGAGTACCTGTAATGGGCAAAGAACTCCTCGATGGCAAAATGAAAGTAGGTGCACGCAATGAAGCTCTCCCTCTCTCTCCAACTCCTTGAACCCTTGATACGCAAACTGAGGTCTCTCCTGCCACTCCTAGCCTCTTATTACCTGCCTAGGCCTGCATTCACCTTAGTCTTGCTCCCCTTACCAACATTTAACCCAAATTTTTATTTTTTTCCCCTTCTTTTCCCTATTTCAACCTGCTATACATCAACACAAAACCCTACTACATACTCAAATGTTTTGCTCCTATCCTGTAAGAGAGGGGGATTTAATAATAGGAAAATACTAGCTACATTGGCTAGTATATAAGGTGTTAGGGACTTGATTTTTCATTATCATATTATAATACAAGTCTCCTTTCATCTTCATCTCCTTCTTCAAGCTCTCATGGCTCCTTTCTCTCACTTTCTGTCTTTCTCTCTCTTTTTCTAGTCTTTCTCTATCCTTGTCACTCTCTTTCTCTCTCTTCTTGTAGTCTTTCTCTCTCTTTTACACCATCTCTCTCTCTCCTCCCCTTTTCTCTCTCCTGTCTCCTTCATTACAAGTGGTATCAGAGCTCTAGTTCTGATCCATTTAGCTACTTTACATGCTTAGTTACCATCCTTTTCAGTTTTAAAATCCAAGAAGCTTCAGGTACATAGTGATAGGCACAAAAATGGAGGAGCACTAAAGAGCCACAGGTCAAGGACCAAGAGGACAGCAGTGAAGAGCATTAATGGAGTCCTTGGACCAAGATTGGAGGCTGGAACACCACATTTAGTAGGTCATGGGTCATTCTGGACCAAATTTGAAGGTAAAATTTTAGGAACAGTGGTCACAAGAAGTAGGGAAGAGTTAGTCTTAGTTACTTTTCATATGCAATCTTCTCTCTCTTCATTCTCAAGCTCTTGCCAAGCTGCCATGGAGGAGAACAACATCTGAGATCTTCTTCCTCCCATCCCCAGTGACCAAATGCCTTCTACCACAGCTTCCAGGGGGCCCTATGCTTCATTTCAAATACCTAATTGAGTGACTGAGTTGCCTCCTTCCTTCTTGTGCATAGCCCGTGATTTGCAACGCAAATTTCGGGCAACTACCTAAGAAAAATCAGCAGCATACCAGGCTTCTCTTCATCTTGGCCTTCTTCCTCAGCATCTGGCAGTTGATTCTTGCAAGATTGAAGCCACTATTTCATCCTCTTGAACATCCTTCAGCCCCTCTGAAACCCTAACAGGTGCAAGCCATGGATAGCCATGGATTCTCCTTCAGCATTCACATTGATTCTTGAGGGCTTTTTCCTTCCTTGATCCTAGGAACTTGTACCTATAGGAATCCTTGAAGAAGCAAGCATCTAGAGGCCCGTACTTGAATATGGAAGCAAGATTGCAAGCTGGACATTTGGTGCAGCCATAGCCATAGACCACAACCTTCATTTTCTTCAAGTTTCCTTCAAGATTGGGTCCCAGGGCTTCAAGATTGGACTCTTTACCATCAATGGAGCTTGCTTACTCAATGGGAAGAGCTATGGAGCACAGGAAGGCATTATGGGATGAGATTTTGGGGCATTCTTCTTCTATGATCTTCAAGGCATGCTGAGAATTACTAGAGTTCAACCTTTCATTTCCCCATTGAAGAATCAAGCTTGAAGACTCAATTCTTGGCTGAAGTTGTCATCATGAAGCTAATGGGAGCATTGGAGACCAATCATGGGGACATTGGCGCCACTGATTCTTAGCCAACTTCACCAATTTAAGAGGTAATTGACTCTTGAGCTCTCTTCTAATTTCATCCTCTTGTTGAGCCTAACAAGCCTATTGTTGGAAGAGATTCAAGTAGTCAATCATGCATTTTCTTCCAAATTTCAATGCTTACATGCTGCCAATTTAATTTCAGTCTTCTCTTAGGCTTCCTTACATTTAAGATGATCCATTCCATGCTGGAAATTCTCATTACTATTTACTGATTGCCTCACCCTAACCTCTTGACTTGTGATAATTGCTTGAGCAAATATTAATCCCTGAAATCCATTGTAAATGAGGTGAGTTAGCAGTGAGTCACTGCTCAGTAAGCCCTCTCCTTATTCCCAATTTAGTTCCATGCACCTCATGAAAAGAATTACTTCCAAGCCACCTTGCATAGCATGTTGATTGCTTAAATAATAAATGTCTGCCATGTATACTCCGGGTGAGGAAAAGGCCCGATGCCAGGCAAGGTGGCAAGACAAAAGAGGGGTGACCCCCCCTTGCCATCAAAGACCATGAAGGGGTGCACAACCTGGCCCGGGGGGAACTTTGCCCACCTCCCAGTGATTCGGAGCCCAAAGTTGCTTGCAGGTGCAAGTACTCATTTGAAGAACTGAGATATTGACTTGGCACTGATGTATGGATGTATTATTGGCTGCAAATGTATGGAAATTTTATTGAGGATGTATTTGCAGACATGGGAACACATATGCAATCAATGGCAGTGAATGCAATGCTTGGGATATATGAGAGATGCCTATGCATGGAAAATTGTGCTAAAAGATACTTATGACATGCTCAATTCTGGAATAAGGCCACAAACAGTGAAATTGGATGACTGGGCAATGCATCATGCCACGTGGGATGACCCTTCAATCATGCATTGACAAGATAATCCATTGTTTCCCCTTTCTTAACCCTCATAGGGTGCTATAAGTAGTTTGTTTGCATTTACAGGGGTAAACCTACTCCCAGGAATTGAGGTGCAAGTCTTGCAGAGTGTCCATAGGTCTTACTAAGGGCTTGGATCAGTTTTGGATCTCTATTTGGACTCCACAAGATACTTACAGGTCAAAATAGGTCTCCTACAGGTATAGACAGGTTGCTGGACTACACAGTACAGCAATACTTTTCCTATTACAGAATTTTTTGTATAAAATCTTGGAGTGCATGCTTATAATCAGTTCAAAGAGGGCATCCTTGGCTCTGGTTTGAACAAAAAGGTAGGTCAATCGAAGCTTCCTAGCTCAAGTTACGGGAAAAAGAGTGACCCCGAGGGCTGAAACTAACCTTGAAATGGAAGATGAAGATTATTCTCATGGCATGGATAGCCTCAATGCACTCACTAATACCCTCAGTTCGCATGAGACAAGGCATGCTAAGAGACATAGAGAATTGATGGAAGGCATTGGTTAAATGAAGACCACTATGGACACCCTTGCTGCCCAGATTACTAAGTGGATAGAATTCCAAATGAAAG
This sequence comes from Lygodium microphyllum, assembly GCF_053477565.2. Lineage (NCBI taxonomy): Eukaryota > Viridiplantae > Streptophyta > Polypodiopsida > Schizaeales > Lygodiaceae > Lygodium > Lygodium microphyllum. Next base: position 132,146,185 of record NC_141143.1, read on the forward strand.
GGAAGGAACATGAGGATAGATTAGGTATGCATGCTGAACGAGTGATGGCCCCACTACTGAATGCAACAAATATGAGCTCTCAAGGCATTTTGGGGAGAATGGGCATCCCTAACAGCACTTTTAAATAAGGAGAGCCTTCACATAGACAGGAGGAGCCCATGAACAATGCAATGAGGGGAAATTTTTAGTCATCACAAGGGCCCATGCCATCTATGCAAGCTCAGCCATCTTTTTGTTGAGATATCGAGCTCCACTCGTGATACGCCAGGGTGACCGTTGTGTATTTATGTCACCGACTTGTCAGTTGCAGACGCGGTTGGTACACCGCCTATGAATAATAGCTACATGACAGCTATCCTTGTCTACTCTAGTTCGTGGCTCAGTTAGTATGCCACTTTAGTTAGTTGAGTTTGGTTTGAGACCCATACATAGGGTTCTTCTATTTCTTTGTACGAGTGTTCTTTTGGCTTCCACAACTAAGAAGAGGAAAACTATTTTCAGCCTCCACCCTTGTGTGTATTCCCCCATTGTGCAAGCAAGAAAGCTACAAGTGAGATCCTTCCTTCTCTCCCACAATCTTGACATGGTATCAGAGCCTTGTTCGTGGTAAGGAGCTCAAGAAAGCAAGCCAAGCTCGTGGTGTTCGGGTAAGAGGAGCAGTGTTGCTTTCATTTTCTGTTTTGGGAGTAGATCTCTGCAGGTAGCATAGCCGAAAAGTGCAGGAGTGCATTGTCTCAGATTGAGACGCCCTTCGCGGTGAAGCAAGAGGGAAGTATATGCTGCGGGAGAGGGATTTAGCCCATGACGACCTTGTTTTTTTGATTTGAGGCCATTTCGAGGTCTGTTTTGGAGGTGGAAGTTTTCTGCATGCACTCAGGAAAAGGCCCAGTTTTATGCTGTGCAGCCACTGTTCTACAGGTCGGTGAAAGGTTACTGTAGAAATTGCATCATATGCTTGTGCGTAGAGACATTGGGAGTTACAGAATCATCCCTGTTGCTGGTTGATGCAAAATCGTCACTAGGAAGTGACTGTGTGGTCAAATACCACTTTCATCAGTTTTGCAGATTTGCCTTTGTGAGGCTGAAGCTGTGTTCTTTGCAGTGACAGAATTTTTTGCAGTGTTCTGTAATGGCGTCTGATTCTCTCTCACAGATTGTCACTGAAAAGCTTGACAAGAACAACTTCCAAGCATGGAAGTTTAGAATGATGAATTTCCTTATGGGAAAAGGATATTGGGAATTTGTTGCAGGAAATGAAGAAGAACCAGTTCTTCCTGATGTTCCCAATCAACAGCAAATGCAAGCATTTAAAGCATGGCATGAGAGAGCCAGGAAAGTTATGTACTGGCTGTCTATCAGCATTTCAGACTCTATGATTGTGCATATTCAAGATGCAAGTACGCCAAAGGAGGCATGGGATACTTTGTCAAAAATGTATAGTACAAATACACAAGCCAGGAAAATGCAGCTCAAGCAAGAGTTGCATAATGTGCAAAGAGAAAATATGAGCATCAATGACTACCACATGAAGGTGAAGAAGATTGCAGATGCACTTGCTTCCATTGGGTCGCCAGTGGAAGATGATGATTTAGTTTCTGTGACCTTGAATGGTCTAGGAAAGGATTATGCACAGTTTCGAACATCCATTTCCGTTCGTGAAAGATTTCCTGATTTTGAGGTGTTGATTGCTCTTCTAATTTCTGAGGAGCAGAGAAATGGTGGTGCATCTTCTTCAGGAGGAACTTCAAAAGAAGCTGTCTTCTACTCAAATGCTGGAAGAGGTAGAGGCAGAGGTAGAGGAGGCCGATATGGAGGCCGTGGTAGAAATCAGAATATGCAACAAACTCAAGAAAACCAGTCCTATGGAGGAGGATGTGGTAACTCTAGAGGCAGGGGGAGCCAAAGAGGTCATGGTGGATGGCAAAGAGGCCAAAATGCAAACAGTGATGTTGAATGCTACTACTGTGGTAAAATGGGTCATATGGCTAAAGGCTGCTATAAAAAGCAGAATGACATCATGAATGGAAAACTGCAACAAGGGAATTATGCATCTTCTAGTAGACAGGGTGATGACAGAAATGAGCACTTGTTTATGGTGCAGCACATGAACAATTCTGTGACAAGTGCAGAAGAAAGCAATGATGTATGGTATGTTGACTCAGGTGCATCAAACCACATGACAGGTCATGCAGAATGGATGGAGGATGCAAGGAAAATGGAAAAACTAGGATTTGTGGAGACTGGTGATGATACTGCGCATCCTATTGTGCAGATTGGAAAATTTTCTTTGTCTATGCAGGATGGGAAAAAGAAATACCTGTCCGATGTATTTCATGTCCCGAATATCACAAAGAATCTGGTTTCTGTTGGTCAAATGGTTGAGCAGGGCTTGCAGGTCAGATTTAATCCTCATGGATGCTTTGTTGAGGATATGAAAAATAAAGGTCGCTTGATAGCAAAAGAAAAGAAGAAGGGAAGAATGTTTACATTGGATGCAGACATGTCTGAATTGAGTGCAGCAATGTTTGCACATGGGACCTGTGTAGTTGCAGATATTGATATCTGGCATAAACGCATTGGTCATGTTAATGTACAGTAACTTAAATCAATGCAGGCCCAAAATATTGTTGCAGGATTGCCCAAATTCAAGGTTGCAAAAATGCATAAGGTATGTGAAGCCTGTCAGTTTGGAAAACAGGCAAGGAAACCATTTACAGATTTTTATTGGGCTAAAGCAGTTTCTACAGCAGTCTATATAATGAACAGGACTCCCACTGCAGCAATACATGGGATGACTCCAGAGGAGAGGTATACTGGTAGGAAACCAGATATTTCTCATTTGAAAATTTTTGGTTGCATTGCCTATATACATGTGCCAGATGAGCTGAGATCCAAGTTGGATCCAAAAGCTGAGAAGTGCATCTTTATTGGTTACTCTCTGCAGCAAAAAGGATATAGATGCTATAACCCTTCTACTCGTAAGTTTATAGTGAGCAGAGATGTTGTTTTTTATGAGATGAGTAGCTGGTATAAACCAGTAAATGTGATTGATGATGTAGATGCACAAAATGGTAATGCTGCACATAATTCATAGCAGCAGTCACAAAATATTAGTGGACCTGGAGCGTCCTCTAGCAGTGGTTCACATTCTTCACCATGGACACGCAGATTGAGATCAGGAGAATCTTCTCAAAGCAATGCAGATAGTGCTATGCAGGTATCACGAAAAGGAAAAGAGAAGGTTGATCAGCCCATGTTTGATGTGAATGCAGGTCACTCTTATGTGGATGGTGAATCCAGTGGCTCAGAACAGAGCATTGATGATGAGTTGGGTATTCCTTCTATTGTTACACCTGGAGTAAGGAAGACCAGGGATGTTTTGAGAGCACCTGGGAGTGAACCTACTTTGCGCAGGTCTACGAGAGCTAGGTATCCTATGGATAGGCTAAAATATGATGGATTTACAGCCATTCACTATGCATATATGGTCAACGTGATACAAGAACCAGAACCCACTTCTTTTGAGCAAGCCATGGGAAAAGAAAAATGGGAGAAAGCCATGGATGAAGAAATGGATGCCTTGGAAGCAAATGCTACATGGGAATTGGTACCTTTGCCTAAAGGTAAAAATGCAATTGGCTGTAAGTGGATTTATAAGGTGAAGCACAATGCAGATGGTTCTATGAACAGATACAAGGCAAGATTAGTAGTCAAGGGGTATGCACAAACATATGGCATTGACTATGAAGAAACATTCAGTCTGGTTGCAAGGATGGCAACCGTAAGAGCAGTCATTGCTATGGCTGCATCAAAGGGATGGTCTTTACATCAGATGGATGTAAAGAATGCCTTCTTGCATGGTGATTTGCAAGAAGAGGTCTATATGGAGCAGCCACCAGGTTATGTGCATGATGTTCATCCTGAGTTTGTTTGCAGGTTGAAGAAAGCCTTGTATGGCTTGAAGCAAGCACCTAGAGCATGGTCTGATAAGATAGGACAGTATCTTGTCACTATTGGCTTTCAGATTTTCAAGGCAGATTTCTCACTTTATGTGAGAAAAACAAAGAAAGGTATTATGCTACTTGTCATTTATGTTGATGATTTGATTATGACAGGTGACAGTGATGAAGATATCCTTCATGTGAAAATGCTATTGAAGCAGAAGTTTGAGATGAAGGATTTGGGAGAGCTGCGTTATTTCTTGGGCATTGAGGTGATTAGATCACCAAGTGGGATACAGCTCTTGTAGAGGCAGTATGGATTGGACATGCTGTCCAAATATGGGATGACAGGCTGTAAGCCTATTTCAATTCCTTTGGAGAAAAATGTGAAGCTGAGCACAGATGCAGGTGAGCTTCTAGAAGACCCTACTATGTACAGACGCACAGTAGGAAGTTTGATTTATATGACTATTACCAGGCCAGATTTGAGCTATGCTGTTGGATTGGTAAGTCAGTTTATGCAGGCTCCAAGGAAACCACATTTGGATGCGGCTAGACGCATACTCAGGTATGTGAAGTCCACATTGCAGTATGGACTATTTTATGAGACTGGGGTTCAGATACAGTTGCATGGATACACTGATGCTGATTGGGCTGGTAGTATTTCTAATAGACGATCTACCAGTGGATATGTGTTCTCTTTTGGGAGTGCTGCAGTCACTTGGAGCAGCAAGAAACAGCCTACAGTTGCCTTGTCGAGCACAGAGGCTGAGTACAAGGGTGCAGCAATGGCTGCATGTGAGGTAGCTTGGTTGCATAAGCTACTTTATGATATGCATGAGTCTACTGATGGGCCAGTTGTCATTTATTGTGACAACATGAGTAGTATACACTTGGCAAATAACCTAGTCTATCATGCTAGAACAAAGCACATTGAGGTACATTATCACTATGTGCAATAGAGGGTTTTACTAGGTCTTATTGATCTAGTTTATGTCAGCACAGAGGATCAGGTAGCTGACATATTCAGGAAGGCATTGGGCGCAGAGAAGCTGCGCAAGTTCAGAGACCTGCTTGGTGTGCAGGAATTGGGATTGAGCTCGAGGGGGAGTGTTGAGATATCGAGCTCCACTCGTGATACGCCAGGGTGACCGTTGTGTATTTATGTCACCGACTTGTCAGTTGTTGCAGACGCGGTTGGTACACCGCCCATGAATAATAGCTACATGACAGCTATCCTTATCTACTCTAGTTCGTGGCTGAGTTAGTATGCCACTTTAGTTAGTTGCGTTTGGTTTGAGACCCATACATAGGGTTCTTCTATTTCTTTGTACGAGTGTTCTTTTGGCTTCCACAACTAAGAAGAGGAAAACTATTTTCAGCCTCCACCCTTGTGTGTATTCCCCCATTGTGCAAGCAAGAAAGCTACAAGTGAGACTCCTTCCTTCTCTCCCACAATCTTGACACTTTTGCTAGAAATTTCTCTAACAATGGTTCATTTTTGGGTAGCCACATGGATCAGCCTCAGTTTGGATATGTGGGACATCCACCTAATCATGAAAGAGAGATGAGAGACAAGATTGTCTTCTCAAAATTCAATGGTCAATCGTCATCCCCAGCTGAACTTGAAGAGTGGCTCTCCAAGCTTGAGGATTATTATGACATCCTACCCCGTAATGATGAACAAAAGATCCATTTTGCAACGATCCACTTGGAAGGATTTGCACATACATGGTGGAGGTACATTAAAAGAGAAAATCAGCAAGTAAACTCGTGGGAAGCATTCAAGGCACTCATGGTGCAAGTATTTGTCTCACCGGTGGAGAAAGAAAAGCTTTCCCGTCGATGGTATGGCCTTGAACAGTTTGGTCTTGCTATTAGAGAATATACAAATCACTTCCTTAACCTTACCATGTCTATTGAGTCAATTAGTGATGATGCCAAGTTACACAAGTATGTGTATGGGATGGATCCCCAACTCTTGGCTGGTGTTTCAGCTCAAAACCCATCGGATTTGTTCAAAGCTATTGAATTGGCTAAAAGGTACTCTCGCAAGTATCGCTGGGATGCTTCATTTCATTATGGACAGCAAAGAGGGGCATCTCAGCTAGTGTTTGGGCAGCAAAGAGGACACATGCAATCATATTCTGGACAGCAAAGAGGTGTTGTAAGGCCACGGTAGTCTGGGGCCAATTATGGTGGTGGTAACATGTCATTCAGCACTCCAAAAATTCCCACATACCCCACTTTTAATGCCTCAAGACCACAAGGCAATTTAAGGATAGCAAACAGCCCAAGAATGGATAATAGGCAAGGGGACAACAGAAATAAAAATGCTTCAACCTTTGGTACCAAGGTCCATTCCCATGGATTTGTATAAAGAAAGAAAGGAAAAGGGGCTTTGTTTTAAATGTGGCGAGAAGTATACAGCTGATCATGCCTTAAAATGTGCTTTTAGAAATACTAAGGCACGGGTTCACAGCATGTTGGTATTTGAGGACTCAAAGGAGGATCGTAAAGATACACATGCTTTTATGATGACTGCTGAAACAAATGATGCTGATGAAGAGTTTGCTCAAGAAGAGTTCTTTGACCCTGCTGACTATTTTCCTTTTGACCCCGGTGGCCATTTATCATGGGTTATGGGTGGAAAGATTGGACCACATGCTAAAAAACATACTGCTACTGCTTATACCATATCAATGGATGCTTGGACAGGATCCAGAAGCCCTAATACATTGCGTATTAAGGGCCAAATTCATGGGAAGGATGTGTTTATACTCGTGGACAGTGGTAGCACTCATAGTTTCATTAATAGAGCAGTCATGGACAAGCTGAAGTGTTTTCCCATTGATTTACAGCAGCCATTGAAGGTGCAAGTTGCCAATGGGGATGAAGAAATTAGCACACAAGTATGCCCTGCTGTTCATATTTAGCTTGTTGAAAATTTTGGACAGCAATTGGATTTAATTGCATTAGAAATGGGGCCTATAGATGTTGTCTTGGGTTGTGATTGGCTGAAAACTTTGGGCACTATAACCATGGAATTTTCCTTGCTGTATATGGAGTTTATTAGTGTGGGACAGCTCATTCACTTGCAGGGAATTTAAAATGATAGTGAATTTCAGCTCATTACCAGCAAACAACTCAAGAAAGAGTTCAAGAAACGGTCCCAAATCTTTGTATTGCAATTAAACAAAGAAAATTCAAATCAATCCACTAAAACAATAAAGAATTTAGCATTGAAAACTCGTTTAGAAGAGTACAAGGACCTCTTCCAAGTACCTACAGCACTACCCCCTAATAGGGCGGTTGATCATCCCATTGATCTGGAGCCTCAATCAAAGCCTATGAACAAGCCACCTTACAGATTGTCTAGGTGCGAAAGAGAAGAAGTTGCCAAACAAGTCAAAGAATTACTGGACATGGAATTCATTGAGCCCAGTTCTTCATCGTATGCTTCCCCTATGTTATTGGTCAAAAAGAAGGATGGATCTTTCAGGATGTGCATAGACTACAGGGATCTTAATAAGATCACTGTGAAGAACAGGTATCCTATTCCACGCATAGATGACTTACTGGATGAGCTCAAGGGGGCTAAGTACTTTATGAAGATAGATTTGAGGTCAGGCTATCACCAAATCCGCATGAGGGCAGGGGATGAGGTCAAAACAGCATTTCATACTGATAGGGGGCTTTATCATTTCTTGGTCATCCGTTTTGGGTTAACTAATACACCACCCACCTTTCAGAGCTTAATGAACAAAATACTTCAGCCCTTTCTTTTCAGATTTGTATTGGTCTTCTTTGATGACATCCTCATCTATAGTAGATCATTGAAGGATCACCTTTGGCACATGAGGCAGGTGTTTGATGTATTGAGGTAGCACATGCTCTTTGCCAAGGAAACAAAATGTTCTTTCATGCAGACGGAGGTGGAATACTTGGGGCACATCATTAGTGAAGATGGAATTAGGGCTGATCCTAAGAAAGTGCAGTGTATAAAAGACTGGCCCACACTTGCAAATACCACTTCACTTAGGATTTCTTGGTCTCTCATCATTCTATCGCAGACTCATTGGGCATTATGCCACTATTGCAGCTCCCTTGATGGATAGGCTTAAGAAAGAGGCATTTTTCTGGGATGCCATAGCTCATAAGAGCTTTAATCAGCTCAAAGAATTGCTTACCTCGGTGCCCATCTTGGTTTGCCCAGATTTTTTGAAAGAATTCACCATTCAGTGTGATGCCAGTGGCAGAGGCATAGGGGCTTTATTGTTACAAGAGCATGGGGTTATAACATTTGAGAGCCACAAACTTGCTGAAAATGAGATGACCATGAATGTATATGACCAAGAAATGTTGGCCATCCTTCATGCCATCAAGAAATGGCACCACTACTTGTATGGAAGCAAATTTAGGGTCAAAAGCGACCATAGGGTCCTCAAATACTTCCTCTCTCAGTCTAATCTTACCCCCAAACAACACAAATGGGTAGCTACATTGCATAACTATGACCTTGACATTACACATACACGGGGAAAAGACAATGTAGTTGCTGATTCATTATCAAGAATGTGGGCTTGTAAAGTTTCAGCCATTATGGAACTTCATAGTGATTAGATAGAAGAGCTTCAGGAGGCCTATTTGTTAGATGCTAATTTCACCCACATTTTCTAGAAATTACAGCAAGGGCATGTAGAAGAAAACTCTCCATATCAGCTCAAAAACGGTCTCTTATGGTTTCAGGGCAAGATTTCCATCCCATACACTTCCCCATTCAAGCAAAAGATCATGCAAGAGATGCATTATTCACCTACAGTTGGCCACTTCGGCATTTTTTAAAACTTATGACAAAATTGCTAAAAGCTTGCATTGGAAGGGCCTATGGAAGGATGTAAAAGATTTTGTTTTGAGCTATGTGCCATGTCAACAAAACAAAGACAGCACCTTAAAACCAACTGGTTTACTACAACCATTGCCTATGCCTGAAGGCAAATGGACACATATCACTATGGACTTCATAACCGGCCTATCGGTGAACAAGAAGAGGTGAAACAGCATCTATGTAGTTGTGGACAGACTCACCAAGGTAGCCCATTTCATTCCTACAAAGATTCAATATAATGCTTCTCAAGTAGCTAGCCAATTCATGAAACATGTTTTCAAACTACATGGCTTACCACATATCATTGTGCATGTCCGGGATGCTAAATTCATGAGCAATTTTTGGCAGGCAGTTTTCAGCTCTATGGGCACTCAGTTTTAGCACCTTCCACTGCTTACCATCCATAGACTGATGGCCAAACACAGAGGGTTAACAAGTGGCTAGGAACTTACTTGAGGCATTTCTGTTATGATGTGCAAAATACTTGGGACTCGTGGTTGCATTTGGCTGAGTTTGCCTATAACAACTCTATACACTCTAGCATTGGAGTTTCACCATTTGAGGCATTGTATGGCTATAAGGTGCCCCTCCCCACGGTTATCTTCAATGATAAAATAAACCCACAAAGCAAGGAGGAATTGGATAAAATTCAAGCCTTACTTCAGTAGTGCAAAGTAAACTTGAAGAAATCTCAGAATCAAATGAAGCTTTATGCTGATGACAAAAGAAGGGATGTTGAATTCCAAGAAGGGGACTTGGTGCTTTTGAAGGTGCCCAAGTCCAGATATGCCACCCTTAAGGATGGATCCAGCAATAAGTTGGCACACAGGTTCTATGGGCCATATCGGATTATCAAAAGAGTGGGAGACTTGGTATATTAGTTAGCACTACTGCCATCCACGAAAATTCATAATGTCTTCCATGTGAGCCAATTGAAGCCCTTCATTGGATCATCGGTGGATTATGTTGAGGAGTTACCACCGATAAATGAAGAAGGCATCATTCAATACATACCCGAGCAAATCATTGGACAAAGGGAAAAGAAGCTTCGTTCTCGCTCCATCATGGAATACTTGATTAAGTGGCAAGGTTTACCACTTGGGAAGCTTCTTGGAGACCAGCTTCAATTTTGGAAGAGTTCCCATATCTATTAGATGCAGATTTGACTGAAATCTAGCTAACTATGGCCTTGTTTTCTCTTTGAATGATTACAAACAGCTCTCTGTTTCAAAGTAGATTTTACCCTGCACTATGGATAGCAACAGACACCATACATGGGATGAAAGTACTCCTCAAGAGCCCACCCCGATCAGAGTCTCCCCGATCAGAGTCTCCTACAGAAAGTTATAGTCCACCCCGATCAGAGTCTCCTACAGAAAGTTATGATAGATTTACTACAACAGGGTCCTGTAGTAAACAGCTTGCTGTCCACTGTCTGCAACTCACATTCACTCAAGGATACTTGGGTCAAAATTCATTTTTATAATTTCCTAATAAGACCCATGTAACGTACATACCCCAATGACTCGACATACGCAATAATACCTCTTCATTCATTTGTATATCCCTGTAATAATGTAGTAGAGTAGTACTCTGATATGCTCCTACCCAGTTAGCATAAGTGCCCAAATTGTTTTTGAGGGCAAAAACCTTCGGGTGGGGATGGAATGTAAGAGAGGGGGATTTAATAATGGGAAAATACTAGCTACACTGGCTAGTATATAAGGTGTTAGGGACTTGATTTTTCATTATCAGATTATAATACAAGTCTCCTTTCATCTTCATCTCCTTCTTCAAGCTCTCATGGCTTCTTTCTCTCACTTTCTATCTTTCTCTCTCTTTTTCTAGTCTTTCTCTCTCCTCCTCACTCTCTTTCTCTCTCTTCCTGTAGTCTTTCTCTCTCTTTTGCACCATCTCTCTCTCCTCCCTTTTACTCTCTCATGCCTCCTTCATTACATATCCTACCTAAATGCAAGCAAAAATCATAAAGAAAATATCTACACTACTCCAACCTACTTTTCCAAATTCAAAAAACCAAAAACCTAGTTGCTAAGGAGATCAAATACCTCTTCAAACTCCCTCACTTCCTACCTATCTACCTCAAGCACCGATTCGGGAAAAACCCTACTTCAATGCTCGATTTGAAGCACGCAGGCGCTCAAGGCTCAAATTCGTTGGTCTCGGTATAACAGAGACAAAATGTAGAGGTGATCAATCACTGAGATCCACGGATCGCTTATTACTTCAAGCATTCCAAGCCGAGCACTAATGGCTACCTCTCACATAGCCGACGCGCTATTTACCTATGAGTGTAGTGAGCTTACCACCATGCCTGATCGAGTTACCTCCTCTCTCAAGCACTCCAATAGCTCCACGATCCAAGTGCAAGCTTCAAGCAAGCTCCATCCTCAAGCTCCACACTCCAACCTCCATTGTCGTGAGCAAGACAAGAGAAGAGAAGAAAAGAGAAGAAGAGAGGAGAAGATGGAGAGCTTCTCCACCTCGGTCCCTCACACTCACACACTCACACACTCAATCCCTCACACTCTCACACACTCTCTCTCAAGCACAAGCTCAAGCAAGCAAGCAAGAAGAAGAAGAAGAAGAAGAAGAAGAAGAAGAAGAAGAGCTACTTTTGGCCACACACAAGAATGAGCTTCTCATTCACTTTTCAACTTTACATACAAAACCCTAAATCCCTTTTGGATGTATCCCCTTTTTTACATGATTGGCCGTGGCGGCCTAGGCCCTTTTTCCCATTGTCCTCCTATCTTCCTAGCTTCCTTCCTACTGCCCATCTGCCTTTACAATCTGCACGGGTGAGAGCCCAGTGCTCTTAAAATAAATCATGGTGCGCCTTGCACTCTTTTACAAAAGTATTAACTTGTGCTTTTTCTTATGCGCCTTTCTCCTTGATTTAGGACTTTTCTACACTTCTTGTGTTTCTAGATTCTTCTTGGCGCACCTTCGTCTTCCGTTTCACTTTTGACTTGGACTTGTCTTCTATTTTAGATTTTCCGGATTCTCCACCTTGTTCGTCTAAGTGTTAACAACATGTATCTCAAAGCATTGAACATGGAATGGGTTATGTGCTTCGCAAGTATGATTACACAAGAAATTTTTACAAAACAGTAGAGTGGAGGTATTTTCCTTCTCTTCACTTTTCTACATTCTTGCCTCCTAGCCTCAACATCAACCTCTAGTTGTCACATTTGTAACTCTTCTCCTCACATAGCCTCAAGTTCTTATATTTCTTAATACCATCCTAATCACAACATTTGAAAATGTATCTAGTGTTTTACCAAAGAAATTGTCCTACATTTATTTTTGTCACTTTTCACTTTGTAGTCATTAAAAAAAGCTAGCTTTTCAACTTATCCTTCAAGAAACAAGCTTGATCATTTGCACTTTGGTGGTACAACTAAGGGACAATCAAATATGTTCCATGACTATTGAAAAACACTTTATAGTAGTTGTTATCAACCACAAATGTGCTATTCTCTTTGTACATAAAGTTTTGTGCCCTAAATTTTTCCAACCTTTTAAAAAATTCTATTGTATTATCCACATCCCACATGGGTATTGCGTAGTCCTCTTGTGAGAACACGCTAGCAAGCTTCCACTAATTCTAGTATGCCCAGATTTTTTAAGGAGTTTACAATTCAGTGCGATGCCAGTGGACAAGGCATAGGGGTTGTTTTGTTATAGGAGCATGGAGTGATTGCCTTTGAAATTCACAAGCTTACAGATAAGGAAAGGGCTATGAATGTCTAGACCAAGAGATGTTGGCTATCTTACATGCAATAAAGAAATGACACTATTATTTGATCGCAGCTGGTTTAGAGTTCAAAGTGATCACAGGGTCCTAAAGTATTTTCTCACTCAATCCAATCTTACTCCTAAGCAACGTAGGTAGGTAGCTACACTGCAAAATTATGATTTTGACATCACTTATATGAGGGGCAAAGATAATGTAGTGTTGATTCTCTTTCTTGTATGTGGGTATGTAAAGTTTTAGCTATGATTGAGCTACATATTGATCGAATTGAAGAATTATAGGAAGCCTATTTTTTGGATGAAGAGCTTAGCCATGTTTTTCAGACATTATAGTCATAGAAGATAACTCACATTTTCAGCTTAAAAATTGCCTAATCTAGTTAAATTGCAAGATTTTTTATTCCCTCTACTTCTTCTTTTACATGGAAAATTATGGAGGGGTTGCATTCTTAGCCTTTAACTGGATACCTTGGAGTTTTTAAAACCTATGATAAGATCAGTAAAAAAATTTATTGGAAAGGACTGTGGAAAGATGTCAAATATTTTGTCATGAAGTGCATGCCTTATCAGTAGAATAAGGACAACACCCATAAGCCAGGTGATTTGTTGCAACCATTACTTGTTCCTATGAGAAAATGGATGCACATTACCATGGACTTCATTACTTGCTTGCCTACTAACAAAAAGGGATGGAATATTATATATGTAGTGGTAGATAAACTTACAAAGGAAGCCCATTTCATTCCAACCAGACCCAATTTACTATTTCTCAAGTGGCCAGTTAGTCTACGGAGTTGATTTTTAGATTATATGGATTATTGCAGGTGATTGTTCATGACAGAGATTCAAATTTTATGAGTAACTTTTGATAGGAGATATTCACATCCATGGGCACTAAGTTGGCCCCCTCTACATCCTACCATCCATAAACTGATGGATAGACAAAAAGGGTAAATAAGTGGTTGGAGACTTATCTTCACCATTTTTGTTATATGTAGAATTCATGGGATTCTTAGTTACACTTGGCTAAGTTTTCCTACAATAACTCCACTCATGCTAGCATTGGAGTTTCACCCTTTGAGATTGTGTATGGTTATAATGTGCCCTTACCCATAGTCATTTTCAATGAAATAATCAATCCTCATGGAAAAGAAGAATTGGAAAAAATGCAGTCCCTTCTTTAAAAGTGTAAGTTGAATCTTAGGAAAGCCCAAGACCGAATGAAGATGTATGCACATGAGAAGAGGTGACCCTTAGAGTTCTAAGAAGGAGAATTAGTTTTGTTGAAGGTGCCCAAGTCTCGCTATTCTACTTTGAAGGATGGATCTAGTAACAAGCTTGCTCACATATTTTATGGATCATACAGGATCCTAAAACACATTGGAGACTTGGCATATAGATTGGAGCTACCCTCTTCCACTAAGATTCATAATGTATTCCATATTAGTTTGGTCAAGTCTTTCTATGGTGATCCTTGATACAATTGATGAGTTTCCACACCTATTGATGAAGAAGGTCTTATTCAATACATCCTTGAGGCTATCATAGGTTAGCACGAGAAGAAGCTTTGCTCTCACTCTATCATTGAATATTTGATTAAATGGAGAGGATTTCCACTTGAGGAAGCTTCTTGGAGGCCTGATTCTATACTAGATGAGTTTCCTTACCTATAGGACACATTGTTGAGACTGAAGCATACTGACTATTAAGGCAATTATGATGTAGATAGGGTCTTGACAGTAGAGTGTTTTAGAATAGTTTTTATTCTATCCATTTTTTAAAATTATGTCACCTACATAGGGTCAAATTACTCTTCAAGATCTATATTTTGACATGTGGCACACTTTGTTTGGATACTTCTACCACAAGTTATGGTAGATTTGGTTCAGTAAGGTCTATTCTTACAACAAACTGTCTACTTCATTTGAAGACTTTAAGGATCTACTTGTGAAGCACTCCTAATCATGTATATAGTGGAGGCTTACTCTTATTCCTTCATTTTAGCCTCTTATTTTCCATACTCGGGCATGTAAAAAGGAGGGAGCTGAGTGTAGTGACCCAAGGAGAACAAGGCATCGGCCTTAGGTCATGTCTCCGTACCCAAGAACCTACCAAGCCCGTGCAAGGCGACACTTAATCCTTTTCTAATGCTCACTTTTATTTTCGCTCCAACCTTCTTGTATTCTTTGTTTTTCTGCTAGATGCCACCCCTAGGAAGACAAGGCATCGGCCCTGGGTCTGACTCATCCCCAGGAACCTACCAAGCCTTCACAAGGCGATAAACAATAGCTCAAGGATTTTTCCTTCATTCCATTTCTATTTTTATAGGGGTTAGAACCCCTTTTTACACACCTCCGTATATTCATATATTGTCTTTCACATATTTAGGGTTTTGTCTCTTTCCATCATTATTTTAATAGGCTTCTCTAACTACCTCACAACTAACAGGAACTCCCAAAATGACCACCTAGCAAGTCAATAGAACAGGGTTACTAGAACTCCCATCTAAAATAGGTCTTATAATGCCTGACAATGCCTTGCAGGAGGCAATGACTACTCAGACCTCCCCCAGACATACAGAGCCTAATCTTGAGACTTCATGCCTCGAGTGCCAGTCCCCAACAAACAATAGAAAGTAACCCTTACACACACATATATCATTAATTTCTTAAGGGAAAAGACTCAGAAAGGGGAAAAAACCACCTGGAATGGCCACAAGAAGCTCCTTCACAGCAAAGGCTCCCTCCAACGACTTCGTCAACCTGTATGATGCAATCACTACAACAAAAACCCATTAACCGTACCCACACCAAACATATGAATGGCCCTCTTGGCCTAAAGAAATAACACATTTCACTGCAAACTAGCTAGCCCTCTTGGCCTAAGGAAATAGATCATTAAAACCTGAAAACAATTGGTCCTCTTGGCCTAAAGAAATCAAGCAAACCTACTCATATAGATCCCTCCTTGGAAGAAGGCAGATATACAAACACACGCTCCACTCCAAGGGGAAAGACAAGGCGTTGAGCCCTAAACTAAATGCATCAAGTTATGACCCATACTCCTGCATATACAGCAAGAGGCGTACACATAACATGTTGTCGACTCAAACTATGGGTCCAAGATAATAGTGGTAGATGGGTCTCAACTACTCTTCTCATTACCCATATCAACCATCTTCTGCCATACAACTTGCCCTCTTGGCCTAAAGAAATCAAGCAAACCTACTCATATAGATCCCTCCTTGGAAGAAGGTAGATATACAAACACACGCTCCACTCTAAGGGGAAAGACAAGGCGCTGAGCCCTAAACTAAATGCATCAAGTTATGATCCATACTCCTACATATACAGCAAGAGGCATACGCATAACATGTCATCGAATCAACCTATGGGTCCAAGATAATAGTGGTAGATGGGTCTCGACTACTCTTCTCATTACCCATATCAACCATCGTCTACCATATAACGAATGGTCTGATAGCATTCCCCACAAGCGACCAGGTCCTGTCTCATTATCAATAACAACATCTGAACTAAGACCACAGTTGAAAAAGAGACCCTCCTCATAAGCAAGATTGGCTAATGAATCCGCAAATTGATTCCAATAATGTGGAATGAGTTGAAGAGATATACTCTCAAATTCATCAAGTAGGGTTATAGCAGTTCGATGATACATACCAAGGAGAGGATTCCGGATTGTATATGTCCCATCAAGTTGATTTAAGATCAGCTGGGAATCCCTTTTTACTAACAACTGCCGAATGCTACCTTTTTTGGCAATATTCAATCGCATAATCAGGGCTTTATGCTCCGCCATGTTGTTAGAGAATCCCACCCCAAGATAAGAAGCTAATTTCATTGTAACTCTATGTCTAGGATCTCGGATATTTACTCCAACACTCCCTTTTCGATTAGGCCCCCTGGACGCTCCATCAAAGTATAACATGTACATCCACAATGGGTTGACACAACTAGCCATCAAGAACCCCTCTATTCATAATTATGATAATCAAAATTCAACATATTTAGAGGATGAACTGATGGCTCCATCCCACCCTCTTCATTAAACTCAACATGGATGCTTGTCAAGATTTGTAAATAGTGATGGCAGAAAACTTTAATCTCCCACACAAAGGTACAGTCTTCTTGCTCAACCACTTTGTATCCCTTGCTCCACCAGATAAGCCTCCCCTGATGATATCTTGGCTCTAGATATGGGTGCTCCAAATAAGGGATTTACTGCCCCATCGACCAATTTAAGCGCTCCTGCAGGTCTCAAATCAGCCCCAGCATGGACTTGCAATGCATTTAGTGCGTTAGTATATTTAGAAATAATAAGGTTTAAGTATTAAGATTAACCGTATTCTTAAATTTCACTCCTTGTAGATCAGCTAATAAAACCGTGGATTTATTTTTACCTATCCAAACTATCTTGTAAGGGCCATCCCAGTGAGGTTCTAGCTTTCTTGGAAATAACTCTCTACGTGCATCATAATACAGAACTAATTGCCCTTTTTTAAAGGTATACTTCTTTTCCTTTAGATCATGCAACCACTTCATCCAACATTTAGCTACCTCTTGGTGCAACAAACTCTGCAATTTGAGCTCGCCCAAGCGAGCTATAGTCATAAACTGCTCAAATAAGGCATCTTCATCACCCAAAGAATGATTAATTGCAAATATTATGGTCGGCAACTCAATTTCTAAAGGCAAAATACACTTATCCCCATAAGTTAGTTTGAATGGGGTGTGGCCAGTGGCTCATTTAAACGTTGTATTATATGCCCAAACTACCATATAATTTTGTATCCCAGATCTGTTTCTTTTCAAAGACTACCTTGGATAGGATACCCACAAGTTGCTTATTGGTACTTTCAACCTGTCCATTGGCTTGTGGATTATAGGGGGTTGTCTTGTTATGCTTAATGCTCTATGCTTCAGTCAGGCTTCTAATTACCTTATTCACAAAATGAGTTCCACAGTCTGATACTATTTTCTTTGGGGGACCAAAATGGCATATGATCTGCTCAAGTAAGAAACTAGCACTCTCTTTTGCATTGTCTTGCCTCGTTGCCCATGCTTCTAACCACTTTGTAAAGTAATTAGTTGCTATATAATGTATATTTTCTGAGTAGCAGACGACGGGGTAATAGGTCCCACAAAATTGATGCCCCAATTCTCAAATGGAAGGATAGCCATAATAGGCATAAGTGGACGCTTCCTATTCTCTCAATTGTCATGTCTTTGACATGTATCACATCTCTTAACATAATTAAATGAATCCTGGAAGATGGATGGACACCAATAACTAGCTCGTAAAGCCTTCTGTGCCATCACCCAACAAAGTGCCCTCCACAAGCGGAATCATGGCACTCTTCCAAAATGAAGGAAACCTCGTCAAGCATCACACATCGACGATAGATATCATCAACACCTTGCAGATATAATGTCCACGATCAAGGAAAATTTCAATGCATGTTGTTTAATCTTTCTCTTCTCGAGTTTTGATAGAGCAGCTCCAGTCTCTCCCGTAGAAAGATAGTGCATTATAACAGCATACCAGGAGGGAATAGACGCCATATCAATCTTTAAAAATGTTTCCATGTCACTACCTTCAGCCACCATGACCTCTTTTGGCTCTCCGAAATCCACAAGACACTCAACAATCCCCTGAAGCTTCGGCGGCTTGCTCTTAATCTCGCAATCAAACTCCTGCAAAGTGATTAACCACTTTGCTAAATGATCAGGCAGTTGTAACTTATTCAACAACAATCGAAGCCCTTCTGCCTTCATATAAAAATCCTCCCTCTCATAAAGAATGTAGTGCCTGAACTTCTTGGTTGCAAATACTATCGCAAGGCACAACTTTTCTATATAGATGTAGTTAATTTTTTATATGCCCAACTTCCAACTAGCAAAAGCTATCGGATGGTACCACTTTTCCTCCCAAATTTGGGCCAAACAGCATAGCTAATACTATACATAGTTGCTGTTGAAAATATATAGGACATTTCACCCCTTTTTGGTGCTTTTAAAATAGGTGCTTTGGCAAGCTCCTGCTTTACATCGTCAAAATATATTTTGCAAGCATCACTCCTGAAAACTGACAATTAAATGACAATAGGTTCATTAGTGGTAACATTCTTTCTACCAAGGCATTGATAAACCTCCGATAATACCCTACCGATGTGACAGAAAGCTATGCACTTCCTTTGGAGTACGCGGTGGACTCATGGTGACTATGACCTTGATCTTTTCAGGATCAGTCACAATCCCTACAGAACTGACCACATGGCCTAACAAGAGCCCATAAGGAACTCCGAAGACGCACTTCCGTGGGTTGAGAGCTATGCAGAATTGTCTACAACGCTCAAAACACTTCCATAAGATAATTAACTGTCTATCTCTTACGGTGGTTGTCCCTAGATCGTCAATGAATACTTTCAATTCCTCAGGGGAAATGTCACCAAAGGTTTTGTTGGTTGTTCTCTGCCATGAACCTGGTGCATTACATAACCTAAATGCCATCACATGGTATGCAAAGGTACCAAAGGCAGTAATAAATGTCATTTTTAGCTTATCTTGCTTAGCAATAACCATTTGATTAACCCTGCAAAGCATTCCATAAACAAATAGATTTCCCTACCTGCTAGTTGATCCAAAATTTGGTCAATAAACGGCAACGGATAGTAATCTTTAACAATTTTCTTGTTCAACTCTCTAAAATATATGCAAAGCTGGATCTGATTGTTCTTATTCTTCCTGATTACAACTGGTGAGCACCATTCAGTATGCTGAACAGGGAAGATCAAACCCACTTTTCGCAACTTCTGTAATTCCTCGAACAACCTGTCCCTTAATTCAAAAGGCATATGCCTTACTTTCTGACGTATCGGGTGGGTACCTTCCTTTACAGGAATAGTATGCACAGCTAGATTGGGGGGGAATACCTGTAAGTTCGTCATAGCTCCAAGTAAATATGTCACGAAACTCCTGAATCAGGGACACATAGTCCTCTCTCTCTTCCAAACTGAGCATAGAATCCAATTTGATTGGCCATGAATCATTAGGCGTAGCAAGGTCCAGCTCAATAATATCCACGTCTCTTATTCGATCATGAGGCTCTATCGGCTCATTCAAGGTTATCTGATAAATATCCTCTGTAGTGGATCCTTCCTTAGATCCATCGCTCGATGACGTCTCACTATTAGATGGATCATCTACTGTTTCTAGTTTAGTGGAGGATAAAGGAGCTCTCTCACTCTGAGGAGACTCTGGGTAAGCATCCACTATTACACAATGGGCACCTCGACCTAAAATCACTCGACCAGCGGGTGTATCGACTTGATAGTCTATTCATAAAATCCAAGGCCTTCCTAGCAAAACTCAATAGCTAGGACGTCCTGCAAACCTTATCATCCTAAAGTCGAGATAGCATTCTACTCTTGCAACAGTAATGTGGACTTTAGTGATGCAACCTTCCAGTTGTCTTAGACTATCATCCCCCATCCTAAGAAGTGTGGAGCCACCTTTTTGAATTTTGAGACCTAGCTGCTCCATCAAGTCTAAACTTATGATATTGACGGAGGATCTAGTGTCCACGATAGCGTGTTCCACTAATATTCCATCCATATACACTGGAACCCTAGGGCAATGCTTTTCAGCATGATCAAACCAATCTTCTCCCACTCTAGCTATGCCCAAATGTTCTACTATATACCTAATACGCAGGATTTTCTTGAATTCCTTACATACTCCTGGAGAAAGTTTAATCAATTGCAGCAGATTCACATCTGGTTTGACTTTGCAAAGAGAACTTGCTAGGTCAAAGTCATGGTAATTAGCCAATTTTCTCTTCTCGCACCAAACCATTCTTTCCTTTGATCATTGGACCGCCAACTTTAGTGCCTCTTTTTTGACTTTTGTCTTCTTTCTTGACACCTCTCTATCCTTCTTGGGATCCACTTTACCGTCAACATGCCTTAGAGGTCCACCTTCCATATCCAGATTCAGGACTCGCTTTTCCCTAGCATCCTGCTTAGGGTTTCCCTCGACAGGTTTTACAGTTCCTTTATCACCCTCTTTAATATTTTTCCCTCTTGTTATGGCTCGTAGATTAGAAGTTTCAGCATCATTAACACATACAGCCTCAATAAGGCTAACTCCACTGCCATGAGGTAACTCCTCTACAACAGCCTTTCCTCGTTGTAGTATTTGTCTTGGTCCGTCATCTTACTGGAGATTATTCCCTTTTGCACGATGGTTAATTGGACTAGGTTGTTTACTTCCTTGTTGGAGAGAACTGATCTTACTCCAACAGGTAGCAGCTAAGTGGCCAGTCTTTCTGCAAATATCACATTTGACATTCGGGAAATTCCTAGGGAAATGTTGGCCACCACACCACTTACAGCTTAATCTTGAGGGGCCACCCTCTTCAAGGCGTTGACTCCCTATCAAATTATGTTGCTTCTTAAGGAAATTAACATCCACAGCTATTTGTCGACAGTGTTCAGAGATCATATCAGTGTAGTGCTTCATCATGTCCTTAACTTCACCAAAGACATTAGAGGCACTCGACTCATAGCCGTGATCGTCAATTTGTCGTTCCATGGGCCTAACCACTTGATTAGGGATTGGTCATTGACCTATTGGGACAACATTAGGATTCATTGTTTGACACCCACTATTTAGTGAGGCCGTCTGACTAGCCATGGGCATAGTCATGCTAGGAGGAGCTGGTAACATAGGCAAATTTGGCATGATACCTCCTCTCCCATTTGCATTTGACATGGGATCCCCTTGACTCCCATTGGTCAAGGCGAAGTTATTACCATTCCAATTTATCCTTGCTACATAAGTCGCTTGCAAGCGTGACTCTACTCCTTCTGCTTGGGTAATGGCAGTGTCAATGTCGGCCAGAGCAACACTACTCAGCTACACCTGGATGTTAAAATCCAATCCATGTAGGAAATACTGTAACTGGGCAGCCACTGGAATGGGGATATAAGTATTTAGTTTACGAAAAACTTACTTTAATTTCTTGGCATAGGCCTAGACATTCTCATTTGGCTCTTGGCGTGTTACATTCAAGACACTCAACCAATATTGTCCACCCTTCTCAGGGGAAAACTCTCTACGAAAAGCCGTAAAGAATTGGGCACTGCTAGTTATGGTTCCAGATTCGAGACTGTGGTATCATACTGCCGCTCTTCCTTTTAGCATCATGTTGAAGAACATCATTAGGTGTCATTCGTCTTGGATTCGATAATTGAACGTAAGTGTTTGAACCTCCTTAATGTGGAGTTCTCCATCTTCTTTTGCTAACCCATGGAAAATGGGCAACGATGCTCCTAATGTCGGCAAATCCGGTGTCCCTACTGGAATTGCGATAGGTTGTGCCATGGCTACAACTAGATTAACAACAGGAGTTTGTATAGGTAAAACTACACCCCCACTTGTTGTGGGTTGATTAACTAGAAGTAGGGGAGTACTAGGACTTCCACTTGCACTCGAAGAACTACTCGTAACACTTAGGTTACTAGAACCACTACCTCTTATGCGCAATGGGCTACTCCTTTGAGGAGAATAATAACTTACGATCTCCAACCACCGTCTAGCCCTCTCAGCATGTTCTGGTTTTTGTATTTCGGCTTGACAGTCCTTGTCAGAGGACATAAACCAACTGTTTGGTCCCTAGAAACCCTAGATTTGAGAACCACCACTTGTTGGTGGCTCTCGATAGATGCACCATTGATGGGACCTAAAATCGGTAGGCACACTGGCTAAGGCACTAGCCGCGGACCTCATACTCTCAACAGACAATCCCACCACACGGCCTCGCAGGCCAGGAGCGTCTCTTGAGGGATACACTATCTTAAACACTAATCACTACGCGTTTATAGTCTGTAATCCAACGGATATTCCCTTTCCTGTCTCCTCAAAGGGAGATTATAGATATATCGGCAATGAATGCCACATATCACAGACACAAGGGTACTCCACCGGTTGATTGCTATGGCCCTACTGCAGCCCTCCTACATCTTGGGGATTGGCCCCTCGATGCACTACTTCCACAAATAGACACATTTGAAAAAAAACTCCCCTCTTAGTGCCAATATATTTAATGTTCCAGGAATGCACTTATCCATCCCCTTTGACCCACCGTCTAGAACTACAGCCAGGTTGCTCACTCTCTCTATGTGGGTCAAGTCCTAAAGAAACCAAGTGCTATGCATCCAGGAGCTTGTAATTGATACCATTTAACGATGCTTGATGCAAATGTGTATATGATTAAGTGCTCAAACAATTGGAAAATAGCCTCGTGCATTGTGCAAATCCATTATTTTCATGTTTCCATACACTAAGGCATAATTGCTGTAATGAGAAAAGACACCGAGCCTTACACTCGTGCTCTATTTCCCTTTATTTAACTTAACCTCATCCTATGTGAATAATGCAACAAATACATCAGATTTGATATTATATTTCAGCACTCGAACTTCCCTCCTCCCCTACCATTTAAGGTTTTGCTTGCGGTGATAGGTAAAAGGGTAATTTCATGTGTATTTCGCACAAAATAAGCAGTAAATACTCATAGAAACATATAAATGGGGATAACCTGAGACAAACCCTCATGCTTTATCCTCATTATACACTCACGAACACATCCATAATTTTCCTCATCCATTCCCTATTTTTTCCTCTTTTAAAGAGCTTTTTTCCTATTTTTTCTTATTTATTATCAATAAAAATGGAAGAAAATTAGCATTATTTCAGAGCTATGGCTATTGATTCCTTAAACAACAACCATGTAGATTTTATTCATTTGCATTGCATTGGGAATCTTTTTCCATGCTTGTAAATTACCTTTGGGTGTGCTTAGTAGTATTGAATCTTTACATTGTGTTCCTAATCCTTTGCCATGTGTTTCAAATATGTAATGGCTATTTGTTGCGATTATCTTTGGCCATGTTTTAAAACTCAAACCATAGAAGTGACTGCAAGCTAATATCCACTCATTACTCGATATGATCTTCATAAAGTTGCAAGAGAGTCTTGCACAAGCCAACAATACTAGCTTTAATACGTATATCAAACAAATATATCCTCTTGATCAACTTCTCATTTCTATTACAAAATGTTACCTTCCACAGTCATTAAAATTAATTTTCTATTTTTCACTTATTTATTCACACTAATCATTAAAAGATAAATGTTTATGTTTATGCTTTGTATTCGCAATTTGTATTTGCTCAAGAGATTAGTTGATCATTTTAAGGTTCAATTTTTTTAAATTTGATTGTGATGAATATCTTGTTCACTTTGTCATTTTTTAAGTAAGACATAACTTTGTTTTAATAAGTTTCAATCATACAACAAATATTAATAGATTAGGAATGTCAAATGAATTGAGGGCAATAATTAGCACAATAGACTTGTGTAGATGAGTAATTAATGCAAAAGTCTAGTCTAGGAAACCTAGAAGGTCACACCTTCTACAAAGTTTAATATGCTTCTTTAGAGGCTAGTTAGGTTTGAAGTTTCAAACAAGAGATAAACAATTAGTAAGTGGATGCCTATTTTAGGGCATTTTCCTTTATATGAGTGCGGAGAACAAAGATGTTAAACCAATGCAAAAGGGATAACTATTGTGACGGACTACTAAGTCCCAAGGACACTACCTTCCTTTTTGTGTTTGGTTTGGCATCTCAAACTATTTAGTATAAAATTTTTGTTTTGTATCTCTATTATTGAGATAACTTCAATTTATTCTAAGAATTCTTTAATACCTAGGATTATAATAATGTCTCTAATAATGTATGGATTGATTAGCTTTTATAAATATCTAATGTAGATTTGGTGCCACCTTTGCTTGAGGTCACATATATATCATTTGTGCCTAAACTTGCAATCCTGTCTTCTAGGCTTAATATTAAAGAGCCTAAATACATGTCAGTTCATGAGCGTGGAGAAAGAAGATGTTAAACCACACGCAGAAGGGATAATTGTTGTGAAGGACTATAACTAACTATAACTAAGTCCCAGGGACACGACCTTCCTTTTGTTGTTTGGTTTGCCATCTCAAACTCTCTAGTATGCCTTTTTTTTTCTGTGTCTCTATTATTGAGATCACTTTAATTTATTCTAAGAATGCTTTAATACCTAGGATTATAATAATGTCTTTAATAATGTATAAACTGATTAGCTTTGATAAATACTTAATGTAGATTTAGCGTCATCTTTGCCTAAGGATGTCACACATATATCATTTATGCCTAAACCTGCAATCTATGTCCTCTAGGTTTAATGTTAAAGAGCCTAAATACATGTCATTTCATAAGTGTGGATAAAGAAGATCGTAAAACCACATGCAGAAGGGATAACTATTGTGACGGACTACTAAGTCCCAGGGACATGACCTTCCTCTTTGTGTTTGGTTTGGCATCTTAAACTATCTACTATGCAATTTCTGTTTTGCTTCTCTATTATTAAGATGAATTTAATTTATTCTAAGAATGCTTTAATACCTAGGATTATAATAATGCCTCTAATAATGTATGGACTGATTAGCTTTGATATATATTTAATGTAGATTTGGTGCCACGTTTGCCTAAGGTCATGTATATATCATTTGTGCCTAAACTTGCAATCAGTGTCCTCTAGGCTTAATCTTGAATAGCCTAAACACATGTAATTTCATGAGTGTGGGGAAAGAAGATGTTAAACCACACGTAGAAGGGATGACTGTTGTGACAGGCTATAACTAAGTCCCAGGGACACGACCTTTCTTTTTTTGTTTGGTTTGCCATCTCAAACTGTCTATATGCAATTTTTCTTTTGCGTTTCTATTATTGAGATCACTTTAATTTATTCTAAGAATGCTTTAATATGTAGGATTATAATAATGTCTCTAATAATGTATGGATTGATTAGGTTTGATTAATATTTAATGTAGATTTGGTACTACATTTTCATGAGGTCACGCATATATCATTTGTGCCTAAACCTGCAATCCGTGTCCTCTAGGTTTAATGTTAAAGAGCCTAAATATATGTCATTTCATGAGTGTGGAGAGAGAAGATGTTATACCACACACAGAAGGGATAACTATTGTGATAGACTACTAAGTCCCAAGGACACGACCTTCCTATTTGTGTTTGGTTTGGCATCTCAAACTATCTACTATGCAATTTTTGTTTTGCATCTCTATTATTGAGATAACTTTAATGCGTTTTAAGAATGTATGGACTGATTATCTTTGATAAATGTTTATATTTCAGGTAGCTATAATGAATCATATCATGAGATGCCAGTGCATTTACAAGTGCAAACATTCATCTCTTGGCTATCAAGATGTTACAAGACAAACTTATTATGCACATAGTCATCAAGATATTAATGGCAATATGCATCCATCAGTTGTGGCTTATGAAAGTAGTCAAAACCCTTTGAGAGATAATGCCACTATGAGTGATGACAACCCGGTTGGAAGCCATGTATTATCTCAATCATTGCCTAGACATAAACGTGTATGGTGTAGATGCAAAACATATTGTGGTGGTGGAAGTTTGGTTCCTCCTTCAACTTATGTACGACACCAGAAAATTGAGGAGAGATTCAAGAGTCTTACAATCCATCTAGGTCTACATGACCCTCATGATTTATTATTGGAGGATGTTCCAAAGGAATGTGATGCTGAGTTGGATCACGAAGCCCATAATGAGTCCTCAAATGAGATTGAGAGCTTGGACAAAGGGGAAGAAGATGAGGTTGAGATGCATGATATTGAGCCATCTTTGTTTGATAGAATTATTCAGACTAATTCAAATGCAAGCACTTTGGGATGAACATCAAGCCTCGATTGAGTTTCAGGACAAGATGCTTCAAATTTTGTTTGGTGATATTGTTGCGAGAAAGCCTTCTCAAACTTGTACAGACAATATGTTTGCACCAAGCTTAGGCAAACTATTAGTGCAAACTACCCAACACATGGGATGGAGACTTAGGTGGTATAAATATTCCTACTTTTTGGGAGCAACTCAATGTCATGTTAACATGACTTGGTATGGTTAACTCTCAATGATATAGAATATGCCAAGGATGTGAGAGTTCTTCTCATGTACCATTGCTATACCAACCAAGCAAGGAATATAACTATACCCGGGACACTCTTGAATTCCAATGCAACTTCAATGCCATGTGAACGAAGAAGCTAAAGCGTGATTGCCCACAATGTTGTGAAAAGTGTTCAAATTGTTCACTACCTAGGAAAGATATGCTTTCTTTTGATTATATCTCCATTACCAAACCATTGCAACTACTAACCAAAAGTAGAACCCTATGTCATGAATTATTGGAAATGTGGAGAAATAAAAGAAAGTGGTTAAAAAAGGATAATGCAATTGGTACTTCACAGATAAATGAGTTCTGGGAAGGCACAAAGTGCAAGAGTGTAAAAGATTTTTGGGATCCAGAATCATACATAGAGCTTCCAGTGATATGTAATAATATGCATTTCAAGCAAGCATATAAAGCATGGCCTCCTTTTCAAAGGTCACCAGCGCTTGTAGATGGTTGGAATGAGACAGAGAAAACCTACAAGTTTATTTGCAAATCATGTCGAAGACATATACACAAGGACAAAAGGATCTACAAGGTACACTTTATTGCAACATAGATTTTTTAAAATCCCATGAATAATCTTTGATATCGATTACTAATATATATATTATATATATTGGTTTTGATGAGCAGGGTAATCCACAAAATTTTTCTTTATTATTACACTAGGATGGGTTTCAGGTGTCAAAGACAACCCAGAAGAATTGTGGAGTTGTTGAGGTGAAGGTCCTCAATGTTGGAAAGAACTCTTTTATTGGAGTTATACCAGTTTTATTTATTCCATTCAGTTGTAAAAAGGTGCTTGGGAGATCTAGCAAGCTTCTCTAAAAAGGTGCTTGGGAGCTCTAGCAAGCTTTTTCATGTCTTCATGCAACCATTGATTGATGAGTTGGAAAGTATGTTTGTTGATGGATTTAAAGTAGATTTAAATTATCCAATCACACACATTATGGAATATAGAAATTCTCTCAATAGAAGATTCATTGCACATGCCATGCTAATGATGGTAACTGGTGACCATCCAGCTCAGTGCAAGATTGGATCTTATAAAGAGGGTGGTCAATCTTTTTATCATAGACACAAAGCGATAGCTACCTTGGAAAGTGAGGGATCAGGATGTTACTTATATGATCAAAACAGGTTTCAATTGAAACACAGACCAATCAAAAAATCAAGTGATGAAATGCTTACTTCTTTGATTATGGCAGAAAGAGCTCTCACTCAAGTAGACAGGGATGAACTTTTAAAAGAAGCGAGACTTTCTAGTAGATCATGCTTGTGGAGATTATATGATCTCTACAGCTTTGATTTGTCCTTGGATCTTGTATATGATTGTATGCATATTTTGGCTCTAAATTTGTTCTCAAAGTATACATGCTCTAATAAGGACTGTGGACAATAGAGTCAAAACACAAATTGATGAGGCAACACATCATGTTACAAAAGTAACTCTGTACTCTATACGATATGGTCAATGGCCAAGGTACCCTAGTAAATATTGTGAAAGCTACATGGCCGAAGAAAATCAAAAGTGGATACAATGGTGTCTACCATATGTATTGTGTGAGATTAAAAGTATTCCAAAGGTCTTTTATGACTTGGGATTAATACTCATAGACATTGTTCAAGCTTTTTACAACTACACTCATGATCATGGTTGGTCTAGAGAAGATGTAGATACTTTGAGAGAATTGCTTGGTTCTTGGAGAGTAAGGTCTTAAGAACTCTTAGGATCCAACTCAGCACAGTTGGAGCATGTTGCAGGTATAAACTCTTCTCAATTTTTCTTTTGTTTATGTATTTATAGTATCACATTTTAATTTAATATTGTATCTTTTTATTATATTAATTATAGGTTTCAGAGAGTTCTTAGATGATATTCTTCGTCACTATAGCCATGATGCTTTTTGGTGCTATACATAGGTTTCAGAGAGTTCCTAGATGATATTCTTCATCACTGTAGCCATGATGCTTTTTGGTGCTATACATATGAACGAATGGTCTCGGCATATGTTAATATCAAAACAAACAACAAAGACAATGAAATTTCTTATGCAAATTATCAAAGGCTGAGTTTCTTTACCTCGGTAATCATTCATATAACAAAAGACCAGCTTGACAAACTTATGCCACATCAAAGGATGATAAGACAGTTTCACAAAGCTCTCTTGCCACTTGATGGATACTTAGTGGATCTTGATAGATGTGATGAATGCCCAGAATAGTAATAGGAGGAAAGAGGTTGAGATACAGGAATGCAACTAGTGATGAAAGGAGGTACATCCATCAAACTTTCAACATAGAGGTGGAACGAGTAATAGAACATAAAAAAGTATTTATTAAGGAAGAAACTTATAAAGTAGGAGATAAAGTAGTTGGTTGTAAGATGTGACGATGATACCAGTGTTGATATAAATGTTGTCCATTGGAAAGCATGCATATCATCACTTTTCTCATTGGAATGTCACGGTGAAGTGAGGCTTTTCTTTGGTGTACATTACTATAGACAGTGTATTATGATTGAAAGGGGCCATGAAAGTTTGGTTGTGGATACCACTACAGGCATGACTCGCTTGCAAAATACTTTTGTGCCATTTTCATGGGACTATTAGACCAATACAATCATTATTACATAAATTTATCCCACTTCAACATAGAAATTCTATTATTGCATATGAGACAAAGGATTTGAGACTAAGGTCACGCTTAACAAAGATAGGTTGCATTGCTTGTATCCCTCCTTGGCTAGAGGAGAATGAAATCATTTATATGAAATGTGATTTATCAGCATTGTGTGGGATAAATTACTTAAAATATGCCATCATAAGGTTAGTTAATTATGAAATGAAGCAAGTTAAAGTGGGATGGTTGACTAAGGTCCACTTGCAAGAAAATATTTGGAAGGTGAGAGGAGAGGATCCAAAATGGAAAGATTGGTGGTTGTGTGTATCCACACAAAAGCAATGGCATGCAATCAAAACAAAAACAATGATAATCAATAAAGGAAAAAAAATCATACCTATTATGTGGTGTTCAGTTGCACATGACTCAACAATCTTATGATGGTATGTTTATCAACGTTTTTTTTAATGTTGTCTAAATTTTTTTCAATAGAATTAATATCAATTTTCTCATAGTCACTACATTTGTGTAGGTTTCAAATGTCAGCTTCTAGCATAGAGATGATGGCTCTTCTAAAGAAGATGATGAGTGAAGATCCCAAGTTCCTTGGGCTTATGGATTCTATGATGAATGAGGTGAAAGGTACAATAATATGTGGTTCAATCTTAATACATTTTTTTTATTTGTTTCTTTACTTTCTCAAAATTTTAAAATCTTAATATCAACATAAACTTTGATTAATTGTGTGCAAATATAGAAGAGAATATTTCTAAAGACTTTATAAGAGAGAATGCACAAAAGGAAGATAAGGATGTCATCGGTCTTGATGTTTCATCAAGTCTAGAAATAGGTACCTTATTTTTGTAAGATAATAATCAATTATTATAAAAACTATCTAATTAGGGATATTTGATATCTTAAGTTTCATCATGTATAATGCGCCTACCGTCATATGATGAAATCTTTTGACCACCCACCTTGGAAAGGAGAGAAAATGGTAGATTTTATGGGAAAAAACTCTTGGCTGAATGCTTTAAAAGTCAACGTGCAATCATGCTTGAAAATTATCGACAGATATGAAGATGGTTTGACTCCTCCAAGTCAAATGATCTACTCTACAAAAATATTGAAAAAGAACGTATTGAATTAATAATCTCTCAAAATCATCATGAAATTTTACCATTGAAGTTTCATGGATGTGAGTACTTGTGGAGAGAGCGTGATATTTATGACTGGTGGAAAAGTACAAGGCAAGATGAGAGTAAGTATTTGAGGAGAAAGGGCCTTCTAAATAATGTAAGTTAGTCAAAAAATTTCTCATTAACTTTCCTAATATTTGAGACAAATAATTTTAGTTGGTGAATCCATTAATTTACTGGCATATAGAAAGAGTCCACAGTCTTTCTTGGAGTGGAAAGTTTGGATAACGTTGAATATACACCTGAAGATGTGATTTCAAATACAATAGCATCACCAGTAAGATAATATCATTTATATGTTTGGTTTTATGATTATCTTGTTAGTTTCACTTCTTCCATACCCATATATATCTTTTGATGGTAGTGTGAAGTACATACTCTTGTTGCTGACTCTCAGAAGCAAGATGTATAGGTCCCGACTATGGATGATATTCCAGTTGATCAAGCCTTGGAAAAGGTATCCTATAAAATTGTGTGTTTATTTTTTAATGCATGATTTTTAAGCTTTTATGGTATGTCATGTATTTAATATATATGTGTGGTATTATCTTAGCCTCCTGGAGAAGAAAACATCTTAGAAGGTTTACATGAAGATAAGGAGAGTGGTTTATCATTACAGGTAGTGCTTTTATTTAATTTTTTATATTTTTATTAGATAGTTTATATTTTATATATGTTTATATATGAAGATTTATTTGTCTTGGTAGATGAATATGTTTGTCGAAGGAGAAGAAAGCTTTCAAGAATTTCAAGATTATACAACAAATCAGGTTTTGATATCTATGTTAAAATTTATTTTGACTACATATTTGTATTTTTAACATTTTATTTTATTATTTACTTTGTTAAAATGTGTTATTACTAAAGGATGTTGAAAATGAAGATAAGGATCTTGATGTGGAAAGTTGTGCAAGCTTTTCAAAGTTGTTGTTATATGGTTTTAAAAAAAGAGTATATTCTAAAGAAACTATATAACAGAACATCAACAACCCAAGCAAAGATAAGGTATATGTTTTTTAAATATTGTAATTATATATTTTTAAATTTAATTACTAAGTTTATTTTCAAATACAAGTTTATGTAGATGAGGAAAATGATGAAGTAACGTAAAAAATTTTGAAAAAGTGAAAGGTAAATATTAGTATTTATGTGATGGTTATATTTACATAACGTTGTGAAATTCTAAATGTGATTTATTATTTAATTATTTATATGTTTTTTAAAGCCAAATAAAAAAATGATGAGTCGTTTGCAACAAATAAGCAAAAAAGCAGGTAACAATATCAAAGAAAAGAAACTAAAGGTATTATACATGAATTTTGTATTTTTATAAGTTTTACATTGGAAGAATAATCTAATTTATTTATTTTATTTGGATTAGGAATGTAAGGATATTTCAACTCCAAGCATTGAAATTGATATTTTTAGTGATATTCAAAAGGTAACTTTCTTAAGAGTTATTTTTTATTTGTACATGGTATTCGTTTAAAACCATAATAATATAAATATGTATTTTTAAATATCATAATTTACTTATTTTAAAATAAATTATATTAATTTAATTTTTTGTGATTTATTTTATAATGCAAGTTGATATGACGAAAGAAAATATGGAGACGATACTTTTAAAGTACCTCGGTGTGCATACAATTCATGATATGTACTTTTCATTGAAAAGTACATATATAAATCTTAAAAAGACCGATGTTAGCTTTTGGGTCTTTTTTAAGGGTTCAAAAAAACCAACAAGTGATA
The DNA here is from genome assembly GCF_053477565.2 of Lygodium microphyllum. Classification (NCBI taxonomy): domain Eukaryota; kingdom Viridiplantae; phylum Streptophyta; class Polypodiopsida; order Schizaeales; family Lygodiaceae; genus Lygodium; species Lygodium microphyllum. The sequence goes on from NC_141143.1 coordinate 132,178,490, forward strand.
ATATGATACATGAGATTGTTCATTGGCTTTTAGAGAATGGCAACATTGTAATAGGCACAAGCAACAATATCATTAGTCTGGATGATGTGAAGATTGTAGCATAGTGTTATTATACACTGCTCATTTGTAAACTGATTATTACTTTAGATTTTGTTTTCTCTTTCATCAACACTATGTATTGATGTTTTTATTTGTTGAGTTTATATTAATTAATTAGATGTGTACTAGGTCTTATTTGAAATTAACTAAATAATCTCTATGTAAATTTCTAATTGAGAATTCTTAATATAAATTTTTACTTAAAAATAGACAAAAGTATGCATGTGCAAACTAGGAAAAATGTAATATCTCTAAGTTAGAGAAAAAATAGAATTATATAAGAAATTTCCTAGATAGGGAAACTATCATATGCAAGAAAATTTTCCCATGTAGGGAGAGTAAAATTTTCTTATGTTGGAAAATCCCCACACATGGAAATTTTTTTACATAAGAAAGAAAGAAAAAAAAGAGGATTCCCTATTAATTCCCTAGTTAAACACACATAAGTAGGAAAAGTAAATCATAGGGAAAATGGAACATTTCCTGTTGGAGAAAGGAGGGTAGGAAATTTTATTTTTCCCTATGTAGGGAAATTTTTCTATGTAGGAAAATTTTCCTATGTAGGGAAATCACCTTTTTTCCTATGTAGGGAAATTTTCCTATGTAGGAAAACTTTCCTATGTAGGAAAACTTTCCTATGTAGGGAAATCACATTTTTTCCTCTGTAGGAAATTTCAAATGTGATTCCCTATTTTCTCAAACCAGGAAATGTTTCATTTTCCCTATGATTTACTTTCCCTACTTATGTGTATTTTTTACTAGGGAATTGATAGGGAATTCCCTTTTTTTTTCCTACCTAGGGAATGATTAAAAGTTCCTTGTAGTTCATTAAATAGCGCAACTCGATCTTCTTTAGCATCTACAATAAACCATCCAACCACAACCCCATCTTATAACCTGCATCTAATAAAGAATACAACAAAAGGAAAACCCTTTATCCATTAACACATTTTAAAAACAACAAAAAATCTTGAAAATTTTGTAAAGGATATAAGAGGTTGCTTCCATCCATCAATTAGATAGAATCACGAACCACCATCCATCAACTTCTCAATCAGGTCCATTTTCATCTTTAACTTCACGTAAGAAGGATAATACACCACACATACATCATAGAACATACACAAAACTCATACAAACACAATACTAGGTAGTCTGAATGGCATACGCCCCAAAAAAATGGAGAGCAAAGAAAAAAAAATCATTAAGAAAAGATTATACAACTAAGAAAAGGCTTCACTTGAACATAGGACACATCCACATTTGGATTTATGATCAACTCTGGGATACTCTTCCAAGTATTCAGATGAGATTATTGATGTATGAAAGCAAGATACCAACAAAAGTGAGCAGCAAGGCATACAGAAGTATCCTCAGAATGAACATGCACCCAAGCAAAACGAAGATAAGAAGTTGATCATATAGCAAACATCTCCCAAGACTTTGGAATAAGAGGCGGTCCTATCAAAGAATCATGCAATGCCCATTTCCTTCAACGAAGAATGTCACTGTCATATCGAGCTGTATCCAGCACTAATTGAGGAGGATGGTTAATATAATCAGATGGAGGTGGTAATGGAATAAGGGGGGAACATTGCAAAGGTGGATAAGACAAATCACAAAATGAAGGCAAGTGAAGGGATAAGGAAGATGGAAAATGCAAAAAATTCATTAAAAACATTTGAAGGGATTCCGCTGAGAAAACAAAAGGAATAGGAGAAATTATAGGAGAAGGTTCAGGGGTAGGAGATGATGTAGGATCAGCAAAATAAAGGACAGATAGTAAAATCAAGAATATGAGGGTATCCAAAAGGAGTAAAGGATAAAAGAGGAATAGTATCAGAGCTAGAAGAAAGAAGGGAAACATATAATAGAAAGTGATAGGACATGAGAGAATAGGAAAGAAGATCAGTAGGATCCAATGGGTAAATAGAACAATGAAAATTAAGGGCCTAAAAAAAGGAATCAATAAATAATGGATGATCAACAATATAGCTCAAAAATGATGAAGTTCTAAAGCATCATCCTCCTCCAAAGGCGGATGCCAAGCATGCCCTCTACACCAGGACGTCTACTGATGATAAGTCTTGAAGCTTACTGCTACAAGAGTTCCACTTAATGAACATATAGGACTGCTTGCAAAATCACATCCCCCACATAAACATGCATATCTCCCTCATGAGGAATTCGTAGATGTCTTGTGAGATACATAAAAGACAATAACTAGGTTTCATGTGAAACTAGCTCATCCACGAATCTATCAAAGACACCTCTCAACAAATCTGCAAACCATGGATTTGCAGGACCACCCATCCTCCTTTGGAGGTTTCAAATCCACGTTGCTTAAGTAAATGTACAAGGCAAACCTTTGTTGATTATACTTAATCCAGAAGGAGGGGAGAGGTGATACTAATTGAGCATAGCGAGTAAAGTCATCCTACACACAGTTCAGATTCTGTTGAAGGCATTTTGCCTTAGCAGAAAACCCATCACACAACTTAGCCTTTTGCTGCAACCGATCAAGCTCCTCTTTAGAAGATAAGACAAAAGAAACTACTCGAGGATGTCAGAGAGAGAACTAGGGAGAGAGAAAGAGGAGAGAGAAGACTGTAGAAGAGAGAAAAACTGCAGGAAGAGAGAGAAGAAGAGTGACGAGGAGAGAGAAAGACTAGATTTAGAGAGAGAAAGACAGGAAAGATGAGAAAGCCATAGAAGCTGTGAGCAAGAAGGGAGAGAAAGTCTGTAATTGTATTAATGTGTCAAAAAGATGTGAAAATTTACATCTTCTCTCCTTTTATACCAATGTCAGTGTGACATGGCATAATATCAATATTATTAACACTTATTTGTTATTCCCAGCTTCTTACAATCCATCCCTTCCCAAAAGTTTTTGTCCTCAAAAACAAACCTAGAAACAACTAGAAAGAAGATGGATAGAACAGAGTACTACTCTGTTTTACAGCTTTACAAATGGGAAATGAATGAAAAAACGACCACTACAAGAGCTGAATTTGAAGAACGGAAGTAAGCCCCAACTATATATATGATTTGAAATACTTCAAAAGCAAATGGAGCCATAAAGTCTTCAGCAAATAGTCCCAGAACAAAGTAGACAGCTTGCTGAATAAACAGTCCCTGCTGGACCAAATCTGCCATAACTTTTGATAGAATTGTCCAAATGAGATGTACCATATATCAAAACGAAGCTCTTGAAGAGTACTTTAAGCCCATATAGATAGCTTAATTCTGAAAATTAGGTACGATAAAAACTGTTCTAAAACAGCGTGCTGTCCTGAACCAGTCTGCATCATTACTAGCTTCATAAGCAATAGGCTTCAGCCACCAATGTCTCCCTCAAGTATGGATACTCATCCAATATAGAATCAGGTCTCCAAGAAGCCTCTTCAGATGGTAAACCTCTCCATTTGATCAGATATTCCACAATAGAACGTGATCGAAGTTTCTTTTCGCGCTGACCTATAACAGCTTGTGGGATGTACTGAACAAGACCATCTTCATCAATAGGTGGCAGCTCATCAACTATATCCACTGGATCACCATAATAGGGCTTGAGCTGACTAACATGGAAGACGTTATGAATCTTTGTAGAAGAGGGAAGCTCTAATTTGTATGCCAAATCTCCAATTCGCTTAAGGATCCTGTAAGGGCCATAAAACCTGTGGGCAAGCTTATTACTGGATCCATCTTTTAACGTAGAGTACTTGGATTTGGGCACCTTCAACAAAACCAGCTCTCCTTCTTGGAACTCTAAAGGCCTCCTCTTCTCATCAGCATATATCTTCATTTGATCTTGAGCCTTCCTTAGATTCACCTTGCATTGCTGAAGAAGGGTCTGCATTCTTTCCAACTCCTCCTTCCCATGAGGATTGATCTTTTCATTAAAGATGACTGTGGGTAAGGGCACCTTGTAACCATACAAAGCCTCAAAGGGTGAAAGTCCTATGCTCGCATGAGTGGAATTGTTGTAAGAAAACTCTGCCAGGTGTAACCAAGAATCCCATGAGGTTTGGACATCATAGCAAAAATGGCGAAGATAAGTCTCCAACCATTTATTAACTCTCTCTGTCTGTCCATCAGTTTGGGGATGATAAGCCATAGATGGAGCCAACTTAGTGCCCATAGATGTAAATACTGCCTGCCAAAAGTTACTCATAAACTTTGAGTCCCTATCATGGACAATCACCTGCGGTAATCCATGTGGTCTAAAAATATGCTCCATAAACTGGTTGGCCACTTGAGAAGCAGTCAACTGAATTTTTGTTGGGATAAAATGAGCTGCTTTGGTGAGTCTATCAACCACCACATAAATACTATTCCACCCCTTCTTAGTAGTAGGTAAGCCAGTAATGAAGTCCATAGTAATATGAGTCCATTTACCCGTAGGAATAGGCAATGGCTGTAACAAACCTCCTGGCTTATGGGTGCTATCCTTATTTTGCTGACAAGGCATACACTTCATAACGAAGTCCTTGATATCTTTCCAGAGTCCTTTCCAATAAAAGCTTTTGCTGATCCTGTCATAAGTCTTGAAAACTCCCAAGTGTCCAGCTAAAGGCGAAGAATGTAACTCCTCCATAATTTTCCACTTAAAAGAAGAAGTAGAGGAAATAACAATCTTGCCTTTCCACCAAATAAGACCATTTTTAAGTTGGTAATACGAGTTTTCTTCCATAAGACCTTGTTGTAATCTCTGAAAGATTTGGCTGAATTCCTCATCTAAAAGATAGGCCTCCTGTAGTTCTTCAATCCAATCATTATGTAATTCTGTCATGGCTGACACTTTGTAGGCCCACATACGAGAAAGAGAATCAGCCACTATGTTATCTTTACCCCTTGTATGAGTGATGTCAAAATCATAATTTTGTAATGTAGCTACCCAGCGACGTTGCTTTGGAGTGAGATTTGACTGAGTAAGGAAATACTTGAGTTCCCGGTGATCACTATGTACTCTGAATCGGCTGCCATATAAGTAATGGTGCCACTTCTTGATTGCATGCAGGATAGCCAATATCTCCTGGTTGTAAACATTCATGGCCATCTCCTTATCTGTAAGCTTATGGCTCTCAAATGCAATTACTCCATGCTCCTGAAGCAAAACAACCCCAATGCCACGGCCACTAGCATCACACTGTATAGTAAACTCTTTGGAGAAATCCGGGCATACTAAGATAGGAGCAGAAGTAAGGAGTTCCTTTAACTGGTTGAAGCTGCTATCTACAAGAGCATCCCAAAAGAAAGACTCCTTCTTCAGTCAGTCAGTCAAAGGAGCTGCAATTGCTGCATAATGCTTTATAAATCGACGATAGAATGAAGATAGACCAAGGAATCCTCTAAGAGAGGTAGTAGTAGTAGGCGTTGGCCAATCTCTTATGCATTGCACCTTCTTGGGATCGGCCTATATTCCTTTTTCACTGACTATATGTCCCAAGTATTCCACTTCAGTCTGCATGAAAGAGCACTTTTTCTCCTTAGCAAAAAGCCTATGATGTCTCAACACATCAAAAACCCTCCTCATATGTGCCAAGTGATCCTGTAAAGTCTTGCTATAGATCAAAATGTCATCAAAGAACACCAAGACAAACTGAAAGAGGAAAGGTTGCAAGATCTTATTCATCAGGCTTTGAAAGGTAGCTGGAGCGTTTGTAAGCCCAAATGGCATCACCAAGAAATGATAGAGCCCACGATCAGTCCTAAAAGCAGTCTTGACTTCATCACCCTCTCGCATGCGAATCTGATGATACCCTGATCTCAAATCAATCTTCGTGAAGAATCGAGCCCCCTTAAGCTCATCAAGCAAATCATTAATCCTGGGTATAGGATACCTGTTCCCTTCCCGCTTCCCTTCATAGCTTTAGTTTTCTAATTAGGTCCTACCACATTTATGTGTGACACTTAAAATCAGCTTCATTAATTAAGCCTTTTAGGGAACAGGGTTCGTTCGCATAACTTATAGCACAGACACGAAAACAGAGCAAAGCAATCTATTGACAAACAAGTTCAAACAAATTCAAACAAGTTCCCTAACTTATCTTCAAGTTAATCTTTGTCTCCCGCCCATACATGAGAAATTATGTATCGCTTCTCTCCAACAGAAGTATCCCTTCTGCCCTGCAGAAGTAACTGGTCCAATTCACATGGCACCACAAACTCAATCCTTTATCTAGAATAGGATCTCCCAACATGCCTAGATGTTGGGGGCCAGGGAGGTCTTCAACTTCATTCTAGACCTAGCAAGGGGTGTCCAGAGCTCCAACTGACCCACAAGCTGTCTAGGAGCAAAACATCATTCCCGTGGTTGGCCTTTTCACCACTCGACCTTCAGCCCATGAATTGAGTAGTGCCCTCTCAGGTTACTACGCGGTGCGACCATGGAGGTGATCCACCCGTACAATATATCCTTCCTTAATTAAATCCTTTAAGAATCAAGCACAAACAAGGCATTCAGCCTAATATCATTTTCCAAGAAAGCACTCCTTTATTCCCATGGTGACTTGTCATCACAGACCCTTGCCATGCATTTACCATAAATTACAAGCACTTGGAATAATCATCCAAACAACAACTAACAACCAGTTGAATGTAAAAAAAATTTAGGATGTTGTTCGATCAACCAACAAAACAATTGCATTCTTTCCAAAACAATGCAAGAGTAGATGATATAATATTTCCCATTGCATATTTGCTCTCCCCCTTGGGATCTAAGAGCAATACTATGCAAGAATGTTCTTAACACTTCCTTCCTTCGGCTAGGACACATATGTTAAGGGTTCAAACACTATTCATGATGTAAGTTCTATAGGTCACTTACCTTGATCGATAACCCAACCCTGAATTTGGATTAGCAAAAGTCATCGTTATCCAACGGATCTCAAGACATCCTAGTTTTAACCCTTATGATCAATTTCTTGTACTAGCTCTTAGTCAAGTCATGAGGCAACTGGAAAATTATCCTCATATATCAAACATGTTATAGGCATAACGTGTGAGTACTTAATAAGATAAGTGCGAGATTATCTCAAGTAATTATACTCCAATAGGTCGTGCGTTGAGCTAGAATCTAGTTTTTCTTAATATTTGGGTTCTTAGGCTAAGTACTTTTGAACTATCAAGACTTTAAACTAGTACTTCTCTATTCATAATTCTTAATGTCATATTCTTTTAGCAATTATGCTATTTGTAACCCTTGACTATACCTTAATCTAGCACTTGTATGCACAATCTTTTAATGTCGTTCTTTTGACAACTATGCCATTCATAACGCTTGACTAATTCTTCCTTGTAATTGCTCTACTAGCAAATAAGTCATATGTAACTAGATGCAATTATCTTCCCTTGATATATGCACTTCACAAACTCTTCCGAGTAGGTGAGATGAAATTTATCATTTTCCATGACCTATACTCGTGTATCGTAGTATGAGGCATAACGTATCTTATACGAGAATCAAAACAAACATCTATCAATTTGAAAATACATTACTTATGACCAGAACCGTAGTTGGATTGACGGTGATGCCTTTGCCCGAAGCCTTGTTGCTGGTTGCAGGATTGTCATTCGCACGCGGCATTCTTCGCTTGGAGGCCATTGTCCGCAAGTAGACTCAAGAGATTAAGAAGGTGGAATAGATTCAAGATGGAGAGCGTAAGAGAAGATGGTTAAGTCGAGGATCGAGATAGAGGAAATTGAGCTAATTCTCTTCCTTGTAGCCTCTCGAGGTGACTCTTCTTTCTCTCTCTCTCTCAAGCTCTCTTTCAAGCTCTTCAATTTATCATTTCCCATGACCTATACTCATGTATCGTAGTATGGGGCATAACGTATCTCATACGAGAATCAAAACAAACATCTATCCATTTGAAAATACATTACTAACGACCGGAACCGTAGTTGGATTGACGGTGATGCCTTTGCCCGAAGACTTGTTGCTGGTTGCAGGATTGTCATTCGCACGCGACATTCTTTGCTTGGAGGCCATCGTCCGCAAGTAGACTCAAGAGATTAAGAAGGTGGAATAGATTCAAGATGGGAGAGCGTAAGAGAAGATGGTTAAGTCGAGGATCGAGATAGAGGGAATTGAGCTAATTCTCTTTCTTGCAGCCTCTCGAGGTGACTCTTCTCTCTCTCTCTCTCTCTCAAGCTCTTTCCAATCCAAGAAAAATATTGAATTTACAACTCTTGATTTTTCTAAATAAAATATTTTAAATTAAATAAAAATTATTAATAATTAATGTCAATTAGTTTTTACCTTACTTAGTCTTTAGTTAGTAATCTTACTAACTTATTAATTGACTAACTTTCGAACTAACCAACTAACTTTTATTGTGCGGAGATATTACATCCTCCTCCCCTTAGAGAAATCGAGATGTCCTCATCTCGAGAGAAACGGGGGGTATCGCCTTGGAACCTGTGAAGTATGGACCACCATGCTTTCGCTGCGCAACTCTGATCTCTCACAGACATACGGTCTTTTGAAAAAAAAACAATCTATTGTATTTGATATATCCGAGTCTTGATGACAAGAGAAAATTTATTGTAGTTACATCTCATGGATATCTTCTAGGTTTTTCCTAAGCACTCGGTATATTCTAGATCATTGGAGCTTGTATGACTTCTTTTCTTGTAAGCTTAAGTTTCAAAATTTTTAGCCAACTGCAAAGAAACCTGTGGGCAAATCTGTGTACTGTACTCTAATGGGCTACTGTAAGTCTGTGGGAACACAATTTAACTTGTCCATGATGGACTTATTGACAAAACTATGAGTACTGCCACTGTCTATCAGGATGAACACTGGCTTTTCACATATGCTTCCCTTCATACGAAGTGTATTAGGGCTCTTAGATCCCGTCCAAGCATCCATAGAGATAGAACAATTAGTAGCAGCAAGCAACTCATCACAAGATCCACCAGGGTCAAACGGAACATCTCCACCTGGATCAAAAGGAAAAGAGTCGGCTGGATCATAAAAGTACTCCTGTCCAACTTCCTCCTCAAGATCTTCATTATCAACATTAATTGCCATTGCATTAGCTTCATCTATATCATCTTCAAAATCCTCAAAAACCAGCATACTTTGAAGCTTAGGCTTGACATTTTTGTATACACACTTTGAAGCATGATCAGGTGTATACTTTTCTCCACACTTGAAACATAAGCCCTTGTCCTTCCTTTCCTTGTAAAGATCCATGGGAATAGATTTGGGATTTGTATTAGCTGAAATGGACTTAGGCTTGTTGTCCCCCTATTTGAATTCAACCTTTGGACTGCTTGCTGTCCTGAAATTACTTTGAGGCCTAGAAGCATTAAATGGAGGATAAGTTGCTACCCGTAAGCTCCCATTAGGCACATGATTGCTGCCATAAGTGTTACCAACTTGTCCCTGCTTTAAAACAGTCCTTGGCTGTCCATAACTAGGCTGAAATGAAGATTCTTTCCTATACTTTCTTCCATAGCGCTCTGCAAGCTCAATAGCCTTGAAAAGTGAAGTAGGATTTTGCGCCATAACATCAGCTGACAAAGATGGCTCCAAACTATGCATAAACTTGTGAAGCTTAGCCTCATCACTGATGCTTTCCACATACATGGTCAAATTGAGGAATTGGTTTGTATACTCTCTTACACTTAGGCCCCTTTGTTCCAAACCATACCATCTCCGTGCTAACTTCTCTTTCTCAAGAGGCGAAACAAAGATTTCAGCCCCCATAAGTGCCTTGAAAGCTTCCCAATTCTCTACAAGTATATTCTCTTTCTTGATATACCTCCACCAAGTATGGGAAAATCCTTCTAGATGCAAGGAAGCAAAGTGAATCTTCATATGATCAGTTTTAGGGTATATATCAAAGTAGGACTCCATCTTAGAGGTCCATTCCTCTAAGTCTGATGGTGAAGATGACTGGCCATTAAATTTGGCTAAAACAATTTTATCCTTAAACTCCCTTTCATGAAAGGGTTGCTGTCCCAAAATTGGCTGATCAGGATTACCAAGTATAGAGCCTCCAAATTGAGACTGAAATCTTCCAACAGGTGGCTAAGAATTACTATGTAATCTTCCTGTTGGTAGAGTACCCCTAGAATTTTGAGTATGCAGTCCAAAAGCTTGAGTATTGGCCCCATTCAAACTGCCCAAATAGTCATCATGCCTTTTTGAAGCTTCTCCTACTTCATACTGACTATTTGGAATACCTCTTCTTCCAATAATCCCATTTCCATGACCATTTTGGTTAGATGGCTGAAGTGGGACTAAAGGGCCACTGTTTGAACAAGCCTTCTCATTAACTTCTCTTGATGCCATTTGCAACTACATGAATTTAGAGATTTGTGCCATGATTTGTTCATTGGAATCCACCAACTTATCAATAAAAGCCTTAGTCTGATCAGTAGATAGAACCATCTGCTCCATTCTTGACAAGATGGCCTCATGTCGTTCCCTATGTCTTTGTTCATGGGCACACAAAGTATTATTGAGTATACTGACTTCTCCTTGTTTTTGAAGCTCTTCAGGGTTCTCTTGAAGTGTGCTATCCATCATGAAATCCCTGATTTGCTGAGCATAATCCTCCTGGACCTTATTTTTGCCTTTATGTCCTGCCATATTAGTGCAGTCCTGCAGTATCCCCTGTTAGAAAAACGGCTATAACTTTGGCTAGGAAACTCCGATTTCAGAACTTTTTTGTGTGAATGGAAGCTAAGAATGCCCTCTTCGAGATGAGCTATAGCACGCTATAACAGGTTTAGGACAGAAAATTCTGTAGCTGGATTTCAGAGTCTGAATTGTCCAGTCCTGCACCCTATCTAGATCTGTAAGTGCCCTGTTTTGACCCTGTAATGCAAGATAGTAACCCCAAATGGCTACTAAACCCTGCAAAAGGGTATATAGGACCTGTGGGTACCCTGTAGTACCTACACGTGTGCTTCAGTAATAAATGGTGTACCTGTAACCACCTGTAAGTGACCTGTAAATTCCCTGTTTTACCCTGTTTTGGTCCTGTAGGTACTTGAGTCCTTGGAAAGTCTTCAATCTTCAATTCTCCACTCACTGTACCTGTGTGAGGGATAAAACAGCATGAAGGCTCCCTACACGGGCTCCAAATCACCGGGAGGTGGGGAAAGTTTCCACCGGGTCGGTTGGTTGCATCCCTTCGGGATCTTCAATAGTGAGGGAGGGTCACCTCTCTTTTGTCCCACTATCTCCCCCGGCATCCACCTTTTTCCTCGGTGGGAATATCAACATGGCAGAGGCTAGTGTTCTAAGCAATCAGCATGATATGCATTTTTGAAATATTCATTCAGCCTTTCATGAAATGCAATTGAATGAGATTTGGAAAAATTGGGATAGAGGAAGGGTCTTACCGATGCAATTCAGTGACTCACTGATTGCAAATACTTACCCTTTTACAATATTTCAGCTTGGGTGAGAGAAATTCAACAAAACAAATCGAGATTATGCATCAAGCTGATCAAATGATACCTATGATGAAGTAATGGTTTGAATCAAAATGAAATTCAATGAAATAGGCTGAAATCAAGGAGAATTAATACTAATCTCTGATCTATTGATCAATCCAGTGAATTAATTGATCAATAATCTCCCATCAACAAGTGGAAAAGCCATTAGCAACTGGATTATTGAGAGATTTCAGAGATTAGTAAAAGGGAAATACCTCCATTAAGCTTGAAGAATATGATGGATGTCAGCTTCAATCCCGTTGATGCAAAGTTCTTCATAATCCATCATAAATCTGTCATAAAGCTTGAAATCTCTATAGAATCAGTCCATACAAGCTTCAATATGATGAAATCCTTGAAGAATCAATGCTCCAGCCTTGCTTGAATACTTGAACATCAAAGATTCAAGCTCCTTGATGAAAAGCCCCAAAATAATCCTTCCATTTGAGCTCCAATGTCATGCACGGGTTGAAATCTCTTCAATGTCTTCAATCTTGGAGTCTATCCAGCTTGTACTTAGCTTTAGAGAAGCTTTGGAGGTCGGCGAAGTCCAAAATTTTGAGAAATTAGAGCTTCCAAGTCTGTGGCTATGGCTGCCCTGTTGTGTATTAGGGTTTGAGCAAGAGAATGACTAATCAGGATGCTTCAGAGGCTGAAGATTATTGTCAACAAGTGCTTGATGAAGCCTTCAAGAGCTGTGATCAATGAGCTGAAGATATGGAGCAAGTTGAGCAGGGAGAGAGAGCAGGAAACTCAGCGCAAATTTTGGGCTGTTTCTGGCTAATAATCAGCAGCATTGCTCCACTATGGTACTCCTCCTGAAGCTCATGCAACAAAGATCATTTGCCCCATGCTTTAACAGAGAGAAATGTTCAGAAGAGAGAGATATTTGGGACTTTCTTGACAGCCACCATGAAAGCTTCAGCCAAAATCTTGAAGGAGAGAGAAGAGAAGCTCTCTTTTGAAAAGTAACTGTAGTTTAGCCTCTAACTAAGCCCGGTTAACCATCCTTTACCCTAGTTACCTCCATTTTTGCATGAAATTTGATGACGTTCAGCCATTTAAGCCTTTATCCGCCATATCTAACCTTGGATATCTCCAGATGTAGTCTCTTACTAACTGTAGATGTCCTGCAACACTCCACTAGTCACTGTCTTGTACCATTTTTGTCTGAAATTGATTTTGAAATAGGAAAATGGGACTGAAAATAGAAGAAAATAATGGATCAAAGACTCAAGCTCTGATACCACTTGTCAGAGAGAGAACTAGGGAGAGAGAAAGAGGAGAGAGAAGACTGTAGAAGAGAGAGAAAGACTGTAGGAAGAGAGAGAAGAAGAGTGACGAGGAGAGAGAAAGAGCAGATTTAGAGAGAGAAAGGCAGGAAAGATGGGGAAGCCATAGAAGCTGTGAGCAAGAAGGGAGAGAAAGTCTGTAATTGTATTAATGTGTCAAAAAGAGTTGAAAATTTACATCTTCTCTCCTTTTATACCAATGTCAGTGTGACATGGCATAATATCAATATTATTAACACTTATTTGTTATTCCCAGCTTCTTACAGAGGAAAAATAGAGACAGTAGCAATTTGCTGGTTAAGCTCTTCAATAAGCTTCTTTTGGGATTCAACAGTGTCTTGGAAATGCTGCAATTGACCCTCACAAGTACCCAACTTATGAGCTGACTCTATCATATCCTCAAGAGCTGCATTCTTTTCTTTAGTTAAAGACACATTCTGAACGTCCAAGGTAGCTACTTTAGTTTCTAACTCTTTGATTTGGGATGTCTAGAAATCCATCAAAGCAGTAGCTTCAGTAATTTGTTTATGAATATCAATGAGGGTAGCCTTTTCAGATGCCAAGTCTACCAACAAAGCTTTGCTCGACTGACTAGTCAGGGAATCAACTTTGTCTTGGAATGAATTATAAACCCCCTTGTAAATAGACTAAAGACAAGAAGTAAGGCAAGTCTCCAATGTAGATTGAATACTAGAAATCAAGTGGGAAAGCGGTAAACCAACGAGCATTGTCTACAAAGAAGAGGGAATCTTTTGATCTAGTTGTCCATCACTTTGGGCAACAAATAAGTTAGGACAAGATAAGAATGAAGGGAGATAACTGCTAGAAATAGGAGGGCTAGTGTCCTGCATAGGAGGATCTGCAGAGCTGAAGCTGAAGAGGGACTAGATAGCCCTATGTTACGTCTGTGTTTAGTTTGAAAAAACCTGGGAGGGGGCTCATCCTCCATATGTGAATTCGGTTGTAAGGGAGGAGGAGATGGAGCACAAGGTGGAGGCTTCTTTGGAAGAGAAGCAAGATCATCCACTGGCACACCACCAGGAGGAGGGGCAAAAGTAATAAATTTTTGAAGAAAGACACCATAAGAAATATTACTCCCTTGACCCTTTCTAACTCTATGAAAATGTTGATCCATCTTGGCCAGCATAAATGTGGCCCAATTAGACTTGGCTCCCTCAAGGATCTGAATAGATGCAGTGAAAAGCTCCTTGGATAGACATTTGGAAGAATGCTTTCCGAACATGAAAATCTATCTTGGAGGAATTGGCATAGCTGCTTCCACACTGGAGAGGAGATATGAGCAACAGAAACCCCAAAGCTAGTAATAACTTTGTTGGACACCAAAGTGGTAGATGTCCCCTTTTGAAGAAGCGAAAGGATCTCCTCAACAAAACTCATTGCCACTAGGTACAAAGGAAGCCGAAAGAGGCAGACATAACGCTTCACTGATATTGGCAGTGGATAGGCAGAAGCATTTGTCATAGACCAAACCAAACTGTTTTTTGTATGATGCCATGAAAGAGTAGTAGAGCTTGTTATCCACTAGTGGAAACTTAAGCACTACAAATGAACGGAGACCAGTACAATGAATACAATCCACCTCCAAGAGAAGGGAATAGTCATGCATCATGCCAATGGCACATGCTGGATCACAATCGAGGGAGTAAAGGAAGATGTGATTCAGACTACACAGGATATCCACATACACACAACCAAGAAAAATAGGAAAATTCCTCCAAAATCCAAACAAGCGCCAATAATATAAAATATTAGGAAAAAGAAACAAAGTAATAGACACATGACCGAACCAGACTGCCCCAAGCAATCCACATCCTACGTAAAAATTTCAACATGACCTACGCACTCATGCAACCGCAGAGTGATTTGATCGAACTCAACTAGGGGTCTCTAAAAAATGTAGTTCATTGTTAAAAATTGCATGATCTTCGGCGCAAAGTGCATGCATGCATGACTTTGGGGGGTTCATTTTTAATTACCAAAATTAATGTGTCTGTAGCACATGTGCGTGTTTACTGCAGATTAATTTTAGAAAATCGGGTGGGTTATTGTGCCAAAGTGCGCGTGGAATGGTGAGGGTTCCTTTTTACTATTAATGCTCATGTTCATTTTAGTTATAAAATTAGGGAAGTTCATTGTGTTAATTTGGTGGGTGCAACGGTTGGTTAATTTTTTATTACAATTACTTGTGTATGACTGTGCATGTGGAAGGGAAAGAGGAAAACCTGGCGGCATGTAGACACCCACAAGGTCTGTTGTGCAAAATCCCACTTGTAAATAATCCAAAAGACAGGAAAAATCCTTGTATACAACCAACAAGGTGACCAAGGAGCAATCGGCCTCCTAACATTTACAAAAAAAAAAAAAAAAAAAACCACATCCTAATATAAAAATGAACGGGGACAAAAGAGAGTTTGGCATTTAGGAAATGTGTTAGATTTGTGTGTTTTGTTGTCATTTTTTAAATGTGTTTTTTTAATTTAAAGATTTGTGTGTATGTATTTGGAATTGGGTTTAGATTTTTTTATTTTTTCTTAATCAATGATGAGATGGCTATGTGATTAATATATATTCTTTTACTTTTTTCATTCATCCAAATGTAAGCTGAAAGCTAAGCAGAGAGGTCCTATCAAATTTTCAAAATTTTCGAGAACTCTTTAGCCATTTTCGAAGTGGAAAAAGAAAATTTTGAATAATTTATATGGAAAATAAGGGTTTTTTAATTCAATTAATTTTTTCCAATTTATTGTGATCATTTCAACACATGCAAGTGATCCAAAAATATGAAGAAAGGTGAGTATGATTTTTTGAAATTTTTTGGATGTTTTTAATTTTTAAAGCATTTTTAGATAAATGTTCATGAAATTAAAGGTTCATAATGATTTTCTAATTTTCAATGAACATTATTAGCTAAGAAAATTCTATTTTTTAAAAATTTGGTAAATTGTTTCAATAAAATTTTTATCTTTTTTTAAATTTTTGGCATTTTTATAAATTTGTAGGGTTTTTATAAGGTTTCATGTGTGTTTTAAGTGTTTTTTGACTTTTAAGAATTCAAAAATTTAAAAAAATGTACCTAGGTTGCAAGTCAACTACCTGTGAACAACAGCTAGCGCATCACCACACGGAAAAATTGCACGCACATCCTCAAGTGTAAACAACCACAATCGCAAACTCATGATAGGAGATGGAAAGGCCGCACCACACAAACAAAGGCCTAAGGAGGCATACACATGCGAATGATGGCGAAAAGGGGGAGGGTCACACATAAAGAGACGAGGGGACCAAAATCAAAAGGAGGAAGGTCAGGGAAAAAGGGGAAGGTGCATGGGATTAGTATTAGCATAAGAAGGATTATGTTGATTTATTTTTTTTTGTGGGTCATTTGGGGGTTGTGGGGTTAAAGGAAGTTGGGGGTGTGGAAAAGTGAAGGCTAGGGTGTTTTCCGGTTTGGGTGATTAGTATGATTATTATTATGAGGTTTGGTGTTCGGTATTGAAGTATATATATATATATATATATATATATAGATTGTGTTGTGAAAAAAAATATGGTGGTTGGTGGTATAGTGAGGGAGGGGTGGACTGGTTGGGCGGGTGGGGTGTAGGGAAAGGGTGGTGGACAGGCAGCAACGGGGAAGGGGGAAGAAAGAGGCGATGGTGACAAGGGAAGGGGGGGTGATGGCGGCACAGGGAGGCGCAAGTGGTGGGTAGGTGGCCATGCAGCAGTGACGGCTCCAGCGGCGAGCTCAATGGCCACTCTAGGCGGTGAGGCGCGAGTGGTGGGTAGGTGGCCAGGCAACTATCAGGAGGCGCGGGTAGGTGGCCAAGTGTGACTACCAGGAGGTGGAGCGATGGGTAGGTGGCCAGGTGGCTTCCAGGAGGCGTGGGCAGCAGCAACGGGAGGAGGACCAGCATAGCGTCTTCAACGAGAGGCGGCAAGCAGCCGTAAGAGAAGGGAGGGATGGAGGTGGAAGAGAGAGGACACTTGAAGGGAGAGGGGGGAGGGAGGTGGAGGGAAGGGGATTCCAGGGAAGCGAGGGGGTATGAGGGGTGGGTACCTTAGGGAAGGGGGGTGGAAATGGGGTGGGGGGCTAGGACGGAGGGTAAAGGGGGGAAATTAAGGGGGTAAGGAAATAGGGTAGGGGGTCTAGGACAAGGCACCCTCCCCGTCTCATGCGCATGCATGGGGCGGGGATAAAAAATTTGTGATGCGGGGAACGAGAGGATGAGTGAGAACACAACGGAAGTGAGATGAATGCGGCTACGGGCATTAGAAGACGAAACGAGGACATTCATGTGCAAACCAGCACAACGTCGAGACGCAAAATCAGATGAAAATTAATTTTGAAACATTCATCTGCCAAAATGAAGTGCAAAAAGAAGGAAAAGTAGGCAAGATGACATGTTAGACAGGCCTATCACATCAGAACACCGTTTCGACAGGGATAAGACATGTTTGCATCGAAAAAATCGTAAAAGCGTGCTCGAAATTGGAAAGAAAATTTAATACGGCAAGATCCGCCAGTCAAAACCTGACAAGTTGAACACAAAAAATGTCTGCAAGAAGATGGTAGATAGGATATGTAAGGTCGAACGCAGTTTTGGGGACATCGAAAATACAAATAAAAATAGAATAAAAAATTAATAGGAAAAAATTAGTGCATCAAAACGGGGGCACTGAAAAGGAAAAATGTCAAAGGAAGTGAGTGGAACAGGTTTGTTTGGTCAAAACATAGTTTCGATGGTGCTAGGGGACGTTCACATGGAAAAAATAGAAAAAAGAAGCACAAAAAGTCACTAAAAAGTTAACAAAATAAAATGGATGGGTCGAAACAGGGTGGGGGGGAAAAGAAAAGTCGTGTGCAAGAAACCAAGTTGGATAGGGTTATGCAATCAAAATTAAATTCCAGGTGGTTAAGACAGGCTCACATAGAAAAATAATAAAAAGCACACTGAAAATTCCTAAAATTACAAAAAAGTTAATAATGTAAAAACCATAAATCCAAATGATGGGTAGTAAAAATGAAGAATGTCTAGGAAAAGGTATAAGTGAGGGCTCTCACATCAGATCATTATTCCGAAGTGAAAAATGTCCATTCACATGGAAACACGTTAAATGGATAGAAATTTCTTAAAAACTTTATAACTCATGATCTGTGGCTTGGAACAAGAGGCTGTAAAGGAATAAGTGGCTAGTTAAAAGGGACAAATAGGGCTATAAGATCAGATTGTCATTTTGGTAAATGGAGGGTACGTTCACATGGAAAAGTGGCAAAACAAAGGAAAAAGGAAAACATACAAGAAACAACCCCAAGACGGGTTGAAAAGAGGAGGGGTGGGAAGGAAGGGAACCCATTAGGGTAGAACTAGGACTTGGTATGCTCTAATCATCCGATAGGAATGTTTCCAAAAGGGTATGCACAGAGGACATGCAAGGATACATCACCACACTTAAGACATTAATAGATCATATTATCGATGCAACAAGGGCCTAACATGGGATCATAACCCATACTCGTATATCTCCATACTTAAAACATGACTAACTCTTGAAATCCAAAGGGGCAGGGTTAGAAAAACTTGCCCAATTTGTAGATGATCAAGGAAAACTGTCGATGTCGCATGAAGGATTGTGGTCGTCGGTAGGAGGTACCATAGATCTCCATGTCATACTCGTCCAACATGGCAAGGACCATACAACAGCACCCAAGGAGGTAACATTGTTGTTGAACCATTGGTTAGGTTATCAATGACGAGGTATACAACTCTCAATCTTAGCATGCACTCATGTGGAAATGATAGATCAATCATTCACCCCATGGCACATGTCACTCGAAGAAGAATGAGTGAAACCCATAGCTCACATCTAGTTTAGAAATTGACAAGGGAAATAGTTCAAAGGGAGTGTGACAATGTGCATAGTTGATGGTGCATCAGTGCGTCCCAACCCATTTGGCATAGGTGCAAGAAGACCAGGGAGCCTTATTGTGTAGTGTGCCAAAGAGAATGAGGTGTAGAGGGATGGCAGAGGAGGCCTATCCCATGTATGCATAGGGAAACGAGAACGTATCTGTCTCCAAGTGTTGGAACGTCCCTCAATATTCACCTCTCATTTGATGAAAGGGAAATCAATCACACTCATCCCCCCTTTGTCTCACGCTCTATTGATGATAACAGGAGGGCAACCAATTTCCTCACATCTTGTTGATTGAATCCTCACTACCACTTGTGCAAGGGTTGTATGCCTTGTGTGCAATTGATGGTGTAATAGTGTACCCCGGCCTATGCCTGCGTACGGTGCAAGAAGGAAGACTAGGGATCCTTATACTACCATGCACAGGAATAATTTTGTGCGTTGTGCATTGAGATGCCCATCCTATGCATGCAACTCTCCATTCACACATCTCACCTCTCTATTGGATATAAAGGGCAAGGACTAGTCACTCACCCTACTATCTGTCTCACTCTCTGTTGATGAATACAGAGGGCAGTCCATACTCACATCCCCATCCAATTAGAATGAAATCTCACATCACTCAAGGTTTGTCCATGAAGATTAGGTTCATTGGGTTAATGATGTCAACATGAATTGGTTGATGAAGAGACATACCAAGGGAGGTAGCCAACAAGTCTGGTACTTGGATTGCATATGAGAAATATTTTCTATTGTAGGAGTCAGAAGCACCAATGGGTTTA
Organism: Lygodium microphyllum; assembly: GCF_053477565.2. Taxonomy (NCBI): domain Eukaryota; kingdom Viridiplantae; phylum Streptophyta; class Polypodiopsida; order Schizaeales; family Lygodiaceae; genus Lygodium; species Lygodium microphyllum. Next base: position 132,198,057 of record NC_141143.1, read on the forward strand.
CACGATTTAGTGTGCCAAGGGAGGCAATTTTAAAACTTCTTCTGCAAGAGCTCTACTAGTACTTCAGCCGTCCTAAACTGCGAGGTGTTACCACCTTTTTCATAGTTCGCTTCCCGTCCAAGGGTGTGTGTCCCCTTTTCTTGGAATGAGGCATGTTATGAAATGGAATTTCTTCATTTTCTCCCATAATAGTTTTTCTTTTATTTTTTAATTTCTTTTCTTTTCTTTTACCCTACTCCCGAGGGTGTTTCCACCTTTTCTCAAAGTATAGGTCGCCATGACAGGGACCTAAGTCCTTTTCTCCTATGATCGATATATATATTTATTTATTATTTCTTTTTTTCCTTTGCCTTGAAAGAGGAGAATGGTGAGAACGCCATGTATCAGAACCATCCTCGCCACCTCTACTACATCAAACGGAAAGAAAGCAAAGGAGGGGTGAAAGACAGCTGTGAGGGGCTGACAGAACGAAACCACATCATCAGAATCAACAAGAAGGCTATCAAGAGTATTAAGTAAAGACATATCAACCGTCATGCAAGGAATGAGGAAACTATTGATGGTGATTGTCAAGATCCCCAAGGATGGTAATATCTCTTGAGGCAATAATCATATATTAGGAAGGGATCATCCAAAGCATCGACTTTCTGGACTTAGGTAGAGCCATGAGGGTTGACGGCAAGTACCTTGTAGGGAAAGCTTGCCTGAAAACTTGTCAAATCGCAAATCATAGGCTAGGACTAATTCACCTTCCTTAAACTCCTTCTACTTGATGAAGCTGTCATGACAGGCCTTTTTGCAAGCTTGTGTGGCTTCCATGCAATGTAGAGCCATCCTACAAACCTCATCTAGACATTCCAGGTGCAAGAGATGGTGTTGTAAGAACTCATCATCTCCCAAGTGTTATTTGATAGCCACACGTAGAGAGGGTAGCTTGAGTTCAACAAGAAAGATGACTTTTGTTCAATACACTAACTCAAAAGGGGTTGTCCTGTAGCAGCCTTATGGAAGGCTCTGTACACCTAGAGGGCCTCTTAAGTCGATCGTCCCAATGTTTACCGTGTTTACTGCAGCACAGAGGAGCGGGAAAATGGAAAAAATGAAATAGCAAAAAAGGCGTAGGATAAAAGAAGGAAAAGGCGCCTTGATCGGTAATCAGACCCTAAAAATTTTAAATGTTCAGGCACGACCCCCAGAAAATCTCAGTGTCGCCCCGAGAAAGCAAAAGAGTAAAAAGTGCACCATTAAATGTGGAAGCGCTCCCGAATCCTTGAAAAAGAGTGCCAGGCTCCCTCCTGTGCAAATTGTATGCATTAGTTGGGAATATGATAAATTAGAATGGTGGGAAATAAGAAATGGGCTTAGGCCAATGGCCGGCCATGACCGCCCAAAGAAGGGAGGGCATGTATATAAAGTTCAAAAGTGAATGAGAAATGTGTGGCTAAAGCTTCTTCTTCTTCTTCTCTTGTTTATTGCTTTCTTGCTTGTGCTTGAGAAAGGGAGTGAGAGAGTGTGAGAGTGTGAGGGAGTGAGTGTGTGGGAGTGAGGGATCAAGAGGGTGAAGCTCTTCACCATCTCCTCTTCTCTTCTTCTCTTCTCTTCTCTTCTCTTTTCTCGCACGTGGCTATGGAGGATGGAGCTCATGGGAGAGGGATTGAGGTTGCTTGAGCTTGCCACAAGGATCGTGGAGCTACCGGTGTGCAAGAGAGAGGAGGGTACTCGATCGAGCATCAAGATAATCTCACTACACTCGTAAGGTAGGCATGGCATGTCGGCTACGTGAGAGGTATCCATGGCCGCTCGGCTTGAAACGCTTGATCAATAAGCGGTTTGTAGGTCTCGGGGTAGAGCTTGTAGCTTCCCTCCATTTTGGTTCCATTGCTGGGACCGACGGAATCGAGCCTTGAGCGTCGCGTGCATCAAATCGAGCATAAGAGTAGGGCCTTTGCCCGAAACGGTGCTTGAGATAGATAGGAGATTTAGGAGGTTTAATCGTTGGAACAAGTAAGTATTTTGAGTTTTTTTATGAGTGCTTGAGTAGGTAAATACAACCCATGCTTGGTTTTGCGATTTTTTGTTAGCATTAGGTAGGATAGGATTAAGATTCGAAACTGAAATGGTAGGGTTTTTGCTACTGTAAATTTGGTTGCAATAAGAAAAAGAAGACAAAAATCGTGTTTTTTAAGGGGGAAATCGCAACGGGGAAAGGCTTTAAGGTTAGAGAGTGGTTGGGCAATGCTATGTAAGGCTGGGGCAAGGGGAGAAGAGCTCATTTGCATTCTGACTTAGTTGAGAGAGAGCAAGAGAGAGTGAGAGAGCTACAGGCACAGGAGAGGAGCGGATGCCCTTCGATCACACTTCCGAGGTGCTATAGGTATACAAATCTCTTCCCCGACATGCCCTTATGTGTATTTAACAGCCAAGAATAGCTAATCATCAACATAACACTAGATTCGCCACCATTTCCATTGTCGGAAGTGTGCGGACCCCAACGCGTTCGGACGTCTGAACCCCAGAATCGGGCAGTTGGCTGCCCCGAACCTCGGGTTCGGTGTTCGGGCTTTGGGCATTCGGCCACGTGCCATTCGGGCTTCGGGCTTTGGCCACCTAAACGAAGGCCTTCGGGCTTTGGAGTTCGGCCTTCGGGCCATCTAGCCATTCAAACCTTATCATTCGGGCTTCGGCGGTTCGGCCCCTCCGAATTTGGGATTCGGCCATTCAGTGTTCGAACGGCCGAATCGGCCCGCCCGAACCTCGCCATTCGGCCCAACTCGAGTTCGGCCCTCAAACTCGGCCATTCGGGCTTCGGCCCTCGGACTCGGCCATTCGGCGCCTTCGGCCCGGCCGAATGAGACATTCGGACTTCGGTGGTTCGGACGCCGATTCTGGGATTCGAACCCTGCCATTCGGGTCAATTTTGGCCGAACGCTTTTTTGATATTATTTTAATAATTTAAGCCCAGAACCACATTGCCGACACTAGTGCAACCCTGTAGGAGCAAGAAAATCATAGAAAACTTGGCCGTGTGGCTAGGAAACCTAGCAGAGTGTGTTGTCGCAGCCTAGTCGCAACAACAGACCAGACATCAAACCCCCACATACCTAAGAGTGCAGTAGAGACCTAGATTTTAACCAGGCAGCCGTGTGCTGACCTCATACCCAGTGGCCAAGAGCTGAAGGTAGCATTGACATCGCACTTGAGTGTCGTAATCCCGCACACACAGTAGGCCACATTGGTTGTGCACTGAAAGAGCAGAAAGCCTGATTTCGCACCGAACGCACAGACACCACACTAAGTGTACATAATTTGAGGATTGGTTGTAATAACAAGGAATACACTCGAACATAATCATTCAAGGGACCCACGAATAGGAGTGAACCCCAAGACTTAGTAGACAAATAGGGTTAGGACCCAGGAGGACGTTAAGTGGACGCGAGGATCCAGAAGACGAAAACATAGAGAATCGGGCGCTGCCAAAACTACTCGAACTGATCGACGGCCTTGTGGAATTGGAGGCAAAAACAATTTCAGGATCAAGAGGCGACCGACGGCTAGACCTAGGAGAATTCCCAGTCTCAGTACAGGAACTAGTCCATGACTACGATTTACTTACTAGGACCGTGATCCAGGGCAGACCTATAGAAGAAGTGGTAGCAAGCCTCGAAGAAGAGAGAAGAGCAATCAGGAGAGCGTTAGAAGGCATAATTGCCTACAACCACGAGCAAAGGGCTAGAAAGCTACAGCAAGACATAGATATATACGAGGCTAGAAGGGTGCTAGACCTAGCTGGGGTAGCCAAAGATGGACCGAATGAAGAGAGGGAACGGGTAGCAGAGGCTAACATGACATTGAGCGAACTTGTAGCCAAGCGACTCATGGACAATACGTCCATTGAGGAGAGTGCTACAGCCCTAGCCACCGCACTACTCTCAGGATTGGGAGTCACACAAGGGGTTAAAGGGCAGGCTAGAATCCCTATCGTAGCAAAACAGCTAGCGAAGTATGAGCCTAGCAGTGACCCATACAGCTTCATGGAGCAGTTCGAGCAAGTATGCGAAGCAAACGGTCTTACTGACCTTGCGCAACACTCTCAAGCTTTTGGTCTGTGCTTAGGCGATAAGGGGAGAATCTAGTATTCTAGCCTAGATGACGCAAAACGTATAAACTTTGCTCACCTTAAGAGCCTCTTCATCAAGAGATTCTTGGAGGTAGGGTATTCTGACAACCTCATCGTCCGGTTGATGAATATCAGCCAAAGGGAGAAGGAAGACATTAGGGACTACGTCACTCATGTGCGTAGCCTCTTCAAAAGGATCCCTGCCAATGAACGATCTACTGAGAGGGCAGTGTCTACAGTATTCATGAACAGAATTTCGGAGTGAGGAGCTCTACAAGGCTTTGGCTAGTAACTCTACCTTGCAACAAGACGTGCTAGCTAGAGTTTTCGAAGAGGCAATACATGTAGATGATCAGCTTAGGGAATGAAGCATGAGGACTACCAGCCGAGAAAGTGCAAATCAGAGGGATCCAGAGAGATCAACTATTTCGGGAGAAAAAGCAACTGCTAGTGTGTAAGAAAAGGGGAAGAGTATGGACCAAGGCCAGGAGATGGTGGAGATGAGAATGGAGATTGCACGACTGCAGGAACTGATAAGGAAGCCTGCGTGATTGCATGTACAATCTATATACTGTGGCGGCAATCACCTCCCAGCTGAATGCCAAGATCCTAGATCTAGGCCATGCTCAAATTGTGGTAGATGCATTGCATTGCAGGATGCTGAGGAGATTCCCATACGCACAGCAGTACAATCCTCCGTACTCAGGTAATAGACCACCAAATTTCTTTGGGAGGGGAGCCCAATTGACATTCCTTGCACCAAATGACTCAAAACCTGCCGTACATAGGCTGGAGATGAACCCAACAGATATACCAAGACCACCAGGGCCTTTTGTAACCCACCCACCGAGCGATGCTCCAGTTCACTATGTGGAAGAGCCTAGTGAAGAGGAGACATATGTCAACCCGTACATATCCTATGATGAGGAGGGCAACCCAGTCCTGACCGGTGCTCATGATGGCATTAAGTGGAGGAAGAGGCAGAGGCTTTGGAGGGCCAAGCCAAGATCCGATCACATGCTGGACCTACGGCCATCCAGGCCACATTTCATCACCTTGCCTAGAGAAGGAACATGCTAACAAGGACAAAGCGGATCTCCGTGTAAAATATTACACGGCGCAGCGAACAGAATTTGAGAAAGAGATAGAGAGTACACAACATATCAGAGGAGAATCAGTAAATTCTTTAACTCCAAACAACCGATACAAAGATGGCTCTGTCCACCCGTGCGCTTCCACTGTGTGAAGCTTAGATGGCTATCTAGACAGAAGATAGGTGAAGAGCTTAAGGCTAGCTGGAACAACAACTCTGACTGGGTGAAATATGAGTGAGAGATGGTTGCGAAGGGGTTTAGCTTTTATAGCCCGCGAAGGTCGTTAGGTCGACCTATCATATGAGCCTCCACTAGTCGGCCAGGGAATATTCACTTTACCATCGGGCCGGGGGCGCTGCTCCCGAACCCCCGTCAGGGGGGCCACTGGTCCCCCTGGGACCCCACAGTAGGGGCCCCTTTTAACTCCCTTACACTGCAACTTGATGCAATGCGCCTCGAGTTGCTACCAGCTTAACCACTCCGTCTAACCCAAAGATTAGAGCCACAACAGTCACCTTTTTGCCATCCGGTCACATAGACCTCATCTGATATACAATTTAGGACTCAACCAATGTCCGAGCTCACATTTGGCTTCTCCTCATAATGGGGGCCTTACAACTTTGAGCACCATGGATCATTGGTAGCACCTAATGAGGGTGGGGAATTGATCATATCTAACACTCCGATGCACAGAATGTGGGATCACTCACTTGTTTCCTAATTGTCCTAGGCGAAAACCATCAGCTAGCTCTGCCAACATACCGTCAGTACCTCTGGGGCTGTTTGGAGTGGAAACCTTTGATAGTGAGGACACACCTATCCCACTACAGGTTATGATGCGAGCTCAAACAAAACAGGCAGGTATCTCCTTGCCTAGACCAAGTAACCTTGACGCAGCCTCAATAGGAAAGAAAAGCTGAAGGAGAAGGAAAAAGAGAACATATGCGAAGATAACCCTTAAAATCGAGGAAGCCACGACGTTAGTGACAGGAAAGAAAGTCACAGATGCAGAGGTAGAGACCTCAGCTCCGAAGACAGCTGAGCTAGGGAGTGCCAAGGTAGGGGAATATCCCCATCCCAAACGGCAACTCGAAGCTATAGCCAAAGTCAAGGAGTGGGTCAAGGATGCCCAGGAGCACCTCAAGGATGCTGAACCCATACTAGAAGATCCAATGGATGATTTTTCCAGTGTGAGCACACCAGTCTCAACCACAAAACCACAAACTAAAAGTGTATCCTTGCCACAGGGGGCAACTCAGGCAAGGCCAAAGGGGGACTTACCAGGGCAGACAGAATGCATGGCCCAGGAGTGCTAGCCTTAGGGGAAGACAAGAGCCCAGCAGTCTCCTTGCAACCTTGCTGTCCACCCCAGTAACTCTAAGTGTAGAAGACCTGCTTAGGCAGAATCCTTCTTTATGGCAGGAGTTAAAAGATTTGGTGGAGGGACACACAGGACTTACGGGTGCTGATCAACAAGATCATGATGCAGTTACGCAAATCCCAAGTCTAACTCTACACTCAACTCCTAAGTCATTTCACATCAATGCTTTCTGGGAAGGCACTAAAATGCATGTAGTCCTACCTGTTCTAGCCTTAGGAGATATGACGCGGAAAGGAATTGTAGACACAGGTGCCGGTGTTAGCGTACTGAGCCATGCAGTTTTAGAGGCATGGGGAAACCCTCCTGCAGAGACTGCCAGGTTCAATGTCACATTAGCAAATGGAATGAAGGTAAGGCCATTTGGAGTCTTAAAGAACTAGCTAGTAAAGATTGCAGGTGTGCAATTTTCCGTGAACTTCATTGTCATGAAGGGAGTGGACTACGACATACTGCTAGGCCGACCTTGGATGAGAAATGCTTGAGTCATTGAAGATTGGGGGAATGGTTTGATCTTCCTAGGGAGTAGAACTGAAGCAGTAAGGGTAGAGATGGACACTTGGAAAACAACCCCCGTTGACCTAAATGCCATCTTAGCCATGCTGAAAGGTGATACTCAAACGACCAAACCCTATGGATCACTCACTAAATATATTCACTGCCCTAAGGATGAGCGGGATTGGATGCACGTCTTGGCAACCATTGACCTACCATTCTCAAATGAGGAAGAACTATATCGGCAGGCTGCTAAAGCCGCAACCATGCAAATAGAGGAGCCAACTGTGCCACTTTGCATGATGGCAGGAAGCTCACTCAACCCAAGGAAACCTGTCTCATTCCATATCCCCAGCAATAAGCTAGAGCTTCAGGAAATCGTAGAGTATCTGACAGACACACTGAAGGGCAACTTGGCTGCCAACCTAAAGCCTCTACGTGATTTGTTGACTAAGCCAGAATGGAAATGGACCAAAGTCCATGATCTGAATTTTTTATACAATTGGACTTTAGTTACTGATGACAAGGAGACTGAAGAGGAAAGCTTAGGCAATGATGAACGGTCTGAAGAGCAAGACTCTGACAACGAGGAATATGAGGACTGCCGCTCTACAAGAGATGAAAGTGAGGAAGAGATAGATACAGTAGAGTATGACACAGAAGGGAGAACGATAGAACAAATCAAGGCAGACTCGAGACCCAGGAAGGAAAAGACAAATTGGAGTGAAAAAGGAGTCCTGCAGATAGAGTGCGATAGATCCTGGCTAGAACACATAGGAGCCATGGATTACGAGCAAGCCAGAGTAGCATGACCATGGGTGATCCCAGTGCTGAAGATGGATGCATCTACTGAACTATGACCCCCTAGGGAAACTCCTTCCTCGAGCGAGGGTTGTGAGTTTAACTCGGAGTCAGAAGTCAGCACTGAGAGTGATCTCGAGATACCCCAACCATCTAAGGTCAAACGTACAAAAGGGGACTTGCCAGTCCACCTAAGGTGCAGGAGATTAAAGGAGGAGGCCAGGATGCGAGTGAAGGACTCAGAAGTAGAGAGGCAAAAGAAATCGCAGGATCTACCCAAACGGTTTACAAAATTTAAAAAGGGTGACAGAGTAGTGATTCTGCTAGGTGTGAAGAGGCAGGGCTAAACTAGTGAACTGATTGAAGGACCCGCCAAAGTCAAGGAAGTCAACTTGGCTAGGGAGGGCGAAAAGCCAAGACCTGTATTCATTGCAGATGATTTGACCGAGGATGAGGAGGCCAAAATTGTTGCAGTCTTGCAAGAGTATATTGATGTATTTGCTTGGACATTGGAAGAACTTAAAGGGGTCGACCCTAGGGTTGTGACTCATAATATCCCAATGGTCCCTGATGGAGTGCCAACAAAGCAACGACCTTACCCCATGAATCCCAAACACGCCCATGCAGCAAAAGAGGAGATTGATAAGCTCATGAAGGCGGGATTCATATATGAGATTGAGCACATGGACTGGGTATCATCGATTGTGATTGTGATGAAGAAGAATGGAAAAATCCGAGTGTGCATTAATTACAAGAAAGTTAATGCCGCTATGAAGAGGGATAACTACCCTTTACCATACACATGCTTGAGGGGGTAGCAGGTAAAGAGGCCTACAGTTTTCTGGACGGCTTCTCGGGCTACAATCAAGTGCAAGTGCACCCCGATGACAGGCACAAGGCTACCTTCGCCAGGGAATGGGGTGTATTTGCCTACATTATCATGCCCTTTGGGCTGATGAATGTGCCTGTGACTTTCCAATACTTAATGTGCACTATCTTCAAAGATATGCTTAGGCGTGAACTAGAGGTGTTTGTAGACGACTTATGCGTACACTCTAGTTGGGCCGAACACTTAGAGAAATTGAGAGCTATCTTTGAATGGTGTTGGTTATACAACCTCTCGTTGAACCCCTTGAAGTGCCAGTTCTGGGTGAAATACGGATGTATCCTAGGGCACGTGGTATCAAAGAATGGCATCGCCACGGACTTTTCAAAAGTTAGAGTCATTGTCGACCTTCTGCCACCCAATAACTACAAGGGAGTTCAATATTTCTTAGGACATGCTAGATACTATCGCCGCTTTGTACTAAATTATGCACTGATTGCTAGACCATTGTACAAGCTCTTGATCGTGTTCGAGTGGACTGAGGAATGCCAGTGCACATATGAAGAGTTGAAGAAGGCTCTTACCACTGCACCAATCTTACGAGCCCTAGATTGGAACATAACGTTTCATGTGCACATAGACGCCTCTAAGTTTGCTATTGGGGCCATGCTATGCCAGTCTAGTGAACATAACTTAGACTATCCGGTGAGTTTTGCCAGCACGTAGCTCACAGAGACCGAGATGAATTATTCCACCATAGAAAGGGAGGGTTTGGCCATGGTATTTGCTGTAAAGAAATTTAGACATTATCTGTTGGCCACTCCCTTTGTCTTCTTTGTTGGCCATCAAGCCTTGCTCTATCTTGTGAACAAGCTTGCGCTACAGGAGACATAGTTAGATGGTTACTTCTCCTATTGGAATTTGACTTCTCTGTGGTTGTACGCAAAGGAAAGCAACATTACATGGCTGACCATATGTCCTGCATACCCACAAGAGAAGCCGCTGGACAAGGCATACTTGAAGATTTACCGAATGCTCATCTCTTTAACCTGTCTAGTGAGAGAGAATTGTTTAAAGCTGATCTGACGCCATATTGGGCTGATGATGTAGTTCAGGTGTGCTGGAGAACGGATTACCTGAGAGACCAATTGAGAAGGCTAGACTGAGGAGACTTATTTTGAAAATCCAGCCATATCAATTGATAGCCGGCCAACTCTATAGGTTAGGACAAGACGGTTTGTTGCGCAAATGCATGTGTGAGCATGAGATGCATGATGCATTGAAAGAAGCACATGGCGGAATTGCTGGAGGACACTTTAGCGAGGATACAACAGCCCGAAAGGTGCTGCAATCCCAACTATGGTGGCCCACCCTATTTCGTGATGCTGCTAAATTTGTGAAGCATTGCAACAAATGCCAAAGAACCAAGGTGCCCGTGCGCAAAGATAAAAGGGAGTTGACCCCTGTCATAGCCCGAAAACCCTTTGAAAAATGGGGCATCAACTTCATTGAACCTATCAGTCCCACGGCACAATACTCTCAGGCTCGCTACATCATAGTGACAACTGATTACCTAACGAAGTGGGCAGAGGCAAGAGCTATAAGGAATAATGATGCTAGAACCACTGCAAAGTTCTTGTGGGAGCAGGCCATTTCACGGTTTGGGTGTCCAATAGAATTAGTTAGTGATCAGGGCACACACTTCATTAATGAGGTGATATCGCATCTACTCTCTACTTTTCTAATCATTCACAGAAAATCCTGGCCCTATTACCCTTAGGCTAACAGACAAGCAGAATCCACCAATAAAATCCTAGTGAATGTACTCACAAAAGTGATATCTACATCTCGGAGTGACTGGGACAACAAGTTAATGGCGGCCTTGTGGGCCTATCATATGGCTTATAAAACGGCTATAGGACAGACGCCCTTTAGGCTGACTTATGGAACGGAGGCCATTCTGCCCTTAGAATTTTTCGTCCCTAGCTTAAGGATAGCAATGCAGGAGCACTGGGAGGGAAGAGACGCTTGGACAAATCGCTTGGTAAAGCTAGAACGTCTCACGGAAACCTGGCTCTTGGCCATCCATGCGCTGATTTGTAAGAAAGCACGGAGGAAAATGTGGTTTGACAAGCATGTCAAACAATGCGACTTTGATCAGGGGGATCTCGTTCTGCTATACTCTGTGAAGGGTCACAAACAGAAAATGAAATTCCATGGACTGGGACCTTTCCGAGTACGTGCAATTAGTCGAACGGGCAACGTTGAATTAGAGATGCTCGAAGGCAAAGGAATCGGCTTTTTCAATGGCAGTTGCATTAAAAAATACTATCCTCCTTCCCACCCATTGCATGAGCCACCTATGTTGGAAGCCCCTGTCAACGTCTGCGTGGCTACTATTACGGAAATAACAGATCAAGATGAAGTAACAATGGCACATGCCTACTTACGAATCACTGTCATTGCGGAAAAGACCTATTCTTTTGATGCTTTGATTGACGAAGGTGCCGATTACAATATCTTGACGCATGACCATTGGACACGCATTGGTCAACCTAAACTGCAGCCCACCAACGCCAAACTCACCCCATTTGGGGGCAATGCTTACACGCTCTTAGGGAAGTGCAAAGTGGTCATTTCTATCGAGTCTGACCGTATACCAGCTTTCTTTCACGTGTTGCCCAACACAAAAGGGGCCGGTAATATGTCACTATTAGGTCGTACTTTTAAGAAGCAGACCAATTGTAATGTGGATTATAATCTAGGTCGCATCCATCTTGTTATAGGCAATGTGCGCATAGTGACAACTTTCAGCAAGGGCTGTTCTGACCCTTTCAACATTGTGAAGCCACCGGTAGAAATCACTACGATCGCACTTACACTCAAGTCTACACAGAAGGGCACTAAGGTCTCACGCCAAGCTCTAAACCCTAGACCCAAACCCACCAAGAGTGCTCACAAGGCCAAGGAGTCTAAGCTTATATGGGTGCCAAAGCGGCAAACACCACCTCCGGGTAGACCACCCAAACGTGCTTCTAAATGCCAAAACAATCAGTCATCACGACCTAAGAAGCAATTTGGACGCTATCAACGTAGGCACACAACCACGCCGCGATGGATCCCCAAAGATCTCTTGCGAGCGCAAGGCTACTACGAAGGCAACCCCTGGATTTGGGTGCCTAAGAATGGCAAGTCTAAAGGCTCATCTCCAAGCAACCTCACTCCAGTGAGAGAGGCTTGCAAACATAGCGCCCGGGCCGTAGTTAGCAAACCACTGCTGGCTGTGACTAATACGTCCCAGCTAATTTATCGACCAAAGCAATCGCTAAAAGCCTCAAGCTTACCTCATTCAAAAGAGTTGAATACTTCCGTGACTGTGCACTCAGAACCCAGTACAACTTCCATGCCACCAGAGCTTCCTATAGCACTTCAAAGTGCTTCGGAGTGCAAAGCCACACCCGTGACACCAGCAATGGAGTCATTGCTGTTCAGCTTAATTGCACCATCACCACCAGTAGGTCTTAGGCCTTCCTATGCGGTACGATCTTTCCTTTCCTTGGCTAAAGACCTTGCTGAAACTTCGGGAGATGACCTTGTGACATGCATTAAGGTGTTAGACTACACTTTCACCACATTTGCTAGGAGTTATGAGCGGTTGGACCTAGATCTTCTTGATGAACCACTTGCTTCCAATGTTTGTGCATTACCATGCACTTGGGAGGAATACGAGTTTATGACCGTCAAATTCCCCAAGATTGCTATTGAACTAATAGCAAATGAAGAAATCTCAAAGGAGCAAGCTGTTCTCAGGTGACTAATCACCTCATACCGTAAGCCTCCTTGTTCTGCTCCCGAACAAGAATTACATGAGCTCATGCAACTTGCAAGCTCAACTTCCTCGTTCTTACAGTAATGGTTCACTTTGCGGACCCAATGGGAAAAGAAAGGCTCTCGTATCATGACAAATGCTGAACAAAGGAGGGCAATCAAGATCATTGAGTATGATCCTACTTATGTGGCACCTCTTTCATTTAAAGTTTTGGCCATTACCCGGAACCAACACTTAGATGACCAGGTCCTAGCCCAAGGTCCTATCCCATCCTTACATTGACCAATTCCTTACAGAAGAAGAACTGCACGTTGCAAGCCGCCTTAATACCGGAGATATTTTTCACGATGTCTTGACCTATATCTCCCAAGTTTCTGTACAACCTTGTGAACTCAATCGTCACGATCAACTTGAGTACAACCCTACATTTTATGAGTGGTTGTTGGCCGGAACACCCCATCACAATCACCTTTGATATCCTCACCACTTCGTTCAATCCTAGGAAGGATTTTCATCTTTCCGAGGGGGAGGAATAAGGCTAAGAAGGCATAAATAATTGTTGAAAGGTTGAACTCAATGATCAATTTTTTTTTTTAAAGTTAGAAAAATCTTTCAAGTTCTTTGCATTCTTGTTTTGTGTATTTTTCATGCTTAGCTTCATTTAGCCATGTTTTCCTTTTCCACTTGTGATTAATGAAAAGTATTTTTGCTGGGCAGGAATCCAAGATGGCTCATCAAGATCACGCTCATAAGCTTCCCTTCACGGAAGAAGAAAAGAAAATATATATGCTGAGTCTGGAAATTCAAGCTTACGGACGGCTGAATTTCCGAACTGTCCACAACCTATCCAGGGTCGTGGAAATGGAGGAAGCAACTAAGCAGGTCATAGAAAAGTGCAATATGACCAAGTATATGGAGAAGGAGGAGCAAAATGTGGATCTTGTAAGGTGTGTTGAGTTCTTCCAAACTTTCGACTCTGCCTCCAAGAGTGCCACGGTGACTGTGGGAAGGGGGGATGCTGCTAGGCAAGTCAGGGTACCCTTAAGCAAGGAACTAGTAGAAAAGGCACTAGGCCTGGAATCAAGGGCCGTAAAGAGACCAAAAAGGGATGTCTTTGCCATGCTAAAAATGGACAAGGGGCAGGTGCAGTCCAACGATGGAGTCAATATCTAGGACATCCCTGATGACGAGATCCGCATGCGTGCTAAAGTCATGCACATCCTCTTCTCTAGCCATCGATACACTGCCTATATGGGCAGAATAAATGTGCCTGTGCTCGAAAGCCTCGCGGCCAATGCACCAGAAGAGATCGACTGGAATGATTATGTAAGACACAATCGAGAAGGCTGCCATAGCACTTGATCTGGGAAGCCAACCTGCTAGAGGTGAATCCCCAGCAGCACAAGACAGGAAGAAGGCCGCCTCCAAAGCATCATTCATTGGATATGGAGGTGTACTAACCGCCCTAATTGAAGAAGCAATAAAGGAGGCAGGAGCAGCAGAGGAGGAGTAGGAGAGACAGCCACCCTCACCACACAACGAAGAATCCTCTGGCTTTGACGAGGAAACAGAAACTGACAAGAGTAGTGATGAAGAAGAAAAGCAAGAAGAATAGCGCCAGCAGTAGCAAAGAGAGCAGCACACTAAGTGATTCCAATAGCAAAGGGAAGAAGAAAGGAGGAAGAAAGAGAAAGAAGAACTGCAAAAAGCGCAAAGAGTGTCAAGAGCCCAGGAAACAGAGGAAAAGGAAAGAAAAAGAGGATGCACAGAGAGTGGAAGAGGAGTCTAGAAAGGCAAAAGAGGAGAGAAAAAGAAGGGCTGAGGAGGAGGAAGAAGCCTTGAGGAAGAAGGAACAAGAAAATATAGAACTTGCAACTCGCCTATCTGTGGAACAACATCAACGACAAAGAAAGCAAACCCCACCCCAGGAGGATGAGAACCCGGACATGAGCTTGAATGTGCCAAATCCCATCCCGCCGTCGGTGTCACAGAGGGCAAGGGCAAGGAGGCCATCACGCCTGTCCCTACCAGTTTTGTGCCAACTAGCCGTGTTGCTTCCGTAATAACCATCCCCGCCCCAGGAACTTTGCCAAAGGTCGATGAGAGCAATATGGTCACATGCCTTCAGTTCCTAGTGGAAAGGGAGTTAGCAAGAGAAGCTGGCGTAGCCACCCTAGTGTCAGAAGTGAAGAGGGCAGCCACGGCTAATGTGGAGCCAAGCCCAGAGCTTAAAAGACAGAAAATAGAAGCTACTACCACCGTCGCTAGCATGTCCCATCCCCCACCTCCAGCAGGCCAGTACGATGAGTACGTTAAAGAGCTGCTCTTGCAGCTAGAAAAGGCCAAGGAAGGAAAGAGAACTTCCATGGAAGAGTTGGCAATAGAGTGAGAATCAAGAGCCACTCTCCAGCTGGAGAAAACTAAAAAGATAGCAGAGTACCAAAAGGAGATTGCTGTGCTAAAGGAGGAAGCCAGCAATAGAGATGTAGAAGAAGCAAAAACCCTAAAGGAACATGATGCTGCCTGGGAGGAAAGGAGAAAAATCCTAATGGATCGCCTCAACGGAGAGAGGGAGACCACTGCTCACTTGCGGCGCAAGGACAACCAGTTCACTGCAGTCAACCAAGAGGCACAAAACTAGCTTGAGAAGATCAAACAAGAGACTGCAGAGCTAGAAAAGCTAAGAGAAGAGCATGTACAAAGAATGCAGGTGCGGCTGGATCAACTCAATGCGCAGATCGCCAAAGAAGACCAGGAGCAGTCCCGCCTACACCGCGAGCTCGAAAACCAAGAGCAACAACTCATGGCTATGACCCTCCATCAAGTGGAGAGCCTAGAAGATATGGAGAAGAGAGCGAAGTAATGGGCTAACCACAACGAAAGGAGGGTACGAGACCTGGCACGCCGATTGGCCAAAGCAGAAGGAGAAAGAGTGTTGGCTGAAAATCAGGTAGAGGCTGCCCAGCTCTCTATGATGGCCCAGCAACACACTTTCCTCAACACGCTGCTTCACTCCACCAAAACAAAAGAAAACGAGGCCAATGATTAGCTGCTACAGAAGAAGCTAGTCATTGCACGCAGAGCCCTAACAATAGGCTTGCACATACCACTGCAACTAGGAGGCCCGCCTCAGAGCCTGGAGGAGCAAAGAAAATACCTTACACAAGTAGGCCTGATGGTGCAAGAAATTAACGAACTTGGTTTCACAGAAGAGAAGGTGCAAGAAGAAGTGCAAGCAAAAGGGGGTGGGGACCAGAGTTTGATCTGGGACCTCAGGAGGAGGACTACGTCCCACCACCCTCTCCTCCACGACAAGATGAAGTGCAACCCATTGACACATCCGCTGAGAGGGTAGCAGCCTTGGCTAAGCACAGAAGAGAAATGGTGGAGAAGGCAAGGAAGAAGCTGAACATTAGACCTGTCCCAAGGCAACCTGCTCCTCTCCCACCGCGCCCTAGGGACCTCCTTGCTAGATTCCATGCGGAGCTAATCATCTGGGAACAGCAAGAATGTGCCCGCAACCCCTTTGACTTGAGCTTCGAGCTTCCCACTAAACTAAATAGAGTAATGCCCATTGAATTTGTAAACAATGTAATCGCTATGGATGCAAGGCTCAAGGTCAAGTGGCTAGCGGAGCGAGAGGCCAACCCAACTGCTTGGGGAACCGAGGACTGCGAATTTTGGCATGATAAAGTCTTCCAGGTGCCTAGATCGATGGAGGGCTACAATTGCCAACCCACCTGGAGAAGACACATTTTTTATGTCAACCTTAACACTTGGATGGTGTTTTGTAACACCCTTCCTTCTGAGAGAAACGACCCCACATTCATGCCATATCCTCGAAGGGTAGGCACGGATTTTAATCTGTCCATCCACGGTAGGTTTGACTTCCCTATCATCTATAACGCCAATAGCACCTCCTATAAAGATGGCCTTGTATTTACCCTCCCTAATTTGTACAGTTCCATAGATAGATTCCTTAGTGAGTTCACATCCTGTCCTGACCCCGCCTTCATAACAACTTGTAATTATCTTAGACTAATTAGGGTCCTAATCTACCAAGAGCTTGCACCTCAAGAACGCCACCTTCCATCCCTTTACTTCGACCCCAATGCCATAGATAGCAGCACCATGACTCGCCTCATGATGCGCACTACTCTTCTGCCATCCTTCTGTATTGCACTGCTTGAGGATATGAGCGATAGTAAATTCACACAGCGCAACCACCCTTTCCTTTCCACCAAAACTCTCAAGACTCGCCTAAATCTCAAGGGCTATGTGCTAAGCCACAGATTCCTTAACAAAGCCCCTCGCCCTCCACCATCCCCTACCCGCCATTTGGATGATGAGGATTAAACTCCCATCATGCCCTTGTATCACATGCATCTATGTATAACCTCTTCAAAAAAAAAAAGCCACAAGGCAACAAAAGAAAAGGTGAACTGGAAAGAAGAGACAACAGCAAAGAATAGCAAAGCCAAGGGATGAATCTACTACTAAGCAAAGATAAGGAGAGAAGACTTCACATGATGAGCTTGCAACTTCCCTTCGCCTTGTTATGCACCACAGTTATTGCATCTAGGGTTCTCCCTAGCCCCTTCTCCACTTCACACTTAGGGCACATCAAGGGCAGGACTTTCAGACCTTTCACCCTAAGATTTGCACCGCACCTCCAACGACACACGAACTAGGTCCTCAAGTGTGGGACATTACCAAGGGCTTGCCCAAGGTTAGACCATCTCCCAGTTCCACTGCCATGGGCACCATGCACTACACGGTGAGGCAGACACACCCCTTAGGGAGTGCACAACTTTTCTTGCAAGTTATGTTCGTGTTTCAAGAACTGGCTACTCAACTAAAGAAGATCATCCAAGGCATCCTTTAATGACCAATTTTTTTTCCATGTGTCGGACATGACACCATTGCTGCTGTTTCAGGAGCTTTTCTGCATTGGATTGGACGGGGACCAACATGCTTCATGTCACCAACCATCTGCCTACTGATGGCTACCATGACTGAACCAAATCAAGCAAAAGGAGTACTCAGTAATAGATCTACCATTGGCATAGATTTTGGAACCTCATCTTCCAAAGATGCATGCCTAACACCTCAAGATCTACGGATTGCTTATTGATTCCACAAGCCTGAAGATTTTCAATGCAAGGTTGAAGATCTTCAATGCAACACTCAAGATCTTGAAATCGCAGACAAAGATTTTCAAATAAAAGACAAAGATCTTCAAATCAAAGACACAGATCTTCAATGAGAAGGCAAAGCATATCTTTGTCAAGGCAGAGTTTGGGGGGGCTTCTCTAGGATAAATCCCTCCAACAGCATCCTCCTAAGGGATTTCTTATTGATCAAGCATTTCTGATGCTCAAGGGATGTTCGGCTACTTGTTTTTCACCAGCCAACTGGAACCCCTATCAGCCGTCGCAAAATGGAAGCCACAACTGTGTGAGAAATGCTGAGTATCTTCATGAAGCCTAAAGCATGCCGGAATCTCTCTTGGTCATCGTCATTAAACTCCATCACCTCTCATTCACACTCTCACCTTTGAATCAATGTCATCTACTCACTAGTTCTGCTTAGCAGTAGACCCAACTATCCCACTACTTCCCACCACAGTGCCATGGGACTGGCACTTGGCTAGGAGGGGTGTAATGTTTACCATGTTTACCGCAGCACAGAGGAGCGGGAAAATGGAGCAGAGAAGCAGGAAAATGGAAAAAAGGAAATAGCAAAAAAGGCGCAGGATAAAAGAAGGAAAAGGCACCTTGATCGGTAACCAAACTCTAAAAATTTTAAATGTTCGGGCACGACCCCCAGAAAGTCTTAGTGTCGCCAGAGTAAAAAGCGCACCATTAAATGTGGAAGCGCTCCTAAATTCTTGTAAAAGAGTGCCAGGCTCGCTCCTGTGCAAATTGTATGCATTTGTTGGGAATAGGATAAATTAGAATGGTGGGAAATGAGAAATGGGCTTAGGCCAATGGCTAGCCATGTAAAAAGGGGATGACCGCCCAAAGAAGGGAGGGTATGCATATAAAGTTCAAAAGTGAATGAGAAGATCATTCTTGCGTGTGGCTAAAGCTTCTTCTTCTTCTTCTCTTGTTTCTTTCTTTCTTGCTTGTGCTTGAGAAAGGGAGTGAGTGTGTGGGAGTGAGGGATCAAGAGGGTGAAGCTCTTCACCATCTTCTCTTCTCTTCTTCTCTTCTCTTCTCTTCTCTTTTCTCATGTGTGGCTATGGAGGATGGAGCTCATGGGAGAGGGATTGAGGTTGCTTGAGATTGCCACAATGATCATGGAGCTCCCGGTGTGCAAGAGAGAGGAGGGTACTTGATCGAGCATCAAGGTAAGCTCAATACACTCGTAAGGTAGGCATGGCGCGTCGACTATGTGAGAGGTAGCCATGGCCACTCGGCTTGAAACGCTTGATCAATAAGCGGTCCATAGGTCTCGAGGTAGAGCTTGTAGCTCCCCTCCATCCAATTACAACGATGTGTGGCAATCATTCTTGTCAGAATCTAGTAGAGGATGTGGTTGGTAATTTTGACTTGGTCGTTGGATTTGGGGTAATAGGGCATGGACTTTTGATGGCGTATCTTGTACAACTCTATCAATTCTTTCATAATCTTGTTAAGAAAGCGAGTACCTGTGTCCAACTGAAAAGCTCTAGGGGACCACCAAAATGGGTGATGATATTCTCGTACAGGAACGGGGCCACGCTATTGCCATTATCTCGCTTTAGAGCTTTGGCTTCACACCACTTGGTTATGTAATCTGTACAGACCAAGATGTATCTGTTCTATTTTCTTTTGGTTGGTGGATCAATGGGACGAAGAAATCAATTTTCCATTTCTTAAATGGCTTTAGGGGAAGGATGGATTGCAGTAGCATGACACTAGATTTGATAAGCTTTCCCATTCATTGACAAGCATTGCAACAATTGCAATAGTCATAGGCATCCTTGTGGAGGGTCGGCCACCAATTTGTTGTGAAGCCTTTCTGGCTATCACTTCTCCTAGAAAGTGTCTGCCAGAGCGCTCGTCATGGCATGCTTTCAATACTATGCCAATCTCTTCTCCTACAACACATATTTGCAATACCTTCTCTTTTTCTTTGTTATACAGAGCACCACCTAAGAGGATATAGGGGGTTGATTCCAATAGAAGCTTATTCTTCTCATGGCTCAAGATACCAGGGGGATACTATTGGGTTGCCAGGAGGTTGGCTATGTCTGCATACCATGGGGTAACAGTTTTGACTAGAAACAAGGAAGCATCAGGAGGATCTAGATCATCTTTCTCTTCTTTGTCATCACTCTGAGGGATCTGCGAAATATGATCAACCAGGACATGGGAGCGACCAGGTTTGGTAACTTCTTCAAAGTTGAACTCCTAAAATAGAAGGAGCCATCTCATCATTCTTCCCTTCACATTGGCCTTGTTCATCAAGAAGGACAAGGATTCATGGTCCATATAGAATTTGAAGTGCGTTTGACAGTAGGTAGTGTTGGAACTTCTCCAAGGCAAACACCATTGCTAGGCGCTTGAGCTCCGTCACTGTGTACTTTTGTTCTCTATCGGTTACTTTTTGACTTGCATAATAGATAGGTTGATCCAACTTTTAGGGTCCCTTTTGGCATAAGAATTCACTTAGGCCTTCGACTGATGCATCAATGTGCACATGGAACTCCTTTTGTCTAATCAGGAGGCTGCAGGATGGGTGCTTCGATCAAACACTGCTTCAAGGTATTGAATGCCTTGTCACAATTAGTGGTCCGCATGAACTCTGTATCTTTTCTAAGGAGTTTATGCAAAGGGGCTGCCTTTGTTGCAAAGTGTGCAATGAATCTTTTGTAATAGCCTACATGGCCAAGGAATCCCCTCAATTGTTTAAGGTTGGTTGGCGATGTTAAGGCCACAATCTTCTCAATCTTTGTGGGATGTGTTGCTATCCCTTGTGCAGAGACAATGTGGCACAAAAGAAATCCTGATGACAAGATGCCAAAGATGCATTTGTCGGGGTTGAGAGAAATCCCATACTCTTGACATCTGTCAAAACACTGCTCTAGGTGTCCCCAATTCTCATGGATTAGGCTATAAACATAGAAGTCATCTAGGTACACCTCAATGAAGTCATGCAGATGGTTCTGGAATGCGGCCATCATCACTTGTTGGAAGATAGCAAGGGTATTATATGTTGAGATATCGAGCTCCACTCGTGATACGCCAGGGTGACCGTTATGTATTTATGTCACCGACTTGTCAGTTGCAGACGCGGTTGGTACACCGCCCATGAATAATAGCTACATGGCAGCTATCCTTATCTACTCTAGTTCGTGGCTCAGTTAGTATGCCACCTTAGTTAGTTGAGTTTGGTTTGAGACCCATATATAGGGTTCTTCTATTTCTTTGTATGAGAGTTTTTTTGGCTTACACAACTAAGAAGAGAAAAACTGTTTTCAGCCTCCACCCTTGTGTGTATTCCCCCATTGTGCAAGCAAGAAAGCTTCAAGTGAGACTCCTTCCTTCTCTCCTACAATCTTGACATGGTATCAGAGCCTTGTTCGTGGTAAGGAGCCCAAGAAAGCAAGCCAAGCTCGCGGTGTTCTGGTAAGAGGAGCAGTGTTGCTTTCATTTTCTGTTTTGGGAGCAGATCTCTACAGGTAGCACAGCCGAAAAGTGCAAGAGTGCATTGTCTCAGGTTGAGATGCCCTTTGCGGTGAAGCAAGAGGGCAGTATATGCTGCGGGAAAGGGCTTTAGCCTATGGCGACCTTGTTTTTTTGATTTGAGGCCATTTTGAGGCCTGTTTTGGAGGCGGAAGTTTTCTGCACGCACTCAAGAAAATGCCCAGTTTTATGCTGTGCAGCCACTGTTCTACACGTCGGTGAAAAGTTACTATAGAAATTGCATCGTATGCTTGTGCGCAGAGACATTGGGAGTTACAAAATCATCCCTATTGCATGTTGATGCAAAATCGTCACTAGGAAGTGACTGTGTGGTCAAATACCACTTTCGCCAGTTTTGCAGATTTTCCCTTGTGAGGGTGAAGCTGTGGTTTTTGCAGTGACAGAATTTTTTACAGTCTTCTGTAATGGCATCTGATTCTCTTTCACAGATTGTCACTGAAAAGCTTGACAAGAACAACTTCCAAGAATGGAAGTTTAGAATGACAAATTTCCTTATGGGAAAAGGATATTGGAAATTTGTTGCAGGAAATGAAGAAGAACCAGTTCTTCCTGATGTTTTCAATCAACAGCAGATGCTGGCATTTAAAGCATGGCACGAGAGAGCCAGGAAAGTTATGTACTGGCTGTCTATCAGCATTTCAGACTCTATGATTGTGCATATTCAAGATGCAAGTACGCCAAAGGAGGCATGGGATACTTTGTCAAAAATGTATAGCACAAATACGCAAGCCAGGAAAATGCAGCTCAAGCAAGAGTTGCACAATGTGCAAAGAGAAGGTATGAGCATCAATGACTACCACATGAAGGTGAAGAAGATTGCAGATGCACTTGCTTCCATTGGGTCGCCAGTGGAAGATGATGATTTAGTCTCAGTGACCTTGAATGGTCTAGGAAAGGATTATGCACAGTTCCGAACATCCATTTCTGTCTGTGAAAGATTTCCTGATTTTGAGGAGTTGATTGCTCTTCTAATTTCTGAGGAGCAAAGAAATGGTGGTGCATCTTTTTCAGGAGGAACTTCAAAAGAAGCTGTCTTCTACTCAAATGCTGGAAGAGGTAGAGGCAGAGGTAGAGGAGGCCGATTTGGAGGCCGTGGCAGAAATCAGAATATGCAGCAAACTCAAGAAAACCAGTCCTATGGAGGAGGACGTGGTAACTCTAGAGGCAGGGGGAGCCAAAGAGGTCGTGGTGGATGGCAAAGAGGCCAAAATGCAAACAGTAATGTTGAATGCTACTACTGTGGTAAAATGGGTCATATGGCTAAAGACTGCTATAAAAAGCAGAATGACATCATGAATGGAAAATTGCAACAAGGGAATTATGCATCTTCTAGTAGACAGGGTGATGACAGAAATGAGCATTTGTTTATGGTGCAGCACATGAACAATTCTATGACAAGTGCAGAAGAAAGCAATGATGTATGGTATGTTGACTCAGGTGCATCAAACCACATGACAGGTCATGCAGAATGGATGGAGGATGCAAGGAAAATGGAAAAACCAGGATTTGTGGAGACTGGTGATGATA
Source organism: Lygodium microphyllum (assembly GCF_053477565.2). Taxonomy (NCBI): domain Eukaryota; kingdom Viridiplantae; phylum Streptophyta; class Polypodiopsida; order Schizaeales; family Lygodiaceae; genus Lygodium; species Lygodium microphyllum. The sequence continues at coordinate 132,220,817 of NC_141143.1, forward strand.
CTGCACATCCTATTGTGCAGATTGGAAAAATTCCTTTGTCTATGCAGGATGGGAAAAAGAAATACCTGTCTGATGTATTTCATGTCCTAAATATCACCAAGAATCTGGTTTCTGTTGGTCAAATGGTTGAGCAGGGCTTGCAGGTCAGATTTAATCCTCATGGATGCTTTGTTGAGGATATGAAAAATAAAGGTCGCTTGATAGCAAAAGGAAAGAAGAAGGGCAGAATGTTTACGTTGGATGCAGACATGCCTGAATTGAGTGCAGCAATGTTTGCACATGGGACTGGTGTAGCTGCAGATATTGATATCTGGCATAAACGCATTGGTCATGTTAATGTACAGTGACTTAAATCAATGCAGGCCCAAAATATTATTGCAGGATTGCCAAAATTCAAGGTTGCAGAAATGCATAAGGTATGTGAAGCCTGTCAGTTTGGAAAACAGGCAAGGAAACCATTTCCTAGACATGTTCAAGAGAGTAAGAAGCCATTGGAATTAATCCACTCTGATGTGTGGACTACTAAAGCTGCATCTCTTGGAGTCTGTCATTATTTTTTCAGTTTTATTGATGACTATAGCAGAAAAGTTTGGGTGTATTTTATGAAAAAGAAAAGTGAAGTTTTTGGGCATTTCAAAACTCTTAAAGCTATGGTTGAAAAAGAAACAGGCCTGCAGATAAAATGCCTAAGGTCAGATGGAGGGGGAGAGTACCTCTCAAATGAGTTTGCAAGGTTCCTGCAGGAGCATGGCATAAAGCAGCAATATTCATGCAGTCATACCCCACAACAAAATGGAATTGCAGAAATAAAAAATAGGCATATTGGAGAGGTATCTCGTGCCATGCTCAACGAAAAAGACTTGCCAGATTTTTATTGGGCTGAGGCAGTTGCTACAGCAGTCTACATAATGAACAGGACTCCCACTGCAACAATACATGGCATGACTCCAGAGGAGAGGTATACTAGTAGGAAACCTGATATTTCTCATTTGAAAATTTTTGGTTGCATTGCCTATGTACATGTGCCAGATGAGTTGAGATCCAAGTTGGATCCAAAAGCTGAGAAGTGCATCTTTATTGGTTACTCTCTGCAGCAGAAAGGGTATAGATGCTATAACCCTTCTACTCGTAAGTTTACAGTGAGCAGAGATATTGTTTTTGATGAGATGAGTAGCTGGTATAAACCAGTAAATGTGATTGATGATGTAGATGCACAAAATGGTAATGCTGCACAGAATTCACAGCAGCAGTCACAAAATATTAGTGGAACTGGAGCGTCCTCTAGCAGTGGTTCACATTCTTCGCCATGGACAGGCAGATTGAGATTAGGAGAATCAATGTAGATAGTGGTATGTAGGTATCATGAAAAGGAAAAGAGAAGATAGATCAGCCCATGTTTGATGTGAATGCAGGTCACTCTTATGTGGATGGTGAATCCAGTGGCTCAGAACAGAGCATTGATGATGAGTTGGGTAATCCTTCTATTGTTACACCTGGAGTAAGGAAGACCATGGATGTTTTGAGAGCACCTGGGAGTGAACCTACTTTGCACAGGTCTACGAGAGCTAGGTATCCTGTGGATAGGCTGAAATATGATGGATTTACAGCCATTCACTATGCATATATGGTTAAAGTGATACAGGAACCAGAACCCACTTCTTTTGAGGAAGCCATGGGAAAAGAAAAATGGGAGAAAGCCATGGATGAAGAAATGGATGCCTTGGAAGCAAATGCTACATGGGAATTGGTACCTTTGCCTAAAGGTAAAAATGCAATTGGCTGTAAGTGGGTTTATAAGGTGAAGCACAATGCAGATGGTTCTGTGAATAGATACAAGGCAAGATTAGTAGTCAAGGGGTATGCACAAACATATGGCATTGACTATGAAGAAACATTCAGTCCGGTTGCAAGGATGGTAACCGTAAGAGCAGTCATTGCTATGGCTGCATCAAAGGGATGGTCTTTACATCAGATGGATGTAAAGAATACCTTATTGCATGGTGATTTGCAAGAAGAGGTCTATATGGAGCAGCCACTAGGTTATGTGCATGCTATTCATCCTGAGTTTGTTTGCAGGTTGAAGAAAGCCTTGTATGGCTTGAAGCAAGCACCTAGAGCATGGTCTGACAAGATAGGACAGTATCTTGTCACTATTGGCTTTTAGATTTCCAAGGTATATTTCTCACTTTATGTGAGAAAAATAGAGAAAGGTATTATGCTACTTGTCATTTATGTTGATGATTTGATTATGACAGGTGACAGTGATGAAGATATCCTTCATGTGAAAATGCTATTGAAGCAGAGGTTTGAGATGAAGGATTTGGGAGAGCTGCGTTATTTCTTGGGCATTGAGGTGATTAGATCACCAAGTGGGATACAGCTCTTGCAGAGGCAGTATGGATTGGACATGCTGTCCAAATATGGGATGACAGGCTGTAAGCCTATTTCAGTTCCTTTGGAGCAGAATGTGAAGCTGAGCACAGATGCAGGTGGGCTTCTAGAAGACCCTACTATGTACAGACGCATAGTAGGAAGTTTGATTTATATGACTATTACCAAGCCAGATTTGAGCTATGCTGTTGGATTGGTAAGTCAGTTTATGCAGGCTCCAAGGAAACCACATTTGGATGCGGCTAGACGCATACTCAGGTATGTGAAGTCCACATTGCAGTATGGACTATTTTATGAGACTGGGGTTCAGATACAGTTGCACGGATACACTAATGCTGATTGGGCTGGTAGTATTTCTGATAGACGATCTACCAGTGGATATGTGTTCTTTTTTGGGAGTGTTGCAGTCACTTGGAGCAGCAAGAAACAGCCTACAATTGCCTTGTCGAGCACAGAGGCTGAGTACAGGGGTGCAGCAATGGCTGCATGTGAGGTAGCTTGGTTGCATAAGCTACTTTATGATATGCATCAGTCTACAGATGGGCCAGTTTTCATTTATTGTGACAACATGAGTAGTATACACTTGGCAAATAACCCAGTCTATCATGCTAGAACAAAACACATTGAGGTGCATTATCACTATGTGCGAGAGAGGGTTTTACTAGGTCTTATTGATCTAGTTTATGTCAGCACAGAGGATCAGGTAGCTGACATATTCAAGAAGGCATTGGGCGTAGAGAAGCTGCACAAGTTGAGAGACCTGCTTGGTGTGCAAGAATTGGGATTGAGCTTGAGGGGGAGTGTTGAGATATCGAGCTCCACTCGTGATATGCCAGGGTGACCGTTGTGTATTTATGTCACCGACTTGTCAGTTGCAAACGCGGTTGGTACACCACCCATGAATAATAGCTACATGACAGCTATCCTTATCTACTCTAGTTCGTGGCTTAGTTAGTATGCCACCTTAGTTAGTTGAGTTTGGTTTGAGACCCATATATAGGGTTCTTCTATTTCTTTGTATGAGAGTTTTTTTGGCTTACACAACTAAGAAGAGAAAAACTGTTTTCAGCCTCCACCCTTGTGTGTATTCCCCCATTGTGCAAGCAAGAAAGCTTCAAGTGAGACTCCTTCCTTCTCTCCCAGAATCTTGACATTATGGAGCCCAAACGGCATCACTCTATAAGCATAGGTTCCCCATTCTGTTGTGAAGGCCATTTTGGATTGATCTTCTTCTGCGATTTGGACTTGGTTATATCCGTTGAATCCATCCAAGAGGGAATAGAGCTCATGGCCTACCACTGTGTCCCAACAATTGGTCTATGAAAGGGATAGAGAAATGATCCTTCTTGGCCTTGGAATTTAACTATTGGAAGTCCACACATATTTGTAGCTTCCCATTCTTCTTAGGTACTAGCACAATGGGCAAAACACATTCACTATTAGCCACTAGATAGATAAACTCAGCTTTAAGGAGCTTTGATAATTTGACTTCCACTAGGGTAGAGTAATTTGAATTCATATGTCTCAATCTTTGCCTCACAGGTTTGGCATTAGGCTCTAGAATCAATCTCCTTCAAATCTTTGTACGACCATGCAAACACATCTAAGTCCTCCTTAAGTAGGTCTCGCAAGACCAATAGCTCTTCTTCAGGAAGATTTATTCCCACCTTTAGGTGATGTTCAATGCCTTCAGTATCCACAAACATTAGTTGCTTTTCACCTGCCACCTCACGGATGAATGTCCCATGGACTGCTTCATCCAACTCCTTCAAGGGAGTGGTCTCCTCTTCTGATGATTCACTAGAACCAACTTCTTCCTTCAATGGAGACTTAGCTTGCTCTTTGGGAAGTTGAAAGGATATCAAAGCAATTTCAAATTTAGTTTGAGGATAATTTACTTCTTGGCTTGAGGATTCCTCTTCCGAGGATGCATCTAGGAACGTCACATAATAGGAACCGTCTATGTTTTATTTAAGTTGTCAAACTGGTGGTTGTTGGCAAGGTGCATCCTCATCGTCCTCTCGTAAGAATGATGCATTAGGGCGGCAAGAACCACTATTGAAGAAATGCTTATTCTTCTTAATACATTTCTTATAGAGGTTTTTCTTATGATGTGACTCATTAATGAGTCCAAAGGGTACCATAGTCATTCTATCAAACAGCAAGGGTTCTAAGGCTCTGCCTTCTATGAGTAGGATAGACTCTTCTAGCTTGCTTTCATACTCTTCTTCTGTATTATCATTTTCATCCTCTTCAACTTCTATCTTTTCCTTTATGGGGGATCTTTAAGGGAAGAATAGACTCTCTATTATGTCCTCTGCTTCTACTTCTGTCTCTGTCTCTGCTTCTAGCTCTATCTTTACTCCTGCCATGTAATAGGGGGAATAGTACATCCATGCTTCTATCTTGCTATTAGTCAGAGGTAATTTCAGAAGTCAATTTGGGTTCAGGCAGGAGGTATTCACCCATTGACAAAGACTTTTCTTCTTTCGGAAGTTGGCTTACAGTGCCCATGGTCAGGGACTATGCCTTTGTTTTCTTAGGAAAGATCTGTTTGATGGCTTCTTTGTCTCCTGATATACCATCTATTCCTTGAGTCTATTAGGAGTTCAATGGACATGGATCCATTTTCTTTTTTGTGATCTATACAACTTCAACACCACTTTGTTGGCTCCTTTGCCTAGGGCTAGGGTTCCTTTGAACTAATATGTCCTTGCTCTTGCTCCAAAGAGCCAAGGTCTTCCCAGCAGCAAAGGGTATGAGGTCTCATAGGAGTTTGGTTTGACCACTAGATATATCAGCCAATAATCTCATCCTGCAAGGGTTGTCTTTACATATGGGAGAATACCCAAAGGCTTGATCCTTCTTCTGTCTGCCAACTTGATAAGCCACTATATAGGTTGCATTCCTTGCAAGCCAATAATCTCATCCTGCGAGGGTTGTATTTACATATGGGAGAATGCCCAAAGGCTTGATCCTTCTTCTATCTGCCAACTTGACAAGCCACTATATAGGTTGCATTCCTTGCAAGCCTAGATCTTTCATTGTCACATCCATCATTATATTTATTGATGAGCCTCCATCAAACAATGTGTCTACTATAAAATATCCCTCAATCCATACACCAATCTCTGGGGTTCCACGATCCAGGAAGGCATTAGCTACTTCCACTTCTTTTATGGGTTTTGGGGCTTTGTTGGACTTGGTTGTTGCAAAGGGAGCAATCCTTAGGCCTCTTCTTCTTATCAGTATGCCTTTGAATTTCTTTCGACAACTAGGAGATAACATCAGTAATTGTTGGAATGTTAGGTTAGTTTTAAAAGTATTTAGGTCCTTGACCAAGTCATATTCTTTGATAGGATCTAGAGGCTGCTCCAATCGGCTAGGGAATGGTGCCATGCCCACTTTAATCTTCCCTTTTCTTCTAGAAGTGGCAACATACACACTTCTTCTTTGGCATCCTCTATCTCTTGGACCTCTAATCTTGTCTCTCTACCAAATTCTCTCTATAACTCTCTGTGGCTTTGTAGTGCTCTGTACTACATTTTCTTGTGCTGCACTATTCAGTTTCTCCCTAGGAAGGTTGAACTTCACTGTCTTGTCAGAGGGAACATTCTCTTTTGGAACAGCAGGTTCTCCTTTCTTTGAAAGCGTTATTGCACCTCCAATTCCACCAAATTGAAAGTAGGTTCTTGAGTTTTTTATTGGTTATCAAGTGTGGCTTTCACAGGAGCGAAACTTGGATAGTCTTTTCATTGTGGCCTTCTCCTTTTCATCGATTTCATAAGGGCTTGTAGTCCATAGACCTTCTAGGGTTTGGACAGTTTGGTGAGATATTACCCTTTTCTCCACATTTGTAACACTCCACCTCTAATCTATGGCCACCACCAACAGACTGTCATGCTCTTCTGTAACTCTAAGAGGGAAACCTCCTTTGACCAAAATTAGGACCGAATTCCCTAGGCTTTGGTCCATAGGCTTTGGTCCAATGTCCTCAGTGGTTATCTTGGATTCCAGCAAGTTGAATCTTGCTTCTTCAACTTTCTTTCTTCTATCGTGCATCTCCTTTAGAGATCAGATATCCTTTGTATGGTTCTTCCTCAAATAGTATTAATAGAAGGCTCTAGGAATGGTTGGTTTTTCGGTACATTCAATGGCTAAATGTCCCGCTTGATGGCACTTTCCACACCATGTATTAGAATGCATCACATCTCTCCCACCTCCTGTAGGAGTGGATATATTGGGGCAGTATTCACCTTCACCATTTTTAGTTGTTCTGCTTTATATCCATAAGCTCCTTCTTAATACTTGCAACTGAATTGGACAGGTAGTCCTTCAAATTTTCACTTCTTGGAGTAATGGCATTAGGGTTTTGGGAATCTTTTGTGATCATTTCATACACTGGTTGGGTTGATCTAGAGGGTCCTTTGTTTTGGTTCTGATTCAAAGCTCCTGTTGAGATTGGGGGTTGTTGATTCCAGTTGGTAGGATTCCACTATTGTTGGGTTACCATTGAAGGAACTATTTGAGGCCATTGATATTGTGGTTGAACAATCATTTGAGGCACTGTTGTTTGTAGCCATTGTGGATTTGGTGCACTATACTGTGGCATTTTTTACATCTAGGAATAGGGGTAGGGAACTATCCTTGGGACTGCATTTGGTGGGTATACCATTCCTGGCATGGGAGGAGGTAAGACTCCTCTTCTTGATATCATTCACAACCTTACTTCAACTTCATCATATAGTCTTGCACCTTCCACTGCAGCTTGTAGGTTGCTTGGTCTTCTCAATTCCACAAACTTACAAACTTTTGGTTGTAGGTCTCTAAGGAAAACTCCCTTCTAGATGCCTTCATCCAAGTGATGGTTGGTCCATCTCTATAGTATGGATTCCATTCGTAAGACATAGGATTCTACTTGTTCACCAAAGGGCTAACTTAGGTTCATAAACTTCTCTTGCATTTGCTCTTCCTTCACGCCTGAATTAAGTGAGGAAGGCTAACTTTAGGTTGTCCCATGTGCCAAAAGTTCTTGCTTCTTGTCTCTCTTATCATTGAAATGCCGTGCCTTTGAAAGTGGCAAGAAATATTTCCAACCAATGCTCATGGGATTTGGCATTCTTAGCCACACATGCTACCATAAACTCTGCTACATGAAGATCAGGGTCTTCATTGTACTCTCCCTTAAAGATGGAAAATGGGACTCCATTCATTGGCCGATCATCAATATTTCCAGGATGGATTTGACTAGGAAGGTGACCTTGAGTCACCATGGGGACTTATGTAAAGAGTGTTGCTAGGGCATCAAAGGAGGCTTCTGTTGCTAGCTCGTTCTTGGCTTTGATTTTTCCTTCTCTCTTCTCACGTACCTTTGGACTTGTTCTAGTGCTTGCCTCTTGATTGCATCATTCATTAGTGAGTTGGCTCCATCCAGTTCAATAGAACAGAATCAAAGGGGGCTTCAATCTCTAGAGGACTCTCTTTCCAATATCCCTTCTACTTTCTATTTTTCAATGTCTCTGAATTCAGTTCTCAGTCCACTACATAGGGGAAGATATTCCATTCTGAAAGTGTCAAAACTCATTCTTCTGAGGATCATTGTGGTGCCATCATCATAGTAATGCCAACTTTGATAGTTTCAATAGTGTATGTTGTGAAGAACACTCTATCTACTAGCTTCTAATGGGTTGCTAATCGGACAAATGGGAGATTGTCAATGTACCATGCATCCCAAGTGTCCTACTGTTAAGCATCCAAGAACAAATTCCAACTCTTTTCTTTCTTGTTTTCGTGAACCTCCCACTAACCACGGCTCTTGAAGCTTCTTCATTATCACCCACTTGATGATGTCTCAAAACTTCTCAATGAATGTTGAATCTCCCATGGATGATCATTCTCTTTGTCTATGCACTTCATTTTGTGCCTAAATAGTTTGCTACCAAGATGCACATATCTGTTGCTTCAATAGGGAGAGGAAATAGTCTACCACATAGAGCCTACATCATGATGGTAATATGTTTTCACCATTGTGGGATGAACCTCTTGTAGAAAGTGACTTTGGAAATGAGAATCTCCAATTATTTAGGGGTAGAAGGAACTTTGCCAGCATCCATTGAATCCTTCTCCTCTTGGTAATGCCATTTCATTCATTTTCAACCTCTTCTCATGCTTGTTGTTGGTAGTTTTCCCTGACTGCACACCAAAACCATGGAGCCCCAAGAGGAACACCAAACATGGATTCTAATGCAAGAAGATCTATTGTTATCCCCAACAACCATCTTTTTCATATTTGATATGATCTCAGCAAAGAAAACAACACCATGAATAAGAAATCTTCACACATCATCATAGAAACAATTCTCCCACGGCTTTGACTTTAACAAAATCCATCATGCTCTTCATATTCTTTATAAAATTCTTTGATAGACATTTTAAAAAAAAAAGGAATACTCCACTTTGAATTGAAAGATATCACATATTATTCATCTTCAAAGTTTCATAGCTTTCTCTCACAATCTCTCATATGTAGATACATTGTCTTGAGTAGAATTGGCTCTCTCTCTCTCTCTCTCTCTCTCTCTCTCTCTCTCTCTCTCTCTCTCTCTCTCTCTCAAAATAGTAAATCATATCCTTACTACAATACTAAATAATCACTCACAATAACCCTTTTTTTGTCTTGAATACCCCTCCCAAGAGGTGTGTTTGATATGAAAGGTCACCAGAGCCACTACATTGACTCTTCATAGTTCATTACTGTCACTTCACTCCAGTCTTCTCTTGAGTCTTCATCAGTAGTTGCTTCTTTCACTTCCTTGAGCTCTTTTGAACTTTCATTCACCTCTTTTCAAGTGCTAGAAAACTTTCACAAAGTACACCCTCATCCAATAGAATACTTATAGAGCCATACAAAACAGAACAGAACAAGAACATATGCTCTACAGAAGCTTAATAGAGGGTTTACATGAGGCATAAAAAAGCCTTTATCTCAACTTAAATCACTCAAAACCATCAAAAAACATTCAATGAGCTTTCAAACACTCTCAGAATTCATCAATCCTTACTTCAACCCCTCATATAGAAGAAAAACAAAACAAAATAGAAGCTATCAAAACCTAAACAGAATCTAACAAAACATCACAGAGCCTCATATCTCTCCTCAAAAACATCATGAGCTTATCAAAACCATTCTACCCTATCCAAAACACTCCCAAACACTTCCAAAACAACTAAAAATCACTCAAAATCCATAACAAATCAATAATTTAGTCTACAAGAACAATAAAAATCAACGAAAAAACACAAGTCATTTCAGCATTCAACACTGATCACAATGGATTGGCCAATTGAGATAATCATGATGATGGAATCGTCTAGGTCTTCAAGTTAAAGATATTTAAATTTCTATGAAGATTGTAAGAATATCAATGAGATTAAATTTACCTGAATTTATACCAATTTATGTTTTTGGATACATCTTTAAAGGAATGGCCTTGGATAGAACAAAAAAAATGTGCTTGGATAGGAGAATATTATCATCTAGCATACTAATTGAAATATTTGGAGAAATTTTGAAGTCGGTGGAGAAAGTACACATGGATAATTTGTTTCTATACAATTGTTCAAAGGACCTCATTACTTATCATACAACATTCCAAGGCAAATATTATATCTTGCTTTCTAGTATAGAAGATGGAAGAATACAAAGGGTGTATAGATACCTTTGGACTTTGAGGAAACCAAAAATCACTTTACTATGACTATCTACTTGGAGGATGTGGATCCATTGTGTTTATCTGTAAATAAGAATGGGCATTGACAAAATGTCAAAGAAGCACTTAATAAATCTATCTTTAACTATGGATATGGAATCCACATTTGAGATTAATGGTAAATTAATTGGAAGAAGGGGATAAAAAGCATATAAAGATGTGATGAGTTACCTCTTGAGGTCATTGTTAGATTTTCAAAGCCAAAATTCTAGGCCAAATGACAATTGTGGCACTTGTTCTTGGGGGATTCTCTTTAGAGAGGAGGTTGCACTTACTATTTAACTAACTTTGGATTTGGTAGCTAACATTGTCTATGACAAGCCATGATTTTTCCCTTTTACCAAAAATAGTATTAGGGAATAAGAACCCAAGTATAGCATATTATTTCTCTTCACTTTATGGAGATAGAGTATTGCACTATGTATTCCATAGCTCAAGTTGTTGTTTAGCTTTTGAAAATGTTGACAGGAAGTTATTCTCCATGTATGTAATTTAGTTTTCTTTGTTATGGAACACAATTTATTTTGGCTATTGTCAAGAATACCTATCAATGAATTATAAAGATTGTTAGTTTGGAAAAAAAGAAGAGAGGGGGATAAGGGGGGATGGTATGGTCCATAGATTGGTAAAGAGATTAAAATTTGTTAAGAAAAAAGAAACCAAGAAATCATTTTTTGAGAAAAAGAGGTTGTTATGTGGATGATGGGGAGTTATGGAGATTGAAGATAGAGGGGGGAATCATGGGATCACCAAATGTAAGAAACTAGGAAGAGATTTATACGTTTGGTATATTTGGGAAATAATTCCATGTCACACTAATATAAGCATAAATGTGTAAGAGACTTGTAAACATTTCATCATTCGATAATATACAAAATAGTCTCTGTGTCTCTCTAATGTCTCCAAGATTTCATGGCTTCTCTCACCTATTTTCCCTCATTCTAGTCTTTCTCACTCCTCGTCAATCTTCTTCTCTTCTCTTTTCTCTCTCATTTGCACTCTTCTCTCTCCTCCTCGGACATGACAATTAGTATCAAAGCTTTGGTTGGAGCCCCAAAAGAAACACCAAGAAAATGGGAAATCTATTTCAAGAAAATCTATCTTGTATCATCAACAAGCATGTTATTCATATTTTAATCAACCACAATAGGAAAAACAATACCAATCTTCTCAAATCTTCATGCAACATCATATAACAATTCTCCCAGATTTATCACCACGAAGCTTCAACACATTCTTCATATTCTTGTCAAAAGAACAAGAGAACACAAAGGAATTCTCCACTTTGAATGAAAATCATCATATTGTATTCATCTTTAATAGTTTCATAGTCGTCATATTCTCTCTCATTATCTCTCGCTCATAGATACATTGTTTTGCATTAGAAATTGGCTATCTCTCACTCACTCTCTTTCTCACACATGATATCTCAATAGTACATTGGAATAATGATAAATAATCATCCATAATCCCTCTTTGGTCATGGATACCCCTCCCAAGGGGTATGTCTGATATGAAGGGTCATCAGAGCCACTACAGTGTCCTTTCGTAGAGCCCAACAGTGTCACTGTCACTTCAGTCTTTGCTTGAGTCTTCAGCAATTACTTTTTTCACTTCTTTGAGCTATTTTGAACTTGTATTCATCTCTTTACAAGGTTAGTTAGAAAACTTCCCCAAGCTACACATTCATCCCATAGAACACTTATAAAGGTATATAGAACAAAAACAGAACAGAGACAGAGGCTCTACACAAGCTCAACAGAGGATTACAAAAAGTCATCAGAAATAATTTAGCTCAACTAAAATCATTCAAAACCATTAAGAATCATTCAATAAGCTTCCAAAAACTCTCAAATGCCTTCAATCATCATTCTATCCTCTCATACAGAAGGAAAATAAAACAAAACAGAAGTTAAATAGACTCAATCAGAACCAATCAAACACTATCAAGACATCAACAAAACATGTCAGAACATCATATCTCATGTAAAAACTATCATGAGCTTCTAAAAAACTTTCAAAAACTTCCAAATTAACTAAACAATATTCAAATAATACAAAAATCTCCCAAAAATTTAGCAAAAACAACAAAAATCAGCCAAAATATCAAGTGATTTCAGGAGACAACATATCCCCACACTTAATGAGGGAGCGTCCTCACGGGCTTAGAAAAAGAGAATAAAAGTTTAAAATATAGCTCAACTTGATCTTCCATAGCATCTTCAAGAAACACCATCCAGACACGACCCCAACTCATAACCTGCATCTAATAAAGAATCCAATGAAAGGAACACACCTTTATCCATTAACACAAAGCATTACATTAGTGAATTTGGGATTTTCCCACAAGTTTAGGATTCATGGTCAAAGTGTTCTCTTTGTTATAACTCTCACATCATGGCTTCAAATTTGGTGTTGAATAGCTCAATACATTCCATTTTTCATAAGGTTTCCAATTATGTATTAGATGGTAGCTTTGGGCAACTTAAAGGTATCTTTTTTTAGTCCCAATGTTCTAAATAATAATAGATGGGACTTGAAAGTTTCCCAAATTCACAAAAATTGTGTTAGAGCTTAGAAATAGAAAAGGACGACAAACTTGTGTTGGATATAAGAGGTTTTTGCATATTGATCTATCCATCCATCGTCATCACCACAGATCTCCAAAAAGATAGCATCTTGAACATATTGAATATCCAACCACCATGATTCCATCATGAAGAAAAATGACCATCACACATAGACACTAAACACAAAACAACTATCTGAAAGGGCACCTCCAAAAGAGAGATATCATTATGAATCATAAAAAATACATCCATGGGTATCAATTAAGATGATGCCACCTAAAAGCTTGGCGATTTAAAAAACAATCCATAAATAAAGATTCATCTACAAAAGTCTTGGGAGGATTTTGGAAAAACTACAAGCAACACATCCTCTCCACCAATACAAGAGACCGGCTAGGCGAGCAAAGGGCATGAAAGTACAATATATCTAGTTGTTGGGGATGAATATTCACATTCGCATTCATGCACAATTTTGGGATTCGCTTCTGATCATTATATGAATGTCAGTTCATGTACACAAGAAACCAAGCAAAGTGAACAGTCAATCGCAGTGAAGGATCTGAAGACTGAGAATACTGTTGAGCAAAATACAAATAATTTTGAAAATCTTGGCTTGCATTCATCCATTCCCCTAGAATTAGTAGCCCATTTATCTAAGGCCATGTAAGAGAATCTGTTGAACTCTATCCTCGTCATCTAGGAATCTTTTATCAAAGCCTGTATAACCACTAACCAACTGAGGGGCTAGAGGGATAAAGTTGTAGGAGAGGGAAGAGGAACAAGTAAGAGAGGGTGAAGGGATGGGTAAGAAAAATCATAAAATGAAGAATGAGCTAAAGAGAGATTAGCTGAGAATTCAAGGGAATCAGTTTACAAAGGTGTTAACAAGTATGCTAGAAAAGTGAAAAGAATAGCTGTGGATGGGAAATGACAAAAAGGAAGGGGGGGGGGGGGGGGGGAGGAGAACGTGATCCTCAATAAAAGAATAAGAACTGAAAATAGGGATTTGAGGAGCACCTTGGGGTTGAAAAAGAAGGGATAAAATAAGCTATGGATTAGATTGATATAGTGAAATATAGGTTTTATATCTATGGGCCATCTGCTAATAATAAGATAAACAAGGCACTGATGGACCTAAGACAAATATGCTATGATAAGCATCAATGAAAGATGAATCAAAAGGAGGTTGTTTGGAAAGATGGGCTAAGTGGTCCACCCTCAATTGGTTAGTATTTTGCACATGAGCAGAGGATTTGTTTTGATGTTGATTCAAAATCACAAAATCAATCATTGTATACCAAGAAGTCACAGGGCAGTCAACCACTTTGGAGGGATATATCTAGAACATCTTATCTATCTACAACTCCAAATGTGTGACATACAAAACAAGTTACTACATCCCCCACATACCAAGCCAAGTCTTCATCATCTGGGATCAACAAGTCACCTTGCAAGTGCATGTAAAATATAAGCATGATATTTGTAGTCACAAAATCCTCAAAAACCATTCTAACCACTTCAGTCAACAAATCAAAAGACCAAGCTCCACTCCAACCATCCTCATCTCGAAGAGGCAAATCCATCATCGAAAGCTTAATATAAAATTCCAACTTATATTACTGATAATGCACAAAAAAGGAGTGATCTGGAGGAAAAAAATCTTGGAACTGCTCAAATGAAGACCACAAGGAGTCCATTCTTGATTAAAGCCTTTCCACTTTGGCTTGGAATAAAGGGCATAATGTGGCATTTCTTTGAAGGACAACTAAATCTGCATGGGATAAGAAGGGAACTGAAGCACAGGACTCTATAAAGAAGTAGAACGAGACCGAGCCAAGTTTTTCTTGGGCTATTGAATTTGAATATTGCTTTGGTCTAGGATAGTTGCAGTTGATTTGAGCTTTTCTATCTGGGAAGCTATATCAAATCTTTCAGTTTTTTAGCCTCCGAATGATTCCTCCACTCCTCCCTTGTTCGTGGAAGTGATTTTGCCTCACCTCTACCCCAACAAAACCCCCAAATTCGACATCAGTAACATCAACAATAATCCTTACCCTGACTTTATCAAGAAGGCCATTCTTCAAGGCCTCGATGAGCAGGCAGTGAGCCTTGTGGGCGAAAGCATGTGTTACAGCCTTGTGGCTGAAGGACAATCATATTAAAATCTAACAAATCCACCCATGGAGATGCTACCAAGATCCTTGACGATAAGGTCACTCTCATTGATGTCGGATGGAGTCAGGCCGTGCAGTGCGACATCACTGTTCCCATGGCATCACTATTCTCCATTAGGTCTCACTTGCATCATGGAAAGGTCATCCGCTTCCTATCAAGCTCGCTTCCAGCGTGAAGAGCTAGTGGATGCAGTTCAAAAATTATGACACCTGCTGAATCTTTGACGAGCAAGTCTAAGTTTGAGATATAGGTCATTGTCTGCTTGTGTTACACAGAGGCACATTCCATCAAATTCCACCCATCAAGTTGGCTCACGGGAGCATGCTCGCTCATTTGATTTGTCCTTGCGATGTATCTCAGGATTATATAGTGCCTCGGTCCGATCCCTATACCTCTGGTTCCATCGTTGTTCAATAGAGCCGATGTCATTGTCTCTCAAGCTATGGCGAAGGGACAAAAGCTCAAGCACGGGAGCAACAAAGTCAACCCCAAGGCTGCATCCGAGGCCAAGCAAGAGGCAAAGATAGAACTGAGTACAATTGAGAAGCCGACCGAGGAGCCCTAAGCTGTCGTGGCAAAGACCGTCAAGGCCCAAGCTGCTACTTCCGTTGTCACCATCTTGCAAAGACCGAAAGATAGGGGAGCTGCGGAAGAACTTATTGCAGAATTCTTCCAGAAGACATGTCTTCAGGATGGATCAGAAGGCACTGAAAGATCACGGCTTGAAAATGGGCTCTCCATGTCTTGGCTGGAAGCAAGGAATACTTACCTATAAGTCTAACTCGAAAGAAGATCCAAAATGGTTTTGAATGTGTAGACATTCAATCAAAAGCAGTTCACAGTAATCCATGTCAAATGCTCAGGTTGGATAAGGTCCCGCTGTAATCTTCCCTGCGTTCCCTCTGTCCATATCCACCGATCTGAGCATTTAAAGGTTTGTTTTGCTTATGAGCATGACATTAGCTTCTTGATATTTGATAATATTGTCCAACAGTGTGTTTTTAATTTCAGATGCAAAAGGAGAAGTAGTTTGCAAAGCATTAAGGAGATCACCAAGGGAGATAGCAACGCTTCCAAGGATGCTTGGACAGAAGTGTATTCATTAGAAAGAATAGTCGCAAGAGTCCACTGATCACATCAATGCTTTGAAGCTGGAGCTTCAACACAAGGATTCGAACCTTTTTGACACACAACATCCAAGTCATTGTTTGACAAATCCAAGGTGGTCAAAAGCTCTAACTCGGCAAATATATCAAGAAGGTTGCTTGACAGTTGATTACCACTGACATTCAATGTAGACAAGTTGCTCAAGCCAGAAAGCGCAAATGGTAGATTTCCTGTGAACAAGTTGGAGGACAGAAATAGTTATTGTACATGGGGTGGAAACTCATTTTAGAGTTTCTAGAAGCATTTGGGACAGATATAATTCATGTCAAGGCAAGCAAGGGCACAATTATTGCGTGCAAGGAGTGCTGAAAAGGCAGTATCACACATCTTGCTGACTCCACTTTTACTGTCTTGCTTTAGAAGCTGGGGTTGATCCTCCCTTCTACAAGAGCAGTTCTGCCTCATGACATACTACTTGAGCTATAATATTTTTGCAATAGCAAGCACGTGTAGGTCAGGATTCTGAAGTAACAAAATGCTTGGCACTTTGATTCTCTTGATAGTGGCACTCATGTTGGTATGAAGATGTTTATGCAAGTGGAAATGGTAATCATGGGATATGCCTATGCCTTTGATTGGCAATCTTGGTAATGATGCTTATGATTGTTCTTGAGATGATCATGTTTGACAAGGTTATGCTCTTATTGGCAAATGCATTTGGCCATGGTGGCAATGGTTTGGATCATATTAGCAGTGACTTTCAACCTACAATGATTCACAGGACAACTTTCAACTCATAGGTCTCCCAAAGGTCCTCATTCAGTTTGATAAGTTGGTTAGACCCTGACCTACAGGGTATCGACTGTTCAAAACAGGCCTCTTAGAGTTAAAAATAGGGCGCTAGACTGCACAGTTCAGCCACGCATTTCTTATTACAATTTTTTTTGTATAAGACCTATTATTACATACCTATGCTCTTCACGTAGAGGGGATCGATAGCTTTGACTAGAGCTTGAAAGCTCCCTGTTCAGGGCTCCCATTGGAGAGTTACAGCCACTTTTGTATGCAGTGATCCTGTGGGACAGGCAGCAGTCCTACACAATCAGCCCACAAAAGTCTATTACAGCAAAGCCTTCTTGTGTGAGTGAGTGCGGGCCCCATAGCTCGATTCAAAGAGGGCATTCCCCCCTTTGATCTGAACCAAAAATGTCCCCATTTCGCCCTATCGTTTGGGAGATAAGCTCAATTTTGTGCTCAGAGGTACTGTGGGACAGGCAGCAGTCCTACACAGTCAGCCCACAAAAAGTGATTATAGCAAAGCCCTGATCATTTACTGTCAGAGATATTTTTACATACCCTCATAGAGGGGATTGAGAGCTTTCATTTGAATCAGAAATTTTGGCAATCGGAGTTCCCTAGCTCAAGTTATCATCATTTCCGTAACAAGGGGTCTGGTGGACTGCACTTGGGATGACAGCCCACAAGGGTAAAGCAAAGGCCCAGGAGGAATCTCAGAGTGAAATAAGGGACTCCCTGTCAAGATTGTGGGAGAGAAGGAAGGAGTCTCACTTGTAGCTTTCTTGCTTGCACAATGGGGGAATACACACAGAGGTGGAGGCTGAAAACAGTTTTCCTCTTCTTAGTTGTGTAAGCCAAAAGAACTCTCTTACAAAGAAATAGAAGAACCCTATATATGGGTCTCAAACCAAACTCAACTAACTAAGGTAGCATACTAACTGAGCCACGAACTAGAGTAGATAAGGATAGCTATCATGTAGCTATTATTCATGGGCAGTGTACCAACCGCATCTGCAACTGACAAGTTAGTGACATAAATGCACAATGGTCACCCTGGCATATCACGAGTGGAGCTCGATATCTCAACACTCCCGTGCCTCAATGACCGATCCTAGCTCAGCCCAGGAGGATCATGAAGACATGTTTGAAGAAGGTGCCCCCGAGATAGACCGCTTATCTATGCTCAACCAAACCTTATGCCAACATGAGACCCGTCATGCTGAACGACATCGAGAGATGGAACAATGCCACAGGGAGATGGAAACCCGCCAAGACCACCGTCATTCCGAGATGATGGCCAAGATGGACTTACTCATAGAGTACATGGGCGCCCTCAACCCCGCCATTCCCCCCCCCCCCCCCCCCTCTCGGATCGACCCAAGGAGTATGTCCCTCCCCATGAGGCTAACTGCCCTCCCTTGGAGACCAGGCGTGGCCCACAAGGTCTCAGTGGTACCCATAGCACTTATGGGATGGGTGAGCCTTCCACCTGACATGATGAACCCCTCCTTCCCTCTCCCGTTACGAATCCTTCAAGACCATCCTTGGCACCCCAGCTTCCCCATAGTGGAAGCTATATGCAAGGGCAAAATGCAAATTTTGGGCAGCATAGCATGCAGGGTGCACATGGGCAGCATGCACATGGCAGTTTTGGGTAGCAAGGATCCAATGCTCAGTTTGGTTTGCATGTACTGGATGGGCAATATGGAAATTTTGGGCAGCAAGGCCCCAATGCAGGTGCACATGGGCAGCAAGGCCCTAATAATCAGTTTGGTCCACATATAATGCATGGGCAGCATGGCACCCATGGACATTTTGGTCAGCAAGACATGTATAGGCATTCTCATGGACATTATGAGTACCATGACCATTGGCATGGGTTCAATGTGCAAAGGCAAGTGCATGCACCTACTTAAAGTCAACATGTATATGATGAGTGTGAATATTATAAGCAGCAGCCACATTCCTATGACCATCCATATGGATAGCATGAGCACTATGGTCATGAGCATAAACAGCCATCTGTTGTATATGAGCAGCAAGCTTATGTACGTGAGCAGCAAACATCAGTGGAAGCAAATGCATATGCTCAACCAAATTATCCCTCTGATACGCAACAGGGCTATTATCACCATATGCAGTATGGACAGCATGAATATCATTATGAGTAGCAGCCACATTGGTATGACCATCTATATGGACAGCATGAGCATTATGGTCATGAGCATGGACATCCATCTATTGTATATGAGCAGCAAGATGTCTATGAGCAACATGTTAGAACTATTACTGAGCTGACCAATGGTGATGGGCATGTATGTAAACGCATTAGACACCTTACTAGTGATACGATATGGGAATTGCATGTTACGAGCTTATGCTATTGATGTGCTAAGCCAATATCTCGTAATCATCAAGCCACATGCAGGGAAAAGACTATTAAAATACTTCTGGTATTAGAGTATTATGATGCAAAGGATGGAGAAGATCTTGTTGAAGACCATTTTGGTATGGGTCCACAACAAGAACTTCAGCTCAAGAAAGAAGACCATGGGCAGCATGTGAATTTGGATGATCATGACCCCATGCGGGAGCCCCGTCAGTCCACAGACCTGCAGTTTAAATGCTTGGACATCACTAAGAATGCAGGGTCCATGAATATGCAGCACTTAGGGTTTGATGCACTCCATGCAATGGTGACTTCAGCCTCATATGCTTCAGTCATACAGAGCATGGTGATGCCTGAGAGGCTTATGGAAGAGCTAGAGAATACCACCATGCTGATCATGCTTCTAGTTGTACTTGACTTTGACCTTATGAAAGCTGATCCAATGCATGGCAGTGATACCACTTTCCCTTTTGACCCTGGGTGGCTACAGGCTGACCTTGACCCTCTGCATAGACTAGTACTACTCTTGAATATTAGGCAATCTTTTACTAGGTTTATGCCAAGAACCCCCCCTCCCCCCTATCTTTTGCCACTTGTAATGCTGTATAGAGTAGTACTCTGCAGCCCACTACTTGGCTATACCAATAAGTCCGATCTTTGTTTTTGAGGACAAAAACTTCATTTTGAGTGGGGATGGATTGTAATGGAGGGGAAACACTTAGGTCAAGTTGACCTAAGTATAAAAGGTGTAAGGGACACTGCATAGGCACCATTTGATTAATACACATTTGTCCTTTCACCTTCTTCACCTTCTTCCCTGTCCTTCCATGGCTGCCAGCCATTTCTCTCTCCTCCTCTTCTTACCTTTCTCTCTCTACTCCTAGTCTTTCTCTCTCCTCGTCACCCTCTTCCTCTCTCTTCCTCTCTCCTCTATGCAGTCTCTCCCTTCTCCTTCTCTCTCCTAGGTCCCCTTCATTACACTCCTCAATCACAATAACAACTTGGGATTTAGTCTCTACCAACTGAACTTGTAGAGTAGAGATCTCCTCTTTCTAGGTATCAATGACCTTAGTCTATTGCTCCATTTTTGTACAGAGGTCAGAAAAGTTTTCTTTGGCAGAGGTAGCTCAATATTAGCTTTATTCAACTCCTCCTTGGATTGCTGAATCTCTTCATAAAAAGAGGAATAAAGTTGCTGGATACAAGCAGTAAACTAAGAGTTCTATAGAGCGCTAGATATCTTTGCACAAAAAGGGAATTGCATCTGCACAAAGGGAATGGAAATATCCAGAGTACCATTTGTATGTGCTCTAAGAGATTCATTGTTGTAAGGAAAGTAGGTAGTTGACTGTAAGATTGAACACGAATTGAAACTAGAGGAGTGAAAATTGGTACTGGTTGAGCCACTCTCTTAAGACATTGCCTCTCAATGACCATAGGAGGGGGGAGAATCAACATCCTCAATGATAATGTCATCATCTTCAAGAAGAGGAGAAGGAACCTCTGGAGGATCAACTCATAGTGTGGAAATTTCATTTGCAAGGGTAACATATATCAAGAAAACGTAAAGGTAAGAACCAAATGTGACATTAGTTACATTACCCTTGTGGCTTTGATAAAATGCTAATCCATTTTCGCCAAGAGATATGAACTCCAATCAATGGTGATACCTTTCATCACCATGTAGGAAGCTGTAAATAACTCCTTCAAAAGATAATTAGAAGGGGTTTTGGTAGACATAAACATGTATTGAAGGAACATGCACAATTTCTTCTAGAAAGGATTGGAAATCATGGACACACTAACTCCTGAAGTGGTGATAGATAACCCACTTAAGATCCAAGACATCTTGGGTCTGCTTGTGTAACAACTTCAGAATATCTTCATTAGAGAATAGTTGATGGTCAATAGGAAAAGGTTCCCCACGATATGGTAAAGAAAGATATTTTGCCCATGCTCTTAGGCATTATGAGGATAACTATACCACCAACAGGGCCACACCTCTTGTTGTAAGAAGTTAAGAACTGATCACATTTGTTAGAGTCATCTGGGACAAGTGGCAATGGAAGTGTCACAAATTTGGATAACCCAGCCTTATCAATAAGATCTGAATCTAGAAATAGTGAATAATCATACAACACCAAGAGAACATACTAGATTAGGGGAGGAGTATGAGGAGGCACCATTTTGATGGTTCACACACACAGACAATCATAAGGAATGTCTGCAAAATAGCAAAATAATGGAAAATAGGATATCAACAACAAAAAACTCACATGGACCTAATTAATTAACTAACCACCCCAAGCAATCAACATATTGAAAAATTTTGGCATGACCTTTGAACTTATGCAATCGAAAGCTTCATGCTATGCATACAAACAGGCACCAATATCCCCGTATTAAACAATCCAAATAAAATATAATCAAATCACACCATATCTTGGACTCCAATCAAATGACCAATGAAAAATTAGACTAAACCAAACCAAAACCGACTAATAACAAAACCTCAACAGACTAAGATGGTCAATAGGTACTAAGAGACTAATAACCACGTCACCCACCCCACATAGCGCTTCATTGAAAAAAAGAATAGTGCAATGTGAGGGGAAATGAAAATTTTAATTGAATGTTTATTTTACAATGTAATTAACAAGGGGTGAACTTTTAGCAGGTGATAAACCTTAATAAGAAAACAAAAACTCATTTTATCCATTAAAAAAACTTATTAAGTCTTATAGTGCTTGTTAACGTCCCCAGACTACATCCCAACTCAGGGTCTCTAAATGCAAATTCATTTTTTAAAAATTAATGTGTATATAGCACTTTTTTAGTGCATGCACTTGTGATGACAGGTTCATTTTATTATAAATTAAAAATATGTGTTTGATGTAGGAAGCAACTATTATGTGAATAGCTGGTTTATTTTAATTAATTAATATGTGTGTTTAGCAAGAATGTACATGAAAAATATGGTCAAATGGTTCCTTTTAGCAATTAATTATGAGGTTTGGTGAAAAAAAGAAATAAGAAGAGGAATGAGGTACCTAGAGGGGGGTGTAAAAGCAAATGAATCTAAATGCATACAAAAATAAATTAATAGGAGGAGAAAGGAGCACCTGTGATCATGATTGAATTCAAAATACACTTTGGTGAGCTTTTTTTTTTTGGCATCATAAAAAATACCACAACACCACATGTATTTTGTTTAATTTATTTTGGTTTTTTAAAGTTTTTTTTTAAATTTATTTGGATGTGTTTAGATATGTTAGATTTAGGCTTTTTTCTTTAAAAATATATCTATGCTATTCAATCAATTTAAAAAAATTAAAATTGATCATGGGAATTTATTGGATTTTTTCAAAATTTGGGTAATTATTTGACTATTTGTTTGAATTTTTGTGATTTTTAATTAAATATTTAGGTTTTATGATATTTTATATTTTTTATTTAGATTTTTTAGCTGATATGCATGATCAAATTTTTTTAAAAAACTTTTAGTTTTCTTTTACTATTTTTGTTATTTTTATCATTTATTTTGAGTTATTAATGGATTTTAAAAAATTGAATGTTTTTAGGGTTTTTGAGGAATTTAAAAATGTCGGGAATAGGTTACCAATGCGCGGATTGTGTTTTGACTGCATGTGAACAGTTGCAAGCTCACCACCACACTTAGAAGACTACACCCGTGTCCTTGCACATGAACAATTGTCGCTAACACGACACACACTCATGAACACGAAAACACCCCGCGTGAACAGGCGCTAGCACGAACATGTAGAAATCTGTTAGCACAAGCCCGCATGTGAACATGCACGGCGTAGCTGACACACGAATGGCCAGATGATGGAGAGACGTTCACAAATGGAGGGTAACTATAAGCGAGAGGTAAATTAAATGGAGGGGGAATAAGGTTTTGGGGGAGGGTGATTAAGGGGTGGGGGTAAAGGTTTTGAAGGGGGTAGGATTGGGTAAGGTTCTAGGGGGGGATTAATTTGGGGTAGGGGGTGATTAAGGGTAGGAGGAGGGAGGGAGGAGGAGGGCACGCGTAGAGAGGGAGGGAGGGGAAGGAGGGGAGGGATAGAAGGACGGTTGGGAGGGTAGGATTGCTTGTATTTTTTTAATTACTATTATTATTATTTTAAAAAATAAAAATGCAAGGTGTAAAGCGTGTCCCCTCGTTTTGCGCACGAACATGGGTAGCAGTAAAAAAAATTGTGCCAACAAGAACAGACGAGGTGGGTAAGAATCTAAATAATTGAACACCACATGACGAAAGTTGGGCACACGTATCAATGCAAAAACTGGCCGTTTACATGACACATCAAGGGGGGGAGTGAAAATGTAAAAATTGAACATGAAAATTAATTTGGAAAGATCCGAGCATCGAATGAAGATGCCATAAAAATCAAAACTAGGCAAGCTGAAGGGAAAAATGGCATGGACAATATGTCTGTCATAGTTGGCAGCGAATAGGGGGTTCACATGGAAAAAGAAGAAAAATCAGCCATGAAAATTCACACAAAAATT
The DNA here is from genome assembly GCF_053477565.2 of Lygodium microphyllum. Taxonomy (NCBI): domain Eukaryota; kingdom Viridiplantae; phylum Streptophyta; class Polypodiopsida; order Schizaeales; family Lygodiaceae; genus Lygodium; species Lygodium microphyllum. The sequence goes on from NC_141143.1 coordinate 132,244,549, forward strand.
AATTTTGCAAAATCCTTCAGTTGAAAAAAAGTGCAAAAAGAAGGAAAATTATCCACAATGAAGAGTCCGACATGACCATCGTGTTAGAATGCAATTTCTACGAGAATAGGACCCATTCATATGGAAAAAACTGTAAAAACACTCCCAAAAATCAAAACAGAAATTAATTCCCAACAATCCATAAGTCAAAACAAGGGCAACATAAAGGAAAAATGTCTGAGGAATTATGGGGGACAAGGTTATCAGGAACCTGATTCTAGTGCAAGAAAGGTGGAAAAAGGGGTAAAAATGTGTAAGGAAATACAATTAAAAAATAATAGCAAAAAACCTAGATGGTTAGAACAAGGGGGGGAAAAGAAAACATGTTCGGGGAACTAGTAGCTCGAGGCTATCAAAAAAAATTGGCATTCTGATGAGAATAGAGCATGTTCACATGATTTTTTTTTTAAATAACGTTAAAATAAACTTGCAAACACACAAAAATAAATAACTGCCGATACGTGCATAAAAAGAGCGGCTATTAAAAAAGTATTCGAGAAAAGGGAAAGATCAGGGCTATCACATCAAATCGCAATTTCGATGTGAAAAAGGCGTGTTTGCATGGAAACACGTCCAAATCACATAAAATTGTTTAAAAACTAATAACACATGAACCATGGCTTGGAACGGAGGGCTATAAAAAGGAAAAGTGGCCAAATTGAAGAGATGAACAAGGCTATAAAGTGGGATATGGATTCCGGTGAATGTAGGATACAATCACATGGAAAAGCATCAAAATAAAGGACAAAGTTAAACAAGCAAGGAACGACCTCAAGGAGGGTTGAAAATAGGATCAATGGGTGGGGAAGGGACCCATCAGGGAAAAAATAGGACATGGTATACATAAATGATCAAATAGGGGCATTTCCATGAGGGTATGCAGAACAGACGTGTAGGGACGTGTCCCCACACTTAAGACCTTACTAAGGAGGGGGTACTAAACAACAAGAACCTAGGACTTGACAACAAATTGGACTCTAACATCCCCACACTTAAAACATGACCAACACTTATAAGAAAAAGGGGTAGGGTTAGAAAAACTTAGCTCGATTTGTAAATAGTCGAGGTGAACCATCCTTAACACGAGAGGGGTTGTAGTCATCTCGTTGGCAGGAGGTACCATGGCTTGCCACATCACACTCGTCTAGCATGGCAGGGACCATGCAGGAGTGGCCAAGGAGGTAGCAATGTTGATGAAGAGATGGTTAAGTCATTGATGGCAAGGTACACATCACTCAATCTTGACAATCACTCATGTTGGAATGATAGATTGGTGGTCACTTGCCCCCCATAACTCACATCACTCAAAGAGAATGATTGGAATCCATTTCTCACACTCAGTTTAGAAATCGACAAGAGGGATGCCTCACAAGTATTCTAGCGTGTGCACAGTTGATGGTGCATTGTTGCATCCCAACCCATCTAGGGCCTAAGTGCAAGAAGAAAGGCTAGGGAGCCTTATCATATGTAGTGCACCAACAAAGTGAGGTGTGTATTGATGATGGAGGTTCATCCCTTATGTGCATAGGGAAACGAGAACATACCTAACTCCAATTGTCATAACATCCCTCTCAAATTTGACCTCTCAATAATTGATTAAAGAAAACACCAGTCACACTCAACCCCCCCTGTGTCTCATGCTCTGTCGATAAATATAGGAGGGCAACCCATTCATGAACCCCATTGATATAATCCTCATTATCACTTGTATGAAAGTTGTATACCTTGTGTGAAATTGATGGTGCAACGATGCATTTGGCCGTGTGCTGCCAGGATATGTGCAAGAAGGAAGACTAAGGAGCCTTATAGTGCAGTACACAGGAACAAATGGTGATTTGTGCATTGAGAGCTTGTGCAATGCTCCATTCACACATCTCACCTCTCTATTGGATTTAAAGGGCAAGGACTATCACTCACCCCACCTTCTATCTCATTCTCGTTTGATAAATACAGAGGGCAACCCATATTCACATCCCTCATCCAGTTAGGATGAAATCTCACATCACTCAAAGGATTGCCGATGAAGATTGACTTCGTCTAGTTAATGATTTTAACTTATACTGGTTTATAAAGAGGCATATCCAAGGGGGTAGCCAACAAGTCTGGTACTTGGATTGCATATTGGAAATGTCGTCCATTGTAGGAGTCAGAGGCACTGATGGAATTGCAAGAGACAGCACAATAAGGGAGATGGCTTCGAAATTGCATCCTGGCAGAGTTCTGCTAATGATTCAACTATCCTAAACTTTGGGGTGTTGCCATCTTCTCCACAGTTAGCTTTTCATCCAAGGGCGTGTGCCACCTTTCTTTAAACGAGGCCTATTATGATAGGGAATTTCTCCCTTTTCTCCCATAACAGTTTTGATTGAATTTTTTCCCCTTTTTTTTCTTTTTTTGTTTCCCTACTCCCGAGGGTGTTTCCACCTTTTCTCAAAGAATAGGTTGGCATGACAAGGGTATGAAGTCCTTTTCTCCCATGATCGACATATATTTATGTTTTTTCTCTTTTTCTCTATTTTTGGTTTTTTCAAAAAAAGAATTGGAGTACCATGTATTAGAACCATCCTCACTACCTCTTCTAAATCATGCCAAAATGGAGTAAAGGAGGGGTGGCAAGTGGCCATGAGGGGCTAGAAGGACGAGGCCACCTCATCTGTATAAGCAAGAGGGCTATCAAGAGCAAAAGGCAAAGCCTTACCAATCAACGCGCAAGGAATGAAGGGGCTATCGATGATGATTGCCAGGATGCCCAGGGAGGGTAATACTTATTTCACCGATAGCTATTAATTAAGAAGGGATCATCAAAAGTGCCCATGACATGTATTTGAACATAGCCATTAGGATTGGTAGCAAGTACCTTATAGGGACCCATCCAATGCAATTGAAGGTTGCTTGGAAACTTTCCAAAACGTGAATCATAAGTAAGGACTAAGTCATGTTCCTTAAACTCCTACTTGATGAAGCTATCATGATAGGACCTTTGTTGAGCTTGCGTGGCTTCCATGCATTGTAGGGCTATTCTACTTGTCTCGTCTAGACATTCAAAGTTCAAGAGACTGCATTGCAAGGACTTGTCATCCCCCAAGTATTCTTTGATAGATGTCTAAAGAGAGTAACTCTAACTCAATAGGGAAAATAGCTTCTATGCCATACACCAGCTAGAAAGGGGTTTGTCTTATAGCAACCTTATAGGAGGTTATGTATGCCAGAGGGCCTCTGTAAGTCAATCGTCCTAATCACAATGATGTGCATCAATCGTTCTTTTTAGAATTGAATAGAGGATGTGATTGGTAACTTTGACTTGGCCTTTGGCTTTAGGGTGGTAGGGTGTGGACTTACGATGGCAAATATCTTATACAAATCTATCAATTCTTCTATGATCTTGTTAAGGAAGTGAGTACCTCTGTCACTTACAAGCTCTAGGGGACTGCCAAAATGGGTGATGATATTCTTGTACAAGAACAAGGCCACGTTGTTGCCATCATCCCGCTTGAGAGCTTTGTCTTTACACCACTTTGTAACATAATCAATACATATCAGAATGTATTTGTTCTGCTTCCTTCTGGTTAGAGAATCAATCAGGTCCACGAAATCAATTCCCCACTTCTCGAATGGCTTTAGGGAAAGGATGGCTATAGTAGCATAGCACTGGATTTGGTAGGCTTTCCCATTCTCTAACAAGCATTACAATGTTTGCAATAATAATAGGCGTGCTTGCGGAGGGTTAGCCACTAGTATCCTACAAGTAAGGCCTTTCTAATGGCTGTCACTTCTCTTGCAAAGTGTCCTCCACAGTGCTCGTCATGACATGCTTTTAAAACAAATCCAATCTCATCTCCTATAATACATCTTTGTAGTACTCCATCCTTTCCTTTCTTGTACACAACACCACCTAACAAGGTGTAGGGGGTGATTCCAATAGAAGCTTCTTCTTTTCCTAGTTGGAGATACTATAAGGATACTACTGCGTTGTCAAGAGATTGGCTATGTCTACAAACCATGGGGTTAAAATTTTGACTAGAAGAAGGGAAGCATCAAGCAGTAGGTCCGGGTCATCCTGCTCCTCATCATTGCTCTGAGGGATTCACTGAAAGGTGAGAAGGATCGAAGCTTGCACGTGAGCTATGGCCAGAGAGCGAGAGCAAGAAAGAGAGAGACAAGAAATGGGAACTCCAACGGTCACAATGTGTGACCGGGCCTTCCTTTATTTACTAGTCACTAAAATGAATGTAAAGAATAAAGTGACGTGACGGGCGCCCGCCACCTGCAGTGTGCAGTGGCGGGTACTGTCAGTGTAGTAATACATGGGGCGGCATGGCGGAGGCGCCTTTACCCCAACAACCTCCCACTTAAAGGCAAATCTGCCCCAATGAGAGAGAAAAGAAAAGAAAAAGACAGTACAACTGTACAAATGTACAAGGGATGAGGAAAGGCAACATCTCATCCAACGCCCATCAATCTCCTGAGGAAGGCAAAGCGCTCAGTAGTAAGGCTTTTTGTGAGTAGATCTGCAGGATTCTCGTCAGTGGAGACCTTGACAAGGTCAACAGACTTGTCCTCCATGACACCACGTATGAAGTGATACCTCACCTCAATGTGTTTCGTCTTCGCATGGAAGACTGGATTCTTAGCCAACTGAATGGCACTCATAGAATCCGAATGCAGTGTAGGTATAGCATCAATCCCAAGGTCAGCAACAATTAGACGGCCTAGCCATATGGCCTCCTTGCAAGCCTCAATGGCTGCAACATACTCGGCCTCAGTGATAGACAAAGCCATACACTTCTGAACCCTAGACATCCAAGAGATAGCACCTCCAGCATAGGTGAATACATAGCCAGAAGTGGACTTCCTACTATCTGCATGTCCTGTATAATCGGAGTCAGTGTACCCCACGACCCCTGTATCTTGGCTGCCATAGCAAATACACATATCTGTTGTGCCCTTCAGGTACCTCATGATACCCTTCACGGCATCCCAATGTTTCCTGCCAGGTGTAGCCATATAGCGTGCCACAACACCAACTGCAAAGGCAATATCTGGACGAATGGCTATCATGGCATACATCAAACTACCCACGGCTGAAGCATAAGGGATCTAGGCCATCTTGGCCCTCTGCTCATCTGTCTGCGGACAATCGGCCTGTGATACCTTCACATAAGAAGGCAATGGACAGCCAATAGGCTTTACGTCCTGCATGCGGAAGCGCTCAAGGACTTTATGAATATACTCCCTCTGTGACAAGTAGAGGAGTCCCTGATGCCTGTGGCGTCTAATGCGCATACCAAGTATGTGAGAGGCCTGTCCCAAATCCTTCATCTCAAAGCTCTTCTTTAGCTGAGATTTAAGAGCATCTAGCTCATCATGAGCTTTCCCTGCTATCAGCATATCATCCACATAGAGTACCAAAATAAGCAATGAACCATCACGGACTTTCTTCGTGTAAAGACACGGATCCATAGCACTCTTGCTGTAGCCCTGTGACTGCATAAAGGCATCAAACTTATGATACCATTCCCTAGGTGCGTGCTTCAAGCCATAAAGAATTTTCTTCAACTTGCACACTAGGTGCTCCTTGCCAGGTTCTGCAAAGCCCTTAGGCTACTCCATATAGATCTCATCATGCAAGTCCCCATGTAAGAAAGCCGTCTTGACATCCATCTGATATAGATCTAAGTCAAGCTGAGTAACCAAAGCCAAGACGAAGCACAAGGTGGTCATCTTAACCACAGGAGAAAAGACCTCATCAAAGTCTACACCATGCTCCTGCTTAAAACCCTTTGCTACCAATCTAGCCTTGTATGCCGGCTTGGGGTGTCCAGGGGTACTTTTCAGCTTGTACACCCACTTGCATGGCAAAGCCTTCTTGCCCTTAGGCAAGGCAACCAAATCCCAAGTCTCATTTTTATGCAAGGAGTCAATCTCAAACTGCATAGCCCTCTCCCAGGAGTGACTGTCACCCCTGCGCATAGCCTCGTCATAAGTGAAAGGCTCTCCTGTATCTGTAACCAAAACATAATGCATAGAGGGCTGAAATCTATCAGGTGGACGTCTGTCTCTAGCAGACCGTCTCACTGCAGGCTTTGCTGCTTGCCCAACTGCCTGTCCAACACCTTGACCATGAGCATCTGCTGCAGCTGTAGGCTGTCCAACTGGCTGTGCAGGAGCTATAGGCTCCTCCTGAAAGATCACTCTACGGATCTCAACCACTTCTCAGGCTGTCTGTGCATCTTGTCTTCATGGAAGACTACATCATGGCTACGTACTATTTTCCACGCCTGCGGATCCCATAGGCGATAGCCCATCTCTCCTGAATCACCATAACCAAGAAAGATGCATTTAATTCTCTTTGGATCCAACTTACTCCTCTTGTCCTTGGGCACATGGCATAATGCCTCACATCCAAAGACACGGAGATGCGCATAAGAGGGTGGCTTACCAGCCCAAACTTCCTCTACAACCTGGAAATCCAATCCACTAGAAGGTGATTGGTTTATGACATGCACTGCCGTAATAACTGCCTCAGCCCAAAAGCTCTGTGGTAGGCCTGCATGGCTAAGCATAGAGCGGACACGCTCCTGAATAGTCCTATTCATACGCTCAGCCAAACCATTCTGGGCGGGGGTGTAAGGGGCGGTCAACTGACGCTTAATACCCCTGTCATCACAAAACTGATCAAAAGCACGTGAGACATTTTCTCCCCCATTGTCAGTCCTAAGGCATTTCAGCCTATACCTAGTTTGGTTCTCAACAAGAGCAAGTCAATGCTGAAAGACTGCCAAGACATCGGACTTTTGCTTTATGGGATAAGCCCACACTTTCCTAGAAAAATCATAAATGAAGGTAACAAAGTACTTCGCGCCACCCATAGACATACACGGCATGGGCCCACAAACATCTGAATGCACCAAAGCCAAGGGCTCACTCATGCATGGCCTACCCGATCTCTTATGCATAGACCTATTCTGCTTACCATAAAGACAATGATCACACGAGTCAAAACGTGCATAGTCCAAAGGCGAAAGATACTGCAAACCAGATAACATTTTCATTCCCTTCAAAGACATATGCCCCAAATGGGCATGCCAAAGTGATACATGTGGGATAGAGCCCACTGCCAAAACATGGTCTACAAAAGACCCAGATACAACAAGAGGATAGAGGCTGCCAGCCTTGGCACCTCTAGCAAGCACAAGTCTGCCTCTGGTAATCTTCCAAGCAGAATCCCCAAAACAGACATGAAACCCTGCATCATCCAACAGTCTTGGAGACATAAGACTGCGCGTAAGCGTATGTACATGACATACATCCCTAAGCAAAAAGGAACTGCCAGTGGAAAACTGCAACTGAATATCTCCATAGCCCACAATATCAAGAGACCTGTCATCTCCAAGTCTGACTGATCCAGATACAGTACGGTAAGAGTGAAACCACTCACGGTAAGGCATCACATGGAAGGGCGCACCTGAATCCAATAACCAGCACTGTGCATATATACTATTTGTCTCATTCAAGTGTGAGGCATCAAAAGAACTAGCTGCAAGTATGAACTCATCATCACCATCGGAATCCTCGGTCTGTGTGACATTAATTTCCTCAATCTTGACGCTGGACTTCACAGGTACTATGCTGCGATCAGAGGACTTCTCCTGCACTTTCTCTTTTCCCTTATCCTTGCGCTTCTCATTGCGCAACTCATGACACTGTGATCTGATATGGCCCTTTTTCCCACAATGATGACAAGTGACATTAGCGTTGCACCCACGCAACTTACTACGCGACTTTCCACGAGATTTAGACCGACCCTTCTGAGAGTCACGGCCACAGCCATGACCATGATCATTCCTATCATTCCTGCCTCTAACTGTCAAAGCATGTGAAACACGAGAGGCATCCAAGTTTTTGCGATTAACCTCTTCCTGCAGAAGAGCACTCTCAACATCATTCAGTTTTAGAGTAGCACTAGAGGCACATAGGGCAGTGCGGAATACATCCCATGACTCATTCAGAGTCCCAAGCAAGAAAAGAGGAGTTACTTCCTCTCCAAAGGTGATATCCTGCAAAGTCAAGTTCTTTAGTGTAGCATGGAACTGGCTCAAGTGAGCAGATATAGTCGCATTATCCTTCATGCGCATATCCATAAGCTGCTTCAACCAGTACATCTGACTCGCCGGACTTTTCTTATCATAAAGATTCTTGATCTTATTCCATAGATCCCATGCACTCTGTGCTTCCTCACATACATTATAATGTACCTGTTTAGTGAGAGACAATACAATTGTGGACTTGCATAGCCCATCAAGTTCAAGCTAGTCGTCATTGTCCATAGTTTCAGACTGCTCCCCGCTCAACCGAAGTGGCTTAATCTGAGATTTCTACACCAAGACCTACCAAATTTGACTCTTCTAATAAGATTACTTGGTACCATCCAACTTTGTGATGTTAAATATGGCATTATCATTCGAAGAGGATGCCATAATGCATGCTGGAAATGCACAGACAATGTAAAAATGGTGGCTGTTTTACTGCAAAAAATGCCCAAAATCCACTGAAATGAGCTCCAAATGGTGAGAAAAGTGTGCCAAAATATGCTGTCCACATAGTACTAGGTGTGGTACACCAAATCAGGATATTTCAGCATAAAAAATACTGCTCAGTCCACCAATAAATGCTTGCTGTAATAAATTTCAGAATTGCAATAATGAGAGCAAACTGTCCCAAAACTGGATCTAATGTCAACTAAACAATGCTAGGTCCAAAGCCGGCATAAAGAGGACAAAGCAAAGCCAAATGATAGTGAAAATACATGAGCATAACACTGAGAGATGTCAAATAGCATCTGCCAGTAAGAGGCACACCCCTAGACAATCTAGGCAAAATATAGAACCAACTGCCAAAACCTGACACAAATAGGTGGCTGCTCAAAAGAAAGCGGATCCAAAACTAAGACTCAGCTCATAAGCATCCTGTGAACCAAGACATATACTCAATGCAACATCCAATTGTCGGAGTATAATCCCAAAGTCTTAATACATCTATAACTGCTCAATGACATAGACTGCTCCAATAGCATGTAATCCCTGCTCAAGGTCAAGTAAGCATGCAAGATGCTCCCACTGGCACAAAAGGCGTACAAATGAGCTCAAGGGCTCACGCAACCCAAGACAAAGTACTAGTGACAAGTGACCAAGTCAATGCATCATACGCATCCCAAGAGCATGACATACATGAAGCAACTGATGGAAGCAACCAACGAGCAATACATAATTCCAAAATAAGATCTCTGTCAACTCAATGACATCCGATAGCAACCAAGTAAATGATCAAACTGAGTCGAAAATGCTCAAATACATCCAAGGCAAATCTCCCAATGTCGATAAAGCATAGACGAACCAAGCGGCATATATCACGAACCAAAGCATGTAATGTATGAAGTCTAACTGTCAAGCATAGACATGAGGCATAAGCGGTCCAAGAGCATGCCAAGTCGGTCCAAATGCCAGTGAATACCAACCAAGACGGAGCTTATGCGTAGCTCAAATACATTCCATAGATTCAAACATGAGCTCAAAGTCGTCTCCAAATGTCAGATACATGATGGCAAATCCCAAAGCATACATCCGGTACCAATAGGTAAGTGACAAAGCATCCAAAGTTCCTTCAGCCCATTGTTATTACAGCCAAGTTTGACTGTCAAAACTGAGAAAATTCAGCCAATATTTTAGGCCAAAATCATGGCATAATCATGTGCATACATTCCCAAGGCACTAGGCATCATGTAGGCCGCATATGGGCATCAAACAAGGTAACCAGAGTAGAGTATAAGCATCAAATGCCAATGCCAAGTGTGGCTGCCCTATTTCCAGCACTGTATAACAGTAAATGATAGTCCCAAATCTAAAGAAATCAGCCCTGAATGATCAAGACCAATGCCCAAAGCTTGAATGACATCAAACATGAAGTCTAATAGCCCTCTTGATCAAGAAAGAGAGCAAGAAGCAATAGCCAAGTGTGGAGCTGAAGTATTCGAGTGCTAACAGCCTGGAAAAAATGGTGCAATCTGCCCTGTTGGTGCTGAACTTGCTGCTGCTCCACATGGGCTGAAAGGGGGTAATGGGGGGCTCGAGAAGGGCCTATCAAAGGCCTATAACAAGTCTCTTTGAGCCTTGATAAGTGTAAGGCACAATATGAGGGGAATAAGCTTCAAGGGTTTGAAGCCATGGCTGCCCTTGCTGTTTGCAACCTATAGACTGAAATAAAACCCTGGAAGAATGATCAAATACCTCAATACCAATGCCTTGAAGGTGCCTCAATAGGCCGGGCAGGTGATCGGGAAGCCGGGGAGTGACGGGAGCTCGGGGAGATCGGATATGGCTGCCGAGATGGAGATCCAATGCGTGAAGGGAGTCGATGCGAAGGTAGAGAAGCACCGAGTCGAGCTCGAGCAAGAGGAAGCCAAGCTTTGATACCAATTGAAAGGTGAGAAGGATCAAAGCTTGCACGCGAACTATGGCGGGAGAGCAAGAGCAAGAAAGAGAGAGATAAGAAATGGGAACTCCAACGGTCACAATGTGTGATCGAGCCTTCCTTTATTTACTAGTCACTAAAATGAATTTAAAGAATAAAGTGACGTGACGGGCGCCCACCACCTGCAATGTGCAGTGGTGGGTACTGTCAGTGTAGTAATACACGGGGCGGCATGGCGGAGGCGCCTTTAGCCCAACATTCACAATAGATGATCAGCCAGGATATGGGAGCGACCAGGCTTAGTAACCACTTCAAAGTCAAACTCCTAGAACAAAAGGAGCCATCTCATCATCCGTCGTCCCTTCACATTTTCTTTATTCATCAAGAAGGACAAGGCCTCATGATCCACATAGAATTTGAAATGCGTTGACAATAGGTAGTGTCAAAATTTCTCTAGGGCAAACACCATTGCTAAGCACTCAAGCTCTATCACTATGTACTTCCATTCTCGATCAGTTACTTTTTAGCTTGCATAATAGATAGATTGATCTAACTTTGAGGAGCCTTTTTGGCATAAGACTGTGCCTAACCCTTCTACAAATGTGCATCAATGTGCACATGGAATTCCTTCTTCTAATTAGAAGATCCTTGAATATCACAAATGGTCCTGAATACTAAAGTTTGAATTTTTCGGGAAATTTTCCAAGTCGAGAATTATAAACTACAACCCAATCTCCTTCTTGAAAAAGTTTCTTTTTAACATGTCTATTGACCCAAGCCTATCTTTGTTGTTGTGTGACTCCTAAAATTTAAGCAACCAGTACCTTGTCCTCCTCTAACTTCAAGAATTGCTCCATTCTATGCTGCAATGACTCTTGCGCATCCAAGTTATGTATAACAACAATTCTCAAACTTGGTACCACAAATTCCATGGGGACCACAGCTTCTAATCCTAGACAATAGAGTAAAATCTTGTTGGAACTTTCATCTTGACCATGAGCCTAAGGGGGTTAGACTTCTTATGCAAATCATGTGCCTGACAGTCAATTCCTAAATAACCTGATTTTAAAAATGCTTACCCTTATCACTAACCAACTCAATAGGGCATCCAAACAGTCAATTCCTAGATAACCTGATTTTAAAAATGCTTACCCTTATCACTGACCAACTCAATAGGGCATCCAAACATGGTCATAAAATTAGAATACAAAAATTGGGCCACACTAGATGCTTTATTATCCTTCAAGTCTTGAGCTTCCACCCACTTTGTAGCATAGTCAGTGCAAACCACGATTTCTTATCCTCTTTGCAGTTGACTTAATAGGCCCAACAAAAGCAATCCCCCACTTCTGAAATGGCTCAAGTGGTAGTACATGATGATCTTGCATCCTATCCCTGTCAAGAGGTTGACCCCCTTCAAACATTACAAACACTCTTTAGCATATTGATGAACATCCTTCAACACAGTAGGCCACCATAGACATGCCTGTAGTATTTTCTTGCTTGTAATATCCCCTAAAAAATGACCATCGAAAGTGCTCACATCTTTATCATGCAAAAAAGGTTGTTTTGTGTGCTTACCAAATTGAGATGCTTGACATACTTTATAAGACTCTGCAACTATAAAAGTAAGCAACTCTGTAACCAATCCTTTTCGATGTCATGAAGCCGATCATCCAGTCATATCTCAAATCAAAGTTCATTCGGGCCTCCATTCTTAGGGAAAAAACTAATTTTTGCAGTGTGAACATGAAAAAATTATACTATCTATTTTTGTAATTAAGCTTTTAAGCTTAACTAAATGAGAAACCAAGTCATGAACATGGGGGGCATTTTTTTCGGTGCCCCCAAAATGATTAAAATTTTGATTTCTTGATCGATAGGATGGGGGGAATGGAGAAGGTAGCAGGGATGAGAAATCTTTCACGATAAATGAATCAGAAATTAATGCATTCTATGAAGAGATCTAATTTTAATGTTTCTCTCTCCTCTCTCTCTTCTTGTTGTGTGTTCTCATGGATTAGTATATGAGAGAAGAGGGGGTGGATTGAGATGAAAGATTTTGATCATGCGATCACGAGTGAGCACAAAGGGATGTAGATTGGAAGGGTCATTAGCGGCTGTTGAAGAGCATTAGTCAGCCTCCAATTTTGAAATACGTATGTCATAAGGTGTGATTTCATAAGTCATAGATCTTGTCGTTTTATGCTAAATTTTGGTTGGAAATGGTTGTAAATGATTGTATTTGATTGCCAATGCTCTGATTTATCAACCATGTTAAAGTAATCAAGAAAAATCAGTTGTATAATAATTTTACGCTAAACACACAAAACCCATGACTAGGCGGTTCAAGGAAAACTATGTGTTTTTTGGGGTTTTGTTGCACGCATATGCTATTCCTATGGCTTGAAACATGATTAAAAAATCATTCCTGGTAAGATGAAACAATCTAAATCAAGAAATCAATAATATCATTAATTATTTATAAATAAATAGAAAAAAAAATTAGGTTTTTTGCATTTGAAAAATAGGGAGAAATAAAATTCATGTTTTCAAATGGATAGTAGAGCTTAAGCATGAGGTTTAGCCTTAGTTCAGCCCTATCTCTATATTAAAGTGATTTTAATTACTTTCATAAAAGAAAAATACATGAAAAATACACCTTAAAAACCTACCAATGAATGCATAACTCTAAATAGTAGGGGAAAAGGCAATTGTTGAGTATTTAAAATATGTTGAATTCTAATGTTTTATTATGCATGGCATGTAGGGTACGTTGTTATCTAAAATTAAAAGGATCTAGTAGTACGAGAATGCTCGGTACTAGCCCTAAGTAACACAGCAATCGTGGATTAGAAGAAAAGCATGAAAATAACTATTTTTGCACTTTAATGATATTAATTGCTAATGAATAAACTTGTTTGAGCATACTAATACATAATTACATTTTACCCACCATATGGTATCATCCTGGGTGCATAGCACTTGTTTTATGAGCGCGTTGACCTATGTTGAGAGTGTGAGGTACCCTAAGGTGTAGGGTTAGAGATTTAGTTCCTTGGGGAATACTTAGTGAGGACTATCTACTATCTCTTGGATATAAATCAATCAGAAGAGTGGAGCTTGTTTTGAGTGTCTTTTATGTGTTCACGGTGCATCTTGGGGCCAATCCTTGAGGTGTAGGAGAGCCGTAATGGAGCTGCAAGGATTAGACAAGGGGTGATCCCTTTGTGTGTGCTTACATGGTATATAACATTGATATGTTTAGGAACTCCCTCTGAGGAGTGTGGAAAAGGATATCCATTGGACTACAAATCATACAAATGCAAAACTTCTATATTAGAGGTTAGAGGAGTATATCCCTTAGATGCTCTTGGTCGCGAGGCCGTGTGGGGTGGTTTGAGGTGAGTAGTAGTGGCCCAAGCTAGTGTCATAGAGCTAATGTTGGGCCCGTTTTAGGTCTCCACAGGAGGTGCATTTGTATGGAGCCTTGCTAATAAGTGGCGATTCTCGAACCTTGGCAAGCGAAAAAGGGACTTAAACAATTTTAACCTTGTCCATTACGGTCATGCTAAAGTATTTGTAAAATGGGATTTGTCTAGGGCCTCAAACAGTTGGCTTGCCCTATTCAAAATTTCCTAACCACGTAGAGATTGAATTTTCTACGAGAGATGATTTATGTAATGTGGATAGTAAGCACCTAATTGTTAGTCCGTCCTCTAGTATGTTGGCATGGTTGGGCCGAGGTTCCACCTCGGTGCAGTCTCCATTTAAGAACCACTATGTGCAACCATCCATCAACCTAGAGGATATGCAACAAGCATTTTGGAACTTGTGGTAGTCATGGCATCGACCAAAGATCATGCTAAAGTCATAATGCCATGGAAAAGTAACAACATACAATGGAATTTAGTTGTGGTTGAAACGTCCCATGTGGTGGGTCACCATGCTGAAATATTAGACTTTACAAAAGGACGATGGAAGCCTTAGTTATTAAGGGAAATCTATTGCTCAAAAAAGACCCGACCCCCAAACTCTAAATAATATCGATATATCTACTTCAGATGAAGAGCAAAAGCTCCTGTGTAATCCATTATGGAATGGCCTTTGAATGGGCAAGGTTTGGAATATCCTGTGAGGAAGGATTGGAATGATATGCCAAAAGTCATAGGACTCCCTAGACCACTTTGTGAGTTGGCAAACATGGAAGTCCATGGAGCAAGTAACCTTCCTACACCGATAAAGGTGGAAACGGAATAGATTAGGGACCCTGAGATGTTGGAACTAGGTCAAGATGAATATGAAGACCTTGATGACCCAATGTTGATCCCAAAGAAGAGGACTAAATGCCCTCCTCTTTATAGGGATCTCCTAGTATTTTATGGGCTGTTATATGAGGATTTGATGCTACACTTGAAAGAATATGGCCTAACTTGCTTTGCAAGTGGGTTTGACAATCTACATCATCTGATGCTTGTGTTCTCAATTACCCTAAAGGGAGAGGCTAGGAAATTGTATTGTAGCCTCCCAAGAGGGTCTGTCAAATCATTTGAGGAATTATGTGATAGATTTTTGGATGCATATGAAAAGAAGGTTCCCATGACTCAGGTCTTGGGACAACTTATACACATTCGGCAAGAGTTATATACCTCTATCAAGGAATACAAGAGAGCCTTTGATGACATTCTGAAGCTTTGGCGAAGGAAAGTCAGTCAATTACCAGAAGATGTGCTTGGTGAACTCTTTGTCAATGGCTTGGAAATAAATATGAAATTCCAAGTTAGGATGAGAAACCCCAAGTCACTGAAGGAGGCAAAGGTTCAAGCAGATGATTATGAGGGATGTGTTCAAAGGTGTTGGGAGAGCTATTGGATTTTTCCCCGCACCCTTCAAATCCATAAGGATTGGCAACATGTATTGAATGTTAGTCATGCTGGAGGTGTAAATGATAGGTATAATAGGGAGCCTTGCATTAACTGTAATGATCTTAAGACCCAGGAACCCTGGCATCCTAGTGCAGCCAATCCCATGTTCCAAAGCCATGAGCTAGATGGAAACCGGTATCGATCCGATGGGGGAAGCATGGTGGTTAAGGAACCCCTCAAAGGTCTAAGTTTGAAACAAAATCATGTTGAATGAGATGATGCCCCAAAACATAGCTGATATATGCTACCATGTGGAGGCTATCTCAACTATTGCGAGCCAAGGTGATAGGAAATCTAGGGTTTATAATGGTAAAGATCCACCTAGAGTTGAATCTAGTAAAAGGATCTCGATTTAGCAAAAGTGATAGGTAGCAAGCGTGCTAAGATAGATTGGTGAGTATGAAGGAATATAAACATAGAAGGAGTGGTGGCAATCAATTGAGCCCTGCAAAGATTAAAAGGAGATGGGTTGGATGCCCAAAAATCTCTAGAAGTGTGGCTAGTGTGTTAGATGAAAAGCAAAGAGTTCCAAGTGGATATACCATGGTAAATTTCCAAATGGATGAGACCAGATGCCATAATGATGCATCAAACAATATGCACCGCTATGGGATACATCGATGTGATGGGCCTAGGATTAAAGCCCTACCTAGTTTGGGTGGTAACAATGACACATTCAAAAATCCAAATAGGGAAGCATGGTCAAATGAGCCAAAATCTGCGGATCTCTTTGAGCAAGAGAGGCCTTTGGGAAGCTAGAACAACTAGTCTATTTGAATGATAAGACACTCAAACCTAAGGAGGTCATTTGTTTAGCTGATAGAACAAAAAAAAAAAAGAATAGCCCATACTAAGGTTATATTAGTAGGAAGGCTTGGACTTGTGGATATGTAAAAAGTCCAAGTTCAAAACCCATTGATGGAATAATAGTGAGTTGGCATGCATATGTGGTAAAAGGCTAGCCACCCTCACTTCTTAAGTCACTTTGGTTTAGCTTGATTAGTTTGATACAATGCAATTTACATGCCAAGTAGACCATATTTGGATAATCCATAATGATCTATGTTTTTAGGCCAAGAAGGCCATGTGTTTGTTTGGTGCGGGTGCGTTTAATGGTTTTTTCTTTCACTGACCACATCAGATAGGTTTAATAAAGTGCCTGGAGGGATCCTTTCCTGCAACGAAACTTCTTACAGCCATTCCACGTGGTGTCGTCATCTTTTTTAGTTTTTCCCTTAAGTTGATAGTGTTATTAGAGGAAATGCATTTTATTTTGTTGAAAAAATATAGACATACCTCGCTTGGCTAGTTATGATCAAATTTATGATAATCTTTTACTCTCATTGTCTCTTAGATTGTGGAACAACAATACACTTGCCAAAGGTCAATGTAATACAAATCTATATCTGAATTACTTGCAAAAATTGTTTTGTATTGTAAACAAAAGAGAGAGAGAGAGAGAGAGAGAGAGAGAGAGAGAGAGAGAGAGAGAGAGAGAGAGAGAGAGAGAGAGAGAGAGAGTGTGTGTGTGTGTGTGTGTGAGTGAGTAAGTGAGTGAGTGAGTGAGAGTGAGAGATTTGTTGGGGATAAGGAATCAAGGCATAAAATCCTAGGGTTTGGTTAGGTATATCTGGGGAAGGTTCAAGTAGTTGTCTACCTCGTGTCATAACATTGTCAGGCATTGAAATACTTGATTTAGAAGGCAATCCTAGTGACCCTGTTCTGCTAGCCTACTAGGCAGCTGCTCTTGGAGTCCTTGCTAGTGTGAGGTAGGTAGAGAAGCCTACCACAATAAAAGGGAGCAAAAGTTCTAAATATATCTGATTATAAAAGTACAAAGATGTGTAAAAAGGGTTCTAACCCCTAATATGGAAAATAAAAGAAAGGAAAATCCTAAGAGCAGTTGTTTATCGCCTTGCAAAGGCTTGGAAGGTTCTTAGGGGAACGAGCCAATTGATGCATTGTCTTCCTTGGGGTAGCAGCTAGCCAAAATAAAGAAATAAGGAAGGTTGGAGGAAAAACAAAAGTGAGCAAAAAAGAAAAGGATTAAGTGTTGCCTCTCACGAGAGCTTGGTAGATTCTTGGATACTAAGTCAAGACACCCTGTTCTCCTTGGGTCACTCTATACTCAGCTCCCTCCTTTTTACATGCCCAAGTATGGTCCAAACTTTGAAAGACAAATGTGTTAAAAGAAATATATGATGACCAGGCTATAGGAACCCTCACCTAGTAGGAGGTCCTAATCTAGTTGTTCTAAGTTGGGTAGGTAGTTCGGACCCATCACTAGGATGACCTCTTTGATGGTTCTTTTCACCATTTTGTGTTGGGGTAGTTGATTAGTGACTCACTCTAGATTTCCATCTAATTACCCTTGAGGATTTTAATGCCTTTATTTTGTCGGGGATAGGTGAGATTTATTTTTGTGCTTTGTTACATATATTTTTTGTGATAGCTTGATGCTTTTCCTGGTTAATTGATTGTGCAAATCAATTCTTGGGATTCGATGGGCTAAGTCGCCCTATCCCATTGTCGCCAATGAGAGCTTGATTTTAGAGCCCGTTTTTTAAAGAAAAAAAGAGCATGGGAGGCTATGAAAGACCAATTTTTCATGCAAAATGAAATAGTTGTGGATCGATGAGCTGGAGTATTTTGATGTCACAAAGCTGGCCATCTAGTCAAATCTCAATTTGGACCATTCAGGTCTCCATTTAGGAAAAAAACCACTTTGCACAATGTGAACATGAAAAAATTGAACTATCTATTTTTGTAGATAAGCTTTGAAGCTTAATTAAATGAGAAACCAAAAGTCATGAACGCCACATTGTGCAATGTGAATATGAAAAAATTGAACTAGCTATTTTTGTAGATAAGCTTTTAAGCTTAACTAAATGAGAAACCAAAAGTCATGAATGCTGGGGGGGTGGGGATGGCGCCCCCAAAATGATTACAATTTTGATTTTCTTGACCAATAGAGATGGGGGGAATGGGAAATAGGGAGGAGAATTATTTTGCCCTCCATCACAATAAATGGATCATGAATTGGTGCATTCTACGAAGAGATCTGATTTTAGTATTTCTCTCTCCTCTCTCTTCTTGTTGTGTGTTCTCATGGATTAGTGAATGAGAGAAGGGGGTGGGCTAAGATGAAAGGTTTTGATCATGCGATGATGCAGAAGCACAAAGAGACATAGATCGGGGTTGGACAGGTCATCAATAGCTATTGAAGAGCACCAATAGGTCTCCAATTTCAAAATACGTATATCATAAGGCACAATTTCATGGGTAAGTCAGAGATCTCATTGTTTTATGATAAATTTTGGTTGGAAATGATTGTATTTGGTTTCCAATGATGTGATTTATCAGCCATGTTGAAGTGATTAGGAAAAATCAATCGTATAATAATTTTATGTTAAAGACACAAAACCCGCAACTATGCGGCTTAAGGAAAATTATGCATTTTTTGGAGTTTCATCCTGCGTATGTTGTTCTTATGGGTTGAAACATAGCAAGAAAATCATTCTAAGTAAGATCAATCAATCAAAATTAGTAAATCAATAAATACTAGTAATTATCTATAAATAAATATCAAAAAAGAAAAATGAGAAAAAATAGGTTTTTCTCATCTGAAAAAGTAAAAAAATAAGATTTATATTTTTGAATGTATGGTAGAGCTGAAGCATGAGGTAGCCTCAGTTTAGCCCAATCTCTATGTTAAAGTGGTTTTTATTACTTTCATAAAAGAAAAATACATAAAAAATACATAATTCTAAACGATAGGGAGAATGGGGTTGTTGAGTGTTTAAAATAAGTTGACTTTTGATGTTTTATGATGCATGACTTGCAGGGTATATTTTTGACTAAAATTAAAAGGGTCTAGTAGCACGAGAATGCTTAGTACTAGCCCTAAACCATGCACGCAATTATGGATTAGAAGAAAAGTGCGAAAAGAATTGTTTTCACACTTTCATGATGCTAATTGCTAATGAATACCTTGTTTGACCAAAGTAATAATAGAGATTCGAATTGCATGCACCATACGGTATCATCATGGATGCGTAGCACTTGTTTTATGAGTGATGACCTATGTTGAGTGTGACGTAACCTAACCTGTAGGGGTAGAGATTGGATTCCTTGGGGAATACTCAGTGAGGACTATCTACTATCTCCTGGATCAATCAATCAAAAGAGTGGAGCTTGTTTTGAATGTGTTTTATGTGTTCAAGGCACATCTTGGGATCAATCCTCGAGGTGTAGGAGAGCCGTAATGGAGCCATAGTGATCAGTCGAGGGGTGCTCCCTTTGTGTGTGCTTACATGGTATATAACATCGATATATTTAGGAATTCCCTCTCTGAGGAGTGAGGGAAAGGATATCCATTGGACTATAAATCATACAAATACAAAACTTCTATATTAGAGGTTAGAGAAGTATATCCCTCAAATGCTCTTAGTCGCGAGGCCATGTGGGGTGGTTTCAAGTGAGTAGTAGTGGCCCAGCTAGTGCCATAGAGCCAGTGTCATTTTAGGTCCCAACACATTACCTTTTTTTCCTTTATATTTTATTCTTTCCATGCCTTTAATTCATCTGCAATTGCAAAGTTACTCAACTCTGGCTTATTTTCTTTACCTAAAATGAGCTCATAAAGGCATTTTTTGATAAAGAAGTTCCATCACATGGAACTTCCATGATGAATAGTTGTTCTTATCCAATATCTCAATGACGGGATTTCCAGTATTCTGTACCATTATCACAAGAATGATGCAAAATAACAAGCAAGTCTTCTACAACCTTTCCCCGTGGAGTCTACTTATAAGAAATCATCCACATAACATGTGTTCAAAGGATATTAAGAAATATCCTTTCTTTACATACTATAAGGCCTTAAAATGACCCCCTTTTACTTTACTAAACTTATAGAATTTTTTAAACTTGTAATAAAAAACCCTTTTATAAATATAATCTTATAAATTTTACTAAATATAGTACTCTTTATTTTGAACTCACATGGTATCTTATATGTTCTATAAGGTTCCGGAGAACCTTTGACTGCTCAACAATACATCTAATGTGAAACTTGTTTGTAGATAAAACTTGTGTGCTTGCTTCGTAGGAAATATCTCAAAGCTTACAAATTTGAAATCTATAAATTGTACATCCACTTTTAGTCCACATGATCGAAATTGTAGTATACTCTGAAACTATTGTCCGTAACCTTGCCACTCTAAAATGGGACCCAAAAGGGCCTCAGATTGACCAAATAAGCTACGAGAAATCCCTAAAAGACTTATTTGCAGCATATACAATGCTTGG
Source organism: Lygodium microphyllum (assembly GCF_053477565.2). Lineage (NCBI taxonomy): Eukaryota > Viridiplantae > Streptophyta > Polypodiopsida > Schizaeales > Lygodiaceae > Lygodium > Lygodium microphyllum. Next base: position 132,265,290 of record NC_141143.1, read on the forward strand.
CTTATACACCAAAACTCAAAGCAATATGAGATTTTCACTTTGCCCTACTTCCGGTGCCTCCAAAGGTAGTATTTAAGAGAAAGAGTGGAAGAATAGGAGAGCTTCTTACCTATTTCTTGCTTGCTCACTCAAATCCTTTCTTGCTTCTTACCCATTGCTTGCTTGCTCTAATCCTTTCTTCTTCTCCTTCACTTCAACCTTCAAATGAGCCTCTATCAGTGGCACCACTCTAATAGCATGTCAAGAACCGCATGGTGGGGAGACTTGCTTAAGTTGTTGCATTGAACACATACCATACACACAAGAGGAAGTTCACTCAAGAATATAAGACAAAAGATGGAGGCCAAAATGTTTTCTTGATATTTTTAGCTACTTCTTTCTCACAAATACAATGCATACATAGAGATAAGATCGCCTACTAAGTCAAATAGTACATAACTAACTATACTAATCAATTGGCGCTACAACTATGCTAGCTAAAAGTAGATGCAATAAATTAAATATACTAAATGATAAGTCAATGGCCATGTGAGGATCATAATGATCACTGACATGCTAAGTGTAAACATATGAACCCATCTAGCCAAGCGGTTCATCATCAATGTCCACACATGTTGAGCTTGCAATCTCAACGTTCCACCCTAAGAGGACACCCACACTAGAACCACTTCCATACTAGGGCTCCCACATTAGAACCTTAGCACTCCTATGCTACCACTTCCACACCCATTCCCATAGTAGGACTCCCACACTAGGATCCACTTCAACTACTCTACCTTCATATATCCCACTCCCACACACACCCAATTCCACAATAGTGGCCCATTTGGTCATATTTCTCACTCAAGATATCATAGAAGATAGAAGAAGAAGATAGTAGTCCCCCCATGATCATATTGTCAACATGAGAAAAGGAGGAAGAAATCTCGAGGAAGTTACTATATGTATATCCTCTATCCTCTATATCACGTACATTCAAGGCCTATTTATAAATATCCTTATCTATGAAAATTTTCTAAATAAAACATAACCCTTTTCTATTCAATCTGTAAATAACCCCTTTATATTACACCCTTCTGTATGTAAACAATGGTATTTTTAAAATACCTTATTTTGAACCCACGTGATGCATACATATATTCATGAGTAACTTCCCGAGAAATAAATGGTAGCCTAGCTGCATCATGATAAGTGGTTTTATGACTATTGAGATAGCCCTTTGTTTTCATCCCTATGAATAGAGGCCATTTATTATCCAAACCCTATAATGGAGGCATTTAGACTTCATTGGAATGCCTCCCTATGAATCTATGGTTTGGGTCAATTTCCAGTGCCTCATTTTTAAAATCTTAATGTAATTTTTTGATGTCCTACTTTTATAGAAAATGGATACTAATAGAGAGAAGAGTGGAATTATTGATGTACCAAAATTTGAAGATATAGAAATTAGAGAAGAGATCCTAGCTATTGAAGAAGTCCACGTGATTGAGATATTGAAGCCAGAGAAATACTTAAAAATCTAGAAGATCCAAACATACTTGAGGATCTATCATGGAAAGGAAGTCATTGCAAATGAGTTTCCAATAGAGAAGATGTTCTCCATCCTTGAGAAAGCTAGTCATAATGCATGCTTTGAGAAATCCAAGATAATGTTCAATGCACCATTCAATACAAAGGAGGCCATTATATGTAACATGGATTTTTGGCAAGATGAATTCAATACCTTCAAATAAAGAAGAATACCATATTGTACTCTATATTTACTATATCTCTTAGCTCTATTGTTGTTTATTTTTTGCCATTTCTTTAAGTGCTTGAACACACCACGATCAACATTACTCATTTTTACCTTTTTGTAGGTACTAGTTTATGATGATGATGGCTTTCTAGCTCATTCTGGTAGGCTAAATACCATGCTTGCGTAAGATTCTACACTTGCATATTATCTACCATATCATGATTTGAACAATGTGAAGATCTACCACACAAAGTATAGCCAACATATCGGGACCAAAAATGGGCCTGACACTGGCTCTAAGGCTCCAGCCGAGCCTCCTAAACTTACCTAAACAACCCCACAGTCTTACGGCCAAGAGCGTATGTAGGATACACTCTCTAATCTAACTTATACATGTGTTTGCACCATTTATAGTCCAACAGGTCCCTTTCCAACTCCTCACAAGGAGTACTCAAACATAATGATGCCTAGCACCTCATAGCACATACACAAGAAGCACCCCTTGGTTGACTATCATGGCCCACTACGGCTCTCCTATACCTTGCGGATTGGCCCCAAGATGTGCTGTCCAAATATGTAGCACATACGACACATAGTCCTCTCTTTAAAAAAATCATTCCATGAGATAGTTTGTATTGTCATGTTATTAGTCCCCAAAGAAACAAACGTACTAACCCTACAGCTTGGGACTCCTCACACTCTCAACGTGGGTCATTGTTTTATGAAACCAAGTATTATGCAATCCAAGAGAGCTAATACTCCTTTGATACCATGTATATGGATGCAATACAAATGTGAATGCCCACAAGTGCACAAACAATTTATTAAATCAAATTAGCATCGTGGGTGTGCACAACCAATCATTTTCATGATTTTCATACTACTAGTGTATTTATTTTGTTGCGTAGGGGACAACACCGATCATACTTGTGCTATTAAACCCTTTTAAATTTTAAGTAAGCACATCCTATATGTAAAGTGCATTATAAAAATCAAATTTCAGTCCATATTGAGCATTCATGTCCCCTCCTCTCCCTATTATTTAATGTTATGCTTGCGATATAGGTGTAGAGAATGTTTTCATGTCAATTTCTTGTCCAAAAAGCAATCAATCGCACATTATAACATGGAAACGGGGCTACATTGAGGCTAGACCTCATTTCTTAGGTCCACCATACATACACAAATACATTTAAAAGTTTTCTATAATTTTTTGACACATAAAATCTATTTTTTCTTTATAAAACCCATTTTTCTTGATCTATTTTGAATAAATTAATGTATTTCTCTCATTTTTCTAAGTCAACAAATTGAGTCACACTCCAATCCATCTTGACATCCAATCTTGTCCCACATGAATACAATTTGATTGCCTGAAATGATGAAACCATCATTTTTTATTTAAAAATATGTTTTTCAGATTTTCAAAAATTAATAACTCATGATTATGAGTATGGATTCTAAATTTCACAACACACAACTAAGCATTTAAAAAATGTTGTTGCACATGAACGAGAATTGCATCATAAATTGTCAAAAAAGATTTGAGTTTCCATTGAAAAGGAGCTTACCGCCTTTTCTCGAGTTTCAAGAATCTATATTTGCATTTTTTGGTAGCCACCATCAGACCCACCATTGATCCTCAAACCATGTTGACCATCATTCCTCAACATCCACACAATCTTGATGATCTGGTACAAGCTGGACAATTGGTATTCATTCCAATCTCTTTCCATCTACTTATGCATGAACCACCTTCAAGAGGAGAGAGAGGGAAGAGAGAGAAAGAATAAAATCGGAGATATTCATTCTTTGCATCATATCATACATATACAATCAGATTGAATCCCTCAACGCATAGATCAAGAATATGCCTTCCATCTCTGATCAATCGGCTTGATTGAAAAGCCATAATCATCCAAATCAAGGAGGTGTCAAAAAAACTGCATGCCCCCTCCCCCATGCCCCCTCCTCCATGCTCGAAAACATTTTAAATAAAGCCCTTAGCTTAATTCTTAACTTTAGAAGTTAACCAATTCAATTTTTACATGTTCACACTACTCAAAAGTGATTTTGCCCTCAATGGAGAGCCAAATGATCTTGGAATCGTGAATGGACCGGACAACTAGATTTGTGATATCAAAATCCATCAACTTGGCCTTTGTTGTGCTCTTTTTGGCTCTCAAATCCAGAAGCTACTTTATAATGCAAAACCTTGCAGGGATTGAATGGGGGGTCAAACGGACTCTGATCAATAAATGGAGACTTGCGTTGGGTACCCATCATTGAAATCTATCTAGGAAAACTCCCACTCATCGAACTACTCTCGTTTCATTTTCCATAAAAATTTACTATTTTATGCCTCTCATGGCACTTTTATGCTCTAAGTTGGGCTCCACCAAAAATCGGCTCTCATTGGTGACCATGGGATAGGAGGACTCAGCTCGTCGAATCCATGAATTGAGTTGCACAAACAACAACCAGAAAAAGCAACAAGCTGCCACAAAAGAAAATACTCAACAAAGCACGAGAACAGCTCTCACCCTACCCTCTGACCAAATCAAGGCATGAAGATCCACAAGGGACAGGCCAAGTATAATCTAATAGAGATCCAAAGCTAGTTGCTAACTAACTACTCCAATACAGATAGGCTAAAAAGAACTATCAAAGGAGTCATCCTAAGTGGTGGTCTGACCTACCTACCAGACCTATGACAACTTACCAGGAACTCCTACTAGGCAAGAACTCCTATAGCCTGGTCTTACATTTTCATATCCTTTTAATTTACCACTTTTTGATACTTTTGGACTTAATACTTGGGCATGTAAAAAGGAGGGAGCTGAGCCTATTGTGACCCAAGGAGAATAAGGTATCAGGCTCAAGTGTCCTGACTCGATACCCAAGAACCTACCAAGCCCTCATAAGGCAATACTAAATCCTTTTTTTGCGCTCACTTTTATTTTCTCTCCAACCATCCTTATTTATTTTTTCAGCTAAATGTCACCCCCAAGAAGACAAGGCATCAACCCCTAGGCCAGCAGACTGGTTTGTGGGAACCTACCACGCCTTTGCAAGGCAATGAGCATCTGCTTTTGAGATTTTTCTTTCATTTCATTTTTTTCCCTTTTATTCCGGGGTTAGAACCCCTTTTTACATACATCTGTATACTATAGTCTTCAAATATATGCATTGTTTCTTCTTTTTAAAATTGTTTTGGTAGGCTTCTCAAGGAGTGCTATTATTTAGCAAGCTCTTCATTTGGTTTATGCTATCGCTTTGAATTTAATTATTTTGCAATTTCAAACTAATTAGATCAATTATATTAGGATGTTGAATTGCAAACTAATCGCAAAATATTGAATGCTTTGATCTCTAACAAAAAATAGGTATGCAACTACTTCTAAAGCATGAAGTTTTAGCATAATTTTATAAGTTTATGAAGTAATCCCAATTTAAGTGAGATCCAAAATCCATAGAGTCATACATAATTCCCGAGCATCATCAAGCCCCATGGCATGCACTACCAATACAAGGCATCATATTAAAAATAATGCAACTACAAATCATGTGAAATCATCATCGTCACTAGGATGAACAGTCCGCATGCCACATCAACCAAGCACTGGTTGTAGAGGCTAAAGTCACCCTCAAGGCACGTGTAAAAACGATGCATCTCTGTGCATGCTCTACTAAGGCCACCACAACCTGAAAAAATATCCAGCACATAGTCGAGATCCTCTGTGAATGTAGCAAGGAGCCACCTACAAAAGAAACCATTTAGTAACATCCATAACAAAAGCATGACATATCTCAATGCAAAGTATAAACCAGTCTAAGAGTGTATAACGCACCTATAAAAAAGTAGTGATCTTTCTACACCCCCTCGAACCTCTACACCATCCACATAAGTGTGCTCAAATGATGTGCCCTGGAGGTCTGTCTCGAAGAGGAAGCTACGAGAGGAAGGAAACCTGTATGGGCTAACCCTCTCGCCAGCCTCTCTATCATATGAAGGGACATGCATCCCTTGATAAAACAAGCCAATAGTAAGGTCCATGACCTAGCAATGCAGAATCATCTTGTTAGCTACTTAAACTTTTATTTTAAAAAGTTACAAGTTTGTCTTCAACACACTTACCTCCTCTCGAGTATCAGGTGTCTATATCCACCCTCACACACGAGAGTCCATGTGCGATGGAGCTTCAATCCAATGGAATGAGCTCCTCTAAGCACTTTTCCAAAGTGTTGTGCAAGTCCCAAAGTCACCAAGAACCCCTCATCTGCCAATAATCTATGGGCTAGGTCCATGACACCTTTGACAAGTGCACTAGAAAATATATTCCATTTGGGAATCCCTTTCAAATGTAAAGATGTATAAGACCATGCAATATCACATGAGTTTATAAACTAAACTAATGCAAGCACATATACCTTCTGCCTCAAGGCCAACAACAAGCAAAGATGTAGGAAAATCTGCAAACAACAACTTAGTAACCTCATATGATGGGACACCATTACATTGGTAAGAGTTGATGGTATTTCCCTCCATGAAGTGCTTAATGCTAAAATTGAAAACACAATAAAAAATCATAAGTAACCATTACAATAGATGTGTATATAGAGAATGGTGATAAAATATACCCATCCAATGCAAAATCGTCGATCGATGTCACGTCTACCAACAGAGCATCTACGATAGTTTGGTATTGAAATCCCATCATCAAAATAAAGTTTACTTACAAATGTTGATGTTGGCTAAATGTTAAGACTCAGAATGTAAAGTTAGAAATCTACATACCTGTCTTGTGTATAGCGGGACGTCTACAAGACTCTTGTATAGGCTCTAATGACTGAGTCATGAACGACATAGCCCGAGAAGGTGTAGTATGTTGCAAAGATCCCTCAAAGTGACCCTTACTTTTTTCCTTTTCTTTCCAAATGCTATGCATGTCAAAACCATCTTTTTTGCCTAAAGTTGTAAATAAAAATAGGAAGGAAAGCAAATTATTTAGTGTTTAATGTTTAGATTTTATATTATCTTCAAAAAAATATAAAAATGTACTTTTAACATGACTCCAATAATCCAAAAAATGATACTTGATTCACCTTCTAATTCTTCATCCAATGAAACAACTTTCTCTTTGTGTTTAGACCTTTGCTTTGTTGTACCTATTGAGATATCGAGCTCCACTCGTCATATGCCAGGGTGACCGTTGTGCATTTATGTCACTAACTTGTCAGTTTTGTAGATGCGGTTGGTACACCACCCATGAATAATAGCTAGATGATAGCTATCCTTATCTACTCTAGTTCATGGCTCAGTTAGTATGCCACCTTAGTTAGTTGAGTTTGGTTTGAGACCCATATATAGGGTTCTTCTATTTCTATGTACTTGTATTCTTTTGGCTTACACAACTAAGAAGAGGAAAACTATTTTCAGCCTCCACCTTTGTGTGTATTCCCCCATTGTGCAAGCAAGAAATCTACAAGTGAGACTCCTTCCTTCTCTCCCACAATCTTGACATGGTATCAAAGCCTTGTTCGTGGTAAGGAGCTCAAGAAAGCAAGCCAAGTTTGTGGTGTTCTGGTAAGAGGACCAGTGTTGCTTTCATTTTTCTATTTTGGGAGCAAGTCTCTACAGGTAGCACAGCCGGAGGGTGCAAGAGTGCATTGTCTCAGATTGAGACGCCCTTCACGGTGTGGCAAGAGGGCATTTCAAGGCCTATTTTAGAGGCCATTTTGGGGCCTGTTTTGGAGGCGGAAGTTTCCTGCATGCACTCAGGAAAAGGCTATGTTTTATGCTGTGCGACCACTGTTCTACAGGTCGGTGAAAAGTTACTGTAGAAATTGCATCGTATGAATGTGCGCAGAGACATTGGGAGTTACAGAATCATCCTCGTTGCCTATTGATGCAAAATCGTCACTAGGAAGTGACTGTGTGGTCAAATACCACTTTCGTCAGTTTTACAGATTTGCCCTTGTGAGACTGAAGCTGTGTTCTTTGCAGTGACAGAATTTTTTGCAGTGTTCTGTAATGGCGTCTGATTCTCTTTCACAGATTGTCGCTGAAAAGCTTGACAAGAACAACTTCCAAGCATGGAAGTTCAGAATGACAAATTTCCTTATGGGAAAAGGATATTGGGAATTCGTTGCAGGAAATGAAGAAGAACCAGTTCTTCCTGATGTTCCCAATCAACAGCAAATGTAGGTATTTAAAGCGTGGCATGAGAGAGCCAAGAAAGTTATGTACTGGCTATCTATCAGCATTTCAGACTCTATGATTGTGCATATTCAAGATGCAAGTATGCCAAAGGAGGCATGGGATACTTTGTCAAAAATGTATAGCACAAATACGCAAGCCAGGAAAATGCAGCTCAAGCAAGAGTTGCACAATGCGCAAAGAGAAAATATGAGCATCAATGACTACCACATGAAGGTGAAGAAGATTGTAGATGCACTTGCTTCCATTGGGTCGCCAGTGGAAGATGATGATTTAGTTTCTGTGACCTTGAATGGTCTAGGAAAGGATTATGCACAGTTTCGAACATCCATTTCTGTCTGTGAAAGATTTTCTAATTTTGAGGAGTTGATTGCTCTTCTAATTTCTGAGGAGCAGAGAAATGGTGGTGCATCTTCTTCAGGAGGAACTTCAAAAGAAGTTGTCTTCTACTCGAATGCTGGAAGAGGTAGAGGTAGAGGTAGAGGAGGCTGATCTGGAGGCCGTGGTAGAAATCAGAACATGCAGCAAACTCAAGAAAATCAGTCCTATGGAGAAGGACGTGGTAACTCTAGAGGCAGGGGGAGCCAAAGAGGTCGTGGTGGATGGCAAAGAGGCCAAAATGCAAACAGCAATGTTGAATGCTACTACTATGGTAAAATGGGTCATATGGCTAAAGACTGCTATAAAAAGCAGAATGACATCATGAATGGAAAATTGCAACAAGGAAATTATGCATCTTCTAGTAGACAGGGTGATGACAGAAATGAGCATTTATTTATGGTGCAGCACATGACCAATTCTGTGACAAGTGCAGAAGAAAGCAACGATGTGTGGTATGTTGACTCAGGTGCATCAAACCACATGACAGGTCATGCAAAATGAATGCAGGATGCAAGGAAAATGGAAAAACCAGGATTTGTGGAGACTGGTGATAATACTGTACATCCTATTGTGCAGATTGGAAAAATTCATTTGTCTATGCAGGATGGGAAAAAGAAATACCTGTCGGATGTATTTCATATTCCGAATATCACCAAGAATCTAGTTTCTGTTAGTCAAATGGTTGAGCAGGGCTTGCAGGTCAGATTTAATTCTCATGGATGCTTTGTTGAGGATATGAAAAATAAAGGTCGCTTGATAGCAAAAGGAAAGAAGAAGGGAAGAATGTTTACGTTGGATGCATACATGCCTGAATTGAGTGCAGCAATGTTTGCACATGGGACCGGTGTAGTTGTAGATATTGATATCTAGCATAAACGCATTGGTCATGTTAATGTACGACGACTTAAATCAATGCAAGCCCAAAATATTGTTGCAAGATTGCCTAAATTCAAGGTTGCAGAAATGCATAAGGTATGTGAAGCCTGTCAGTTTGGAAAATAGACAAGGAAACCATTTCCTAGACATGTTCAAGAGAGTAAGAAGCCATTGGAATTAATCCACTCTGATGTGTGGACTACTAAAGCTGCATCTCTTGGAGGCTGTCATTATTTTGTCACTTTTATTGATGACTATAGCAGAAAAGTTTGGGTGTATTTTATGAAAAAGAAAAGTGAAGTTTTTGGGCATTTCAAAACTCTTAAAGCTATGGTTGAAAAAGAAACAGGCATGCAAATAAAATGCGTAAGGTTAGATGGAGGGGGAGAGTACCTCTCAAATGAGTTTTCAAGGTTCCTACAGGAGCATGGCATAAAGCAGCAATATTCATGCAGTCATACCCCACAACAAAATGGAATTGCAAAAAGGAAAAATAGGCATATTGGAGAGGTATCTCGTGCCATGCTCAATGAAAAAGACCTGCCAGATTTTTATTGGGCTGAGGTAGTTGCTACAGCAGTCTACATAATGACCATGGCTCCCACTGCAGCAATACATGGGATGACTCTAGAGGAGAGGTATAATGGTAGGAAACCAGATATTTCTCATTTGAAAATTTTTTGTTGCATTGCCTATGTTCATGTGCCAGATGAGTTGAGATCCAAGTTGGATCCAAAAGCTGAGAAGTGCATCTTTATTGGTTACTCTCTGCAGCAAAAAGAGTATAGATGCTATAACCCTTCTACTCGTAAGTTTACAGTGAGCAGATATGTTATTTTTGAAGAGATGAGTTGCTGGTATAAACTAGTAAATGTGATTGATAATGTAGATGCACAAAATGGTAATGCTGCACAGAATTCACAGCAGGAGTCACAAGATATTAGTGGACCTGGAGCGTCCTCTAGCAGTGGTTCACATTCTTCGCCATGGACAGGCAGATTGAGATCAGGAGAATCTTCTCAAAGTAATGCAGATAGTGGTATGCATGTATCACGAAAAGGAAAAGAGAAAGTAGATCAGCCCATGTTTGATGTGAATGCAGGTCACTCTTATGAGGATGCTGAATCCAGTGGCTCAGAACAGAGCATTGATGATGAGTTGGGTATTCCTTCTATTGTTACACCTGGAGTAAGGAAGACGAGGGATGTTTTGAGAGCACCTGGGAGTGAACCTACTTTGCGCAAGTCTAGCAGAGCTAGGTATCCTATGGATAGACTGAAATATGATGGATTTACACCCATTCACTATGCCTATATGGTCAAAGTGATACAGGAACCAGAACCCACTTCTTTTGAGCAAGCCATGGGAAAAGAAAAATGGGAGAAAGCCATGGATGAAGAAATGGATGCCTTGGAAGCAAATGCTACATGGGAATTGGTACCTTTGCCTAAAGGTAAGAATGCAATTGGTTGTAAGTGGGTTTATAAGGTGAAGCACAATGCAGATGGTTCTGTGAACAGATACAAGGCAAGATTAGTAGTCAAGGGGTATGCACAAACATATGGCATTGATTATGAAGAAACATTCAATCCAGTTGCAAGGATGGCAACCGTAAGAGCATTCATTGCTATGGCTGCATCAAAGGGATGGTCTTTACATCAGATGGATGTAAAGAATGCCTTCTTGCATGGTGATTTGCAAGAAGAGGTCTATATGGAGCAGCCACCAGGTTATGTGCATGCTGTTCATCCTAAGTTCGTTTGCAGGTTGAAGAAAGCCTTGTATGGCTTGAAGCAAGCACCTAGAGCATGGTCTGACAAGATAGGACAGTATCTTGTCACTATTGGCTTTCAGATTTCCAAGGCAGATTTCTCACTTTATGTGAGAAAAACAGAGAAGGGTATTATGCTACTTGTCATTTATGTTGATGTTTTGATTATGACAGGTGACAATGATGAAGATATCCTTCATGTGAAAATGCTATTGAAGCAGAAGTTTGAGATGAAGGATTTGGGAGAGCTGCGTTATTTCTTGGGCATTGAGGTGATTAGATCACTAAGTGGGATACGGCTCTTGCAGAGGCAGTATGGATTGGACATGCTGTCCAAATATGGGATGACAGGCTATAAGCCTATTTCAGTTTCTTTGGAGCAGAATGTGAAGCTGAGCGCAGATGCAAGTGAGCTATATGACTATTACTAGGCTAGATTTGATCTATGCTGTTGGATTGGTAAGTCAGTTTATGCAAGCTCCAAGGAAACCGCATTTAGATCTGGCTAGACGCATACTCAGGTATGTGAAGTCCACATTGCAGTATGGACTATTTTATGAGACTGGGGTTCAGATACAATTGCATGGATACATTGATACTGATTGGGCTGGTAGTATTTTTGATAGACGATCTACCAGTGGATATGTGTTCTCTTTTGGGAGTGCTGTAGTCACTTGGAGCAGTAAGAAACAACCTACAGTTGCCTTGTCGAGCACAGAGGCTGAGTTGTACAGGGGCATAGCAATGGCTGCATGTGAGGTAGCTTGGTTGCATAAGCTACTTTATGATATGCATCAACCTATAGATGGGCCAGTTGTCATTTATTGTGACAACATGAGCAGTATACACTTGGCAAATAACCCAGTCTATCATGCTAGAACAAAGCACATTGAGGTGCATTATCATTATGTGCGGGAGTGGGTTTTACTAGGTCTTATTGATCTAGTTTATGTCAGCACAGAGGATCAGGTAGCTGACATATTCATGAAGGCATTGGGCGCAGAGAAGCTGCGCAAGTTCAGAGACCTGCTTGGTGTGCAAGAATTGGGATTGAGCTCGAGGGGGAGTGTTGAGATATCGAGCTCCACTCGTGATATGCTAGGGTGACCATTGTGCATTTATGTCACCGACTTGTCAGTTGTTGCAGATGCGGTTGATACACCGCCCATGAATAATAGCTAGATGACAGCTATCCTTATCTACTCTAGTTCGTGGCTCAGTTATTATGCCACCTTAGTTAGTTGAGTTTGGTTTGAGACCCATATATAAGGTTCTTCTATTTCTATGTACTTGTGTTCTTTTGGCTTACACAACTAAGAAGAGGAAAATTGTTTTCAGCCTCCACCTTTGTGTGTATTCCCCCATTGTTCAAGCAAGAAAGCTACAAGTGAGACTCCTTCCTTCTCTCCCGCAATCTTGACAGTACCAACCTCATTTGATTCACTTATATTACCTACGCAATATAAAGACAACAAAATAATACTTTAATAAATTGACTCATCAAATGAAAATCCTAAACTCTATCATTCATGCAAATTGGCTTACCCTTGCTATGCTTCAACGCATCATCTATCGTGGGGATATTCTTTCATTTTCCCATGGACTTTTTCTTCATTGTAGTATCAATAGTTGCATCACTAATGGCACCTAAGTAGTGTGAAGTCAACACAATATAATATCATATTCATGCAAATTAGAAACAAGGCTACTTGGATCAAACTAAAAATTTACATTCCATCCAATATACCCTTTGTCATGCTACCACCACAAGTCGCCTTTATCCCCACAACATGAGGGACCATGTCTATTGTATTGGACATTTCTAATTTGCAAAAACAACAAAGTGAAGACAACACAAAAGTCTAAAAAGTTATGATAAGTTTCATGTTAAACAAATACATTTTTAGAAAGTACTATTTCCTTCATCCTCTTCTTTGTGCATAGAAATTACTCTATTTTGTTCCAGAAATCCTGCATATAAGGCAAGTATTACTTAAAAAAATAGCTAAGAGCAAGAGTTACTACATATTTACTATGTTTGGCTCTCAAAGTACTTACTCTCTCTTAATTCAATCTCTTGCCATGGAATGTCATCCAATGGATAGTCTATCCACCATGGACAAATACGCATTTCCCATTCCGACAGACCCCTCTTAAGCAATGCTTTTGAGAACATACAATTTTCACATCCCGAGTCCATCCACTCCTCCACTAGAGGAGGGAGGCTTTCTAACACTCCACTTTCCTGTAGACTACGCAACCATCTTTTCCAAAAACATAAGAACAAACAACAAAAGCACTCTTAAGTTAGAATACATTTATACATATGGTATTTAGAAAATATTGTTTCTTTATACTAGAAATACTTGTATACCACCCTCTTGCTTGATTGTGTGAGCTCTGGAACCTTCTCAGAGTCTCCAACATTCTTCATTTCACCAAAAATATTTACAAATGCCTTTAAAATATGTAAACATCTTTGGCCTTTTAATAAAACATCAAAGCCTCCTGGAATCTCAATGCCATCAACTTGTAAGCTCCTGATCAATAAGGAGCATTCTCCAATCATATGAAACCAATACACCTCTTACTTCATGTAGCTACAAAATCTGCTTACATCCGCAAAGTGTGACATAGTGGAGTCCTTTGCCTTTATGACAGTCATGAGAAGTAAAATCTCCCTTTTTCTAATATATTGGTTATTGAACAAAACATAACTTCAATATAGTTGAACCAAATTATGTTCAATTCCAAAAAATAAGAGAACATTAGTCCATGAGGAAAACATACCTCTTCGCAGCAATATTAGCACTACAAATGGCATACAATTTGTCCTTGGTAATAGCCATCATGTTCTTTTCATCCCAATTCAATGCAAACAAAACAGAAAAGAAATCCTCTCCATGCGCAGGATTAGCTATTCCAAGGTACTTGTATCCTTTGTCCCTCAATTTATATTGCTCTTTGTTTATGAATTGTTTTCTTTTTGCCTCATAATTTGCCTCTGGCAATGCAAGCTCCTTGAGGCGGGCCTCCTCTTTGAGTATGGCAGAGTTATAGTCATCCTAAATAGAAAAACCAATACACTATTCTTAGTTATGGTTAAATTCAAGGTACCACAATTTGTTATGCTGAAAACTAAAATACTATACCAAACTTTTTACCTTCCACACCAAAAGCGATATTAGCAAACATGGGTTCTTGTACCATGGATCGTTGCCATGGTTACTTTTTCCCTCAATTTCATACTCTATTTCAACCCACCGTCTTTGAGAAGGGCTCATCCTTTCCAAAATGCTTTGTTTATCAACGATGCCAAACTTTTGGAACATGAAAATTTCATGGCCTAGGTTGGGTTTGACATGTGCTCTTGTTACACTACAACATTGAAAATTGTCTTTAAATTTTAAGATTCACACATAAATAAAACCTATTCACATTCACATAACTAATAAATGAAACCTATTGGCATTCACACGTAAATGAAACCTATTGGTATAAATAAAATATCTTGACATTCACACATAAATTATCTTTATATTTTAAGATTCACACATAAATAAAAACTATTGGCAATATTCACACACAATTGATGATCTATTAACCCATTTGAAAAAGTTAATAGTGATAAGTATACTTACGCATTTGATGTATCCAATGCTAACAATAGTTCTCATTCTTTCTTCTTCTCCACTTGAATGAATTGACATAGAACTCTAACATGTCGCGAAATATCTTCATTATAAACTACATACATCAAATAATATAATAAATAATTAGTCAAAGAAGGAAGTATCATCACAATAAACAAGAGAAAGCAAGACAATGCATAGTTACCTTCCTTTATCCTCTTCATCCATGTCTTCAACCTATGATTACCGTCCCATACCAAATACTTGCACCCTCTTAAATCAGCCCACTCATCAGTCAATTCATCTTCAAACCTTTGGTTAACTTCTCTCCAAAGAGGGCTCCACTCTTCCAAATTTTGGGGAGATACATCCATTAGCTCACCAGTGGGCCTTCTCAAAGAAACCAAAAATTTCCCCATTGTTTCCATATACAAAGTATTATTGAAAGATGAAATCAACCATGTAGCAGAACTAGATGCAAGCCTTATAGCCTCATAGGGCACAAGTCTACACAAAGGGATAAGAGGAGGAGAAGTAGACCTCGTTACAATAAATGAGGCCAACACATCTGACATAAGCCCAAACTTGACATTCTCTCCAATGTGTCTATCATGCTCATTGACCTCTTTCTTTTCTTCATCAGCAACATCCTCATTCACCTCTTCATTTTCCTCATGTACAGTTTGCAAATCTAAAGACCTCCCCTATGTTGTTTCACCACACTCTGTGGTGGTAGTGTGGGTGCTCATAGGATCAGCATGAATGTCATTGCTTGCTTCATCTATGCTATCCTCAAGCACTTGATCATCAATGAAATGTCATTTTTTCCTTAGTTTTCCACCCTTGTTATTTGGGGATTCAGAGAATGCACGGGAGGATGCTTCTTGATCGATACTTACTAGTCTATTGCATAGCCCGGATCTTAACCTTGTAATTGGAGTATCTACAAAAATAATTTGAAAATAGAATGTAACATTTATATGGAACTTTAAAAGAGTTGCTTAACCATTAAGAATTTAATATGTAAATTTAAAAGAGTGATTGAATGACTTACTTGGACGGCCCCTTTTGCTTTGACCTCTCCTACCACCACCACGCTGACCTCTAGCCATGCTCAGAAGCACTAAAACAAACCACAAATCATTTTAAAAATGAAGACAACTCAACTAAATCACATGTTCTATTAATTAATCTCCACCAAAATATGACCATTTGACGCAGACAACACACTTTAATATCATTTGTTATTTGGTTTTAATAAATGTATTAAATTTTCTTAATCATTTGAACCTCCTGACCACATTTTCACCCCTGCACCCCCAAAGGGGAGATACTCCCAACCCCTTGTTCCGGTCTACGTTGACGCAGACAATGCTGAGTGTTTGACAATTCCCAAATTTAAAAAAATCAAATCATGTCACACTTATTTCTTTAGGATGATTTGCGTATGATTTAAAAATGGTTTAATTTTTCATACCTTGGACTCACGCGGTTTACACCCACTCTATATGGAGGGGGGGTGTAGGGGGGGGCCCCCCTACTATTGTCGCCAGGGGGTTCCAAGGGGGGCGCCGAAGCCAAAAATTGTAGGTAACTTGGCTATAGAAGAGGTTTAAGGGGAGGTTTAGGGAGGAGCAGTGGTTTAAGGATGAGGGGCTGAGAGGGGAGTGGTTTAGGGAGCAGGGACTGAGAGGGGAGTGGTTTAAGGAGGAGGGGCTGAGAGGGGGGCAGCTGTGCACTACCCGCCCCATTTCATAAGGTACCCCGCCCCCCCACCAGGTCGTCTGCGTTGATGTAGACAGCAGGCGGGTACTGAGGGTTCTCCCTCCTCGCCTTCTCCCTCTCCTCCTCCTCCCTCCAAAAGGGGCTGTGCCCAACCCCCGAGAGTTGTCTACGTTGGCGCAGATAGCCTCGGGTGTCCCAAAGGTCTCCTCCTCTCCCATTTTTTCAGTTTACCGTCTCCTTCTCTACCTCCCCTTTCCTTCTCTCCCCTCCCATTGTTGTCCTCTCATTGTCTACCTGCTCTTCCATTTCTTTCATCCATGGAAGAAAAATGAAACTTGAAATATAGATTTTCAGCCACCATAAGGATGGAGTGTGGAGCTTACCCGCTGAGTTTGGTGGAGAATGTTGATCTTGTTTGAGCTTGTTGCAGGGGCTGCTCTCCTTCTTGCTTCTTCTTTATGCCTTCCAACTTGCAATGGGAGAGAAGAAGATGGAAACAAAAGAGAAAAGGAAGAAGAAGAAAAAGAAGAAGAAGAAGGACAAATAAGAAGATATGTTTAAACCATTATACACAACTTTCAATGGCAAGCAGTACGTGCATATTGAACATCCATCATGAGAGAATGTCTCTCGAACATCGAAAAATTATTTTTTAAAAAATGTAAATGCTGATGGTGCCTGACATCTGACAAAATAAAATGTGTTTATAAAAATATGTGCTACAACATGACGATTTTCGAAAAGACATGTTTTTTTAAAAAAATTATTTAACTAAATCTTGTGATTTTTCAATATGTAGACTTTTTTTAATGATTTGGTTCATTAATGGACTGATTCGCAACTTCAACCGTCACTAAGAACTTGCCCATGGAGTAAGAGCTCATTTAACCCATATTTGGTGGAGGTAACGGACTATTATTTCTACGTTCAAAGAAATTGATATACAATAGGCATGCTATTAGATATAATATTTCGCCTTCATAGCTCCATTGTTTGCTAAGTTTCAAACCGGCTTTTGTGAGAGACGATGGTAGAAGTTACTCGTCAATGGTCAATTGGCTTCGAATCACTGGAACATGTTGTGCCCCTAAGGGATGGAAAGATTCTTGTGAGCTCTTATTTTCTTCAATCACTTCTACCCCCTGACCGGAAGCTGGTAGCTTTGTATGCTATTTTCCAACTTGATGCTTACAGTGAAGAGATCGCGATTCATGGCCAACCGAATATCAATGGTGCGGAGCAATTTTTGCTCGATTCTTCTCTTTCATGTCAGTATAAAATAGTACATTGTGATACCACTTTCACCATGGACCAAGATGAAGGACTACACACTGTAGAAAATAGCAAACAAGCTCATTCACTTTCAGGACCTGTTGTAGACATTACATCTGATTCCTTCGCAGAGACATCATCTCAAACTTCTTCACCACTTAAAACAAATGCTTTTTGTGCACGCGTCTCAACTCCAACTATTGAATTAGAGTTGGATGACGGACTTGATAGTCCTCATTCATTTTCACAAATAAAGAAATAGATTTTACCTTGGATTGCTAATAGCCCTAGAGGAAAGAAGTTGAAGGCTTTATTGCAGATGAGTGAAGGCCATTTTTTTGTTAGTGAGATTCCAAGAGAGTACAATGGTTCTGTTGCTTTCATTCTTCTGCCGACATATGGCACATCTTCAAACATGGATGGGATGCAACAACAATATGATGGTCATGTCTGGACAAGACCCCATCCAACTAATATCTTCCCTGATGCTACTTTGAGAATTAGCCATTGCCTTGGAGACTTACAATGTCATTGAGTCAATTGTCTTTACTATGAGAGCAACAATCAACATAATAAAATGTATTTTCATGGTTACCTCAAAAGCACAGTGAGCAAGGGGCTACTTGCAAGTGAAGAAAAACATTCAATCACGTGTCACTATTGTAGTAAAGTTGTCACTTGTTATGCAACTTGTGATTGCAAAGTTTATTACATTTTGCCAAAGGACACAAGCATGGAGAGATTGATGCTTCATGTAGGCACTCACACACACAATGTGCAACCAGGGACTTCAATGGCTACAATTAAAAAATTTAGATCTCTAGTTCACTCAGTTTTGCAAGTGAATCGATACTGTGGTGCTAGGAAGATTCAAATGATTGTAGCAAAACAAATTATCACTGAATCTTTGACAACTAATGGTTCAATGGTGGAGGGAGAACAAGAGCTTACAAACTTTTTGGAGGAGTTGATGCCATTGGTTCAAAATCAGAGGTTAGTTTCGGTTATTCAAGTCTGCAAACTATGGTTTGTAGCATTGTTATTAGTTTAACAAACTTTCGTTTGTTGAGATTGCAGGTTCAATAGTATCGTGACATGCCAGAAAAAAAAAGAAACATGTGTTGTTGGAGATGGCTTTGATAACATTTTGGAGTTGAAAAAAAGATGCATGTTTCCTTTTTTTCATGGCAGTAGATTTCCAGGGCAAGGAGGGGTGGGTGAAAAAAGTTACATTTTCAAGATGTCTACTAAAGGACCCGGCTCTAGAGTGGAATTGGTTAATCGAATGCAATGCTTAGGAAATGGAGACCTTTGCAAGTCTTGGGTTCACATTGACTTTACACACAGAATAGATGACTGGGCAACAATGTCTTGTTCTATGTACGATCCATGGTTTGTTCGGGAACCTTACTTGTTATCAAATTTTGTTGACATATTCTAGTGTAAACGCCCCGAACAACGTAGTATGCTTAACAATTATGATATTTGCTTGTTTTCGAGATTTAATAGAAAAGAGAATGAACACTTAAAGCTGAAAATGAAAATTACTCACAAAATTACAGCCATAAAAATGTAAAAGTAATGGAGACAAGATTGAGGGTTGAAGATGGGCAACCCCTCTCGAAGGAATGTATTTCTGCTCAACCCAAGTCCCTTAGGGAAGAGCTCAGTTACAATCAACCTGAGAGTGAGAAGAAGTAATTCTCACTCTCACAAGATCATGCAAAGATGTACAAACACACATGCATTATCTATTATGCAATGATAAGAACTGATTTCTTTACAGTATGAGAGAAGAAAAGGGGAATTCAGCCTTTCTCCATCGTTGATCAGCAGTACAGGGATAGAGCTTGCTTCTTGTAGCTAAAATGGAAGAAAGAGCTCGAGAAGGAGGTGCTGCAATGAATTTACAAGCTTGCTGTCTTGTAAAACAGCAGTGATAGAAGAGGGAATATGGAGGAATTTGATAATGGAGAAGTGGGGGATGATGATGGGGATGGATGGGGCCAGTTTCTGGCTATCTATGGGTGTTGTTCATGAGTTTACAGCAAAGAAAAATGATGATGAATGAAGAAAAACGAGCTCTTATTTATAGGAGAGGGGAGAGCTAGTACAAAAGGGGAAAGTGGAGTAGCACAAGACAAGTGTCCAGCCACATGTCATGAGATGTGACAAGTGGTGGGACACTTGGAAACTTGTGTGACAAGTGTCTTGACACTTGTCTCTTCTCTATGGCCTTCCTTTTTGGGTTGAATACTGTCAAGAATAGAAACAACCAAATTTAGTAAGCACAGTCAGAGTACAGAACTTACTATTTTTAGAATGACATCCCTATTTTTTTAGGACTAGCATTTTTAGGCTAATTCGAGGCTCCTAAATTTTAGGGACCTCCTAAAATTTAGGGACCCCCCAATATGGGTGTCATATGAAAGCTTTTTCCGTGTACATCGCAAAAATGGTATCCGAATCTTCATGTGACTTTCCTATGCAAAGAAATGTGCATTTCAAGCTTTCAGCCCACACATGCACATTATACAAGCATTTCATGATCATGCCATCTTGTTGATTGTAACTGTTTGTTCTGGTGGATCTAGCCCACACTTCAAGGCATCAATCCTTTCTGTGTGCGAGTCTAACCCTGATATGCGTGAGTTCTAGTCACAGGCGCCCAATCGGGTCATATAGATGGAAGTGTGAACTATCTTTTCTCTAACCCACCGCGTGGGTCCACCATAACCTGTGACCACTCATCAGTGGCCAGCTCCAATGCACTTTTCTTTATATCTAATTAATGCAAAGGAAATAAATTTAATAAATCATTATATAGACAAATTAATGAAAAAGGATACAAATTCTGTTTCTATAGAGTTGTGACAGCCCTCTAGCTTTTATTCAGCTGTCCTCAGCTGAAAAGCTTCTTGATATTGCTGTAGAATATTTGGGTAATCCTTCATGAATTTTTCATCTACCCACTGTGCATCTGTTGTGGGTAGATTCTTGAATTTTAGTAAGAATTTTCGTGTCACAAGGCCACTTCTCGTGGTTCGATCCTTGAGAAACAAAATCTTTTCAGGTTCCAAGAGTTGCTCTGTTTCTTCAACTTCTGGGGGATCTTCAGTAATGGGTTCCTTTGGTTCTGGTCCTATGTAAGGTTTTAGCAAACTTACATGAAAAGCATTGTGTATTTTCCAATGAGTAGGAAGCTCAAGTCGATAAGAAACTTCATTTATTTTCTCAATCACTTTGAAGGGTCCAAAGTATCTACTGGAGAGCTTTGGAAAAGATGAATTTTGACCAGAACCTTGTTTGAGCCTGCTTTTATCAAACTTTAGCAAGACATATTGACCTTTTTCAAAAGCCAAACGTCTTCTTCGTTTATCTGCTTGCTTCTTTTGTCGCTCTTGCGCAACTTTGATAGTGGCTCGAACTTGATCCATTGTTGTTTTTAAATCTGAAGCAAACTCATCAGCAGCAAAAATCTTATCTTTAGTGCGAATAATTGGAGGAGGAATCACTTTACCTTGTACTATTTCATTTGGAGCTTTCCCTGTGGATGAGTGCACTGTATTGTTGTAAGCAAACTCCAATAATGGAAGATATTCCTCCCATTGTGACTTATGTTCACTAACATAAGCTTTCAACATATCCAAAAGAGTGAGATTCATCACCTCTGTTTGGCCGTCAGTTTGAGGATGAAAAGCTGAGGAGAACTTTAAATTGGTTCCCAAATTCTCAAATAAAGCACGCCAAAAGTTACTTGTGAATTTGGAGTCTCTATCTGAAATGATCTCAGAAGGCATACCATGTAATCTGAGATGAAATCCATTGTGATAGATTCCCATGGATCTTTGGGCACTGGAAGAGGTTGCAACAATCCTGGAATCTTCTGCCTATCATATTTGGATTTTTGGCATACCAGACAAGCCTCAATGAAGTTATGTGTATCTTTTCGTAATGTTGGCCAATAAAAGTAGCGCTCAATTGCACTTAGAGTGGCTGCCCTCCCTCTATGCCCTGCATAAGGGGGTTCATGACTTTCTTTAAGCACCTTTTGTCGAACAGGAAGAGTGACACAAAGGCTATTGTTCATGAGAAGGTAACCGTCCTTGATGGAATAATCTGGATGAGAACCTCCTTGCTGTAAATTTGACCAAACTGCTGCAAAATCAGTATCTTCATCATAAGTATTCTTCATCGTTTGAAAATCTTCATGATGAGCCACTGTAATAGTTGCAATGCGAGGCACTCTAGAAAGTGCATCAGCAACTACATTTTGTTTCCCTGGAGTGTACATAATTTGAAAATGAAACATAGACAAGAAATTTTCCCATCTTGCATGTTTCTCCTGCAAATGCTTTTGAGTCTTGAAATACTTCAAGCTTTGATGATCGGTTTTAATAAGGAATTCATTGCCTAAAAGATAATGTTTCCATATCTTTAAAGCATGAACCACTGCTAAGAGCTCCTTTTCATAAATGTCATACCTTTTCTCCACATCATTTAGACGGCGGCTTTCAAAGGCTACGGCATGGCCTTCTTGATTTAGCACTGCACCAATACAATCACCGCAAGCATCTGCTTCCACCACAAATGGTTTTATCAGATCTGGAATGATAAGAACAGGTCCAGAAGTAAGAGCTATTTTCAGCCTTGTGAAGGCTGCCTTCTCTTTTTCCTTCCATTGGAAAGAGATCTTCTTCTTTGTAAGGTCATGAAGTGGAGAAGCCATATGTGCAAAATGCTTGATGAAGCGGCGGTAGTAAGAACATAAGCAAAGAAACGATCGCACCTCATGTACATCACGAAGATGAGGCCATTCTTGGATTATCCTGATCTTTTCAGGATCCATCTGAATCCCTTCAGAAGAGATGACATGCCCAAGGTAATTTATTTTATGCATGAAAAATTCACTCTTTTTACCATTTACCAAGAGTTGATTTTGTTGTAGTAATTGTAGAACAATTTCCAAGTGTTGATGATGCTCCTCTTCATTCTTGCTAAAGACAAGAATATCATCAAAGAAAGTACCGACATATTGTCGATGCTCTCTAAAGATGCGCTCCATCATTCGATTAAAGGTGGCTGGTGCATTGGTTAATCCGAAAGGAACCACCAAGAATTCATAAAGACCGTATGAAGTGCGGAAAGCAGTTTTGTGTACATCTTGTGGTATTACCCTAATTTGATGATAACCACTCTTTAGATCAATGCGGCTGAAAACCTTTGAGCCTCCTAGACGATCCAAAATGTCGTCAATTCTGGGAATAGGAAACCGATTCTTCACAGTGATTTTATTGAGGGCTCGATAATCAATGCACATCCTGAATGTGCCATCTTTCTTTTGAACAAGAAGAACCGGTGAACAAAATGGTGAGCTACTTGGCCTAATTAGCCCACGGTTGAGTAGGTCTTCGACTTGCTTTCTGATTTCTTCTTGTTGAGGACGGCTCACACGGTATGGTGCTATATTAGGAGGAGAACTGCCCGGGATAATATCAATATGATGGTCTTTTGGCCTTTCTGGGGGAAGCTGATAAGGAAGATCTTCCGAAAAACAATCTTTATACTTTTCCAAGAGCTGAAGTTGCTCTTGGTTTTCAGCATTCATATTATCTTTTACATCAGCGACATAAAGCAGACAACATTGAACACAATCCTTAATTGCTCTAGAGACTTGCATATGGCTTACCATAGGTATGGTGTCTCCAGAAACTCCAGCTTGGATCTCGTACTTCTTGCCTTTGTTGGTGAGTTCTACCTTCTTTTTCTGAGAGAAGATGGTTGAATCTACTCTATGATTCCAGGGCATGCCAATAATCACATCGCAACCATCAAGGTCTCCGATACAGAAGGTATCTTCGTCACTGTAGCCTTGAATTTGAAACTTGAGCTTGCCAATGTAGGGTATCACAGTCTTCACTGTGTCACCTTCATCAACATTTAAAGCTTGGCGAACTTCTGCCGGAGTGTCCATCTCTTCGTTCTTTAATCCAAGCTCTTTAGCTAATTGCAAGGAAATGATATTTTCATTCGCCCCAAGATCTATCAAGAATAGTGCTTGCTTACCTTGCAACTGTCCCCAAGCTTTTAATAATTTGCGCGTCTCTGGAGTGTGAGTTGTGTTTGCAACTACATCACTGATAGCATTGATTTTCACTGGCGACTTAGGCTTGTTGTCAGAAACCTTGCTTTGTCCCTTGTTTGGACATTGCTTCGCTATGTGGCCTGTTTGTCCACATTTAAAGCACTTCCCTTCTTTCATGAAGCGTTGCTTTTCTTCTTCTGAAAGCTGCTTTGCTTGTGGGTATAGATTGGAGCGAAATTGAGGAGCATTAGGAGGTGCATAGGGCTTCATCTTCTTTTGATTTGATGGGTGCTTTTGCCATTGTTTTTGTCCTTCATTTGGGGCTGAATGCTCCTCATCATCAGCTACTCTCTTCTTATCATTCTTTTGGAATGATTTGTTGCCATTGTGCTCCATTTCCCATGTCTCAGCATGGTCAATGATTTCCCTGAGACTAGAATAATGATAATGATTAAGAGCAGTACGAAGTTTAAAATGCAAACCTCCTTGAAACTTCCTAAGCTTTTCCGAACTGTTGATCTTCTTGAAATGTTGGACCTTCAAAAGTAGCTCCCAAAATCTCTTGGTATAGTCACCAAGTGACTCATTTTTCCTTTTCCAAAGCCGATCCCATTCCATTTTTACATCTCTTTTGAAATGAACAGGAAGAAATTTGCTTTGTATCAGGCGAACAAAGGACTGCCATGATTTTGGGGCAGCATGATCATATTCCAACCCCGTCCACCAAGTATGGGCTAAGTCGGTTAAATGTAAAGCTGCAAACTTAATCTTTTCTTTTTCTTTATACTTGTCACGACCATACAAAATTTGAAATTGACGAATAAACTTCAGAAGAAGATCAGGATTTCGGGAACCATCATACATACTGAACTTGATCTTCTTTTCAAGTTGAGATAGTGACTTAGTCTTCTTCTTCTTCTTATGCCTTCGTCCATGCTCGGATCTTGAGGTTGAAGATGATGAAGTGCTTGATGGGGATAAAGATGGAGACGAGGGTGAAGAATGTCGACGCCTTTGACGATGATGAGGTCTTCCACGAGAAGGGTGAGACTCTTCATTACTAGAAGAGGATCCATCAGAATAGGCGCCAGATGACTTTGAAGAAGAGGATGAGCTTCGACGCGATCTCTTTCTTTGTCTTGAAGTAGAATGGGACTGCCTCTTAGAAGTAGTTGGACTTCTTGATCAGCTCCTTTCATTGGTATGGCTTTGTCTCCTTGAAGTAGATGGGCTTCTTTCCTTGAATTCTTTGGGATTCTCAACTTTTTCTAGTTTGAGAAGTTGCTCACGAATTTGCTGATTCTCCTCTCTAAGACTTTGAATGGCTTGAAGGATAGCACTCGATTGATCCATTGAGACTAAAGAAAAAAAAATATGCTCACGCACTCAATGCAAGGGCTGAAAACAAACAAACTTATAGTTGTAAGCACTACCAGTGTTGGGGGTGAGGACCGAGCCAAAGCTCTGATACCACTGTAAACGCCCCGAACAACGTAGTATGCTTAACAATTATGATATTTGCTTGTTTTCGAGATTTAATAGAAAAGAAAATGAACACTTAAAGCTGAAAATGAAAATTACTCACAAAATTACAGCCATAAAAATGTAAAAGTAATGGAGACAAGATTGAGGGTTGAAGATGGGCAACCCCTCCCGAAGGAATGTATTTCTGCTCAACCCAAGTCCCTTAGGGAAGAGCTCAGTTACAATCAACCTGAGAGTGAGAAGAAGTAATTCTCACTCTCACAAGATCATGCAAAGATGTACAAACACACATGCATTATCTATTATGCAATGATAAGAACTTATTTCTTTACAGTATGAGAGAAGAAAAGGGGAATTCAGCCTTTCTCCATCGTTGATCAGCAGTACAGGGATAGAGCTTGCTTCTTGTAGCTAAAATGGAAGAAAGAGCTCGAGAAGGAGGTGCTGCAATGAATTTACAAGCTTGCTGTCTTGTAAAACAGCAGTGATAGAAGAGGGAATATGGAGGAATTTGATAATGGAGAAGTGGGGGATGATGATGGGGATGGATGGGGCCAGTTTCTGGCTATCTGTGGGTGCTGTTCATGAGTTTACAGCAAAGAAAAATGATGATGAATGAAGAAAAACGAGCTCTTATTTATAGGAGAGGGGAGAGCTAGTACAAAAGGGGAAAGTGGAGTAGCACAAGACAAGTGTCCAGCCACATGTCATGAGATGTGACAAGTGGTGGGACACTTGGAAACTTGTGTGACAAGTGTCTTGACACTTGTCTCTTCTCTATGGCCTTCCTTTTTGGGTTGAATACTGTCAAGAATAGAAACAACCAAATTTAGTAAGCACAGTCAGAGTACAGAACTTACTATTTTTAGAATGACATCCCTATTTTTTAGGACTAGCATTTTTAGACTAATTCGAGGCTCCTAAATTTTAGGGACCTCCTAAAATTTAGGGACCCCCCAATATGGGTGTCATATGAAAGATTTTTCCGTGTACATCGCAAAAATGGTATCCGAATCTTCATGTGACTTTCCTATGCAAAGAAATGTGCATTTCAAGCTTTCAGCCCACACATGCACATTATACAAGCATTTCATGATCATGCCATCTTGTTGATTGTAACTGTTTGTTCTGGTGGATCTATCCCACACTTCAAGGCATCAATCCTTTCTGTGTGCGAGTCTAACCCTGATATGCGTGAGTTCTAGTCACAGGCGCCCAATCGGGTCATATAGGTGGAAGTGTGAACTATCTTTTCTCTAACCCACCGCGTGGGTCCACCATAACCTGTGACCACTCATCAGTGGCCAGCTCCAATGCACTTTTCTTTATATCTAATTAATGCAAAGGAAATAAATTTAATAAATCATTATATAGACAAATTAATGAAAAAGGATACAAATTTTGTTTCTATAGAGTTGTGACATCTAGTTGCTAATCACTGTATTTCTTATTGTAGCTTGAAGGGAATCATGGTTATTGCTATTTGTGATACAAAGGAAGAGGATACAGAAACACAAATTTTTTTTGGAGATGCCTTAATAATGTGATGCTCAAGTGTGGACACCCTCCTACAGACTTTGCAGGTTTTATGGCGGATGAAGCTGGTGCAAATTGGATGGCGATCCGCACTGTTTTCAATGCAGGACCTGACAATGTTTTGGAAGGAAGAGAGCAATCGTGTTTGTTTCACTGGGAACAAAGCTTACAAAAGCACACAACAAAATACGTGCCTTTAAACCTTTGAAAGCGTCACTTGAATTTATGTGAGAGGTGGCACCTTTCAAAATCCATTGAAGAGGGCAAGAGGAATGCCATAGCTATACAAAATTGCTGGCAACAAGTAGGACTACCTCGAGATAGTACTGTACCATTGAAGAGATGGATCAAATGATGGGAGAATAGGATAGACCATTGGGGTAGTACTACACATGTAAATGCTTTTTTTTGTTTCTATTTGTTACATACACATGTACTAATATCATTGGGGTGGGAATACCCAAGTATGAGAACAAAATAGACATGTAAGAGGAATTGCTGAGTTTTTTATTGGGTTGCAGGCTTCCTTGAGTCCTTGGGAGAGGGCTTGTATTCCCAACACAAATCTTTCTGAGAGCGTGCATGCAAGGTGGTTAGCAGGGGAGGATGGAAAGAAGAAAATTGGTTTGTATGATGCATGCGTCACTGACTTGATCAACTCATATATTCAATGTTCAAGGCAACTGGCCTTCACAACTGGAAGATACTCTAGAAGTGGTCTCCACATGGATGCTCTTATTAATAGGGTGGTTGCAAGAAATACCCCTTCACCTGCATTCATAGCTCGAACAGTTCAAGGAGCAGTTCTTGGCACCCCCATGTACGGAGAGCCTTTCATTTCTGGAAACAAAGAAATAGTTCAAAGGAAAAGAAGAACTCTAGATGGTTGTAGCTCTCATAAACTTGGCTATGTAATGGAGTCAAGGGATAGAAAACAAAAAGGACGACCACACAAGATAAATTTTCAAAATAGAAATGACCGACCTACAGAAGTGGGCTTGGACCATGAGGTGCATGTAGTGCCGATTGAAATGGATCTCCCAACTAATATTGTCTCACAGGAGGAAATGCATAGAAGTTTGTGGGCCATCCAGAGAATGCCTGTTCATTGCAAACGAAAATGTTTTGGTATTATAAATAGAAAGAAGTGCTGCAACGTGATAGAAAGTAGATCACCTGGGTTACTATGCCCTTCATTTTGGTCAGAGAGGTAATTTCAAGGTAAGCCTATTACACAATGGTTCTAGTTTTGCAGTCATGATGTGGAGCATACAGGGGATGTTGATAAAAAAGTTAAGCATGTGCCCTTGCGACCAAGGATTTGGTCTATTGACAAGGGCACCAATGCTTCTGCAGAGGAGATTTCAATTCTTATAAAAGGAGGTTTTGTATTCAAGCATGATGGCATTCCACCTACCCCCAAAAATACTACGACCCATGGGACAGAACCACTTACCTCTTCAAGTGGAAAGCGAAGAAAAAAATGGAGACATGGTATTTCTAAGGATGCAGAAAGAAAAATTGCATTGGTTGAGGCATTGGATGTAGTTTTCATGGAAGAGAAAGTAGTGGTGGCAAATGAGAAAGTCATATTTTATGTTATGTCAGAGCATTTGTATGAGATGCATGTCAATCCCGAGCCCTTCTGCATGTGTCCTGACTTTCAAAAGAGAGTTGGAAAGTAAACCCTTCCTGGCTTGCAAGCACATGTATTATGTCTACATTCGTGTGCTTGGGATGGACAAAAATCAACATATGATGATGCATCAACCTTCCCTTAAGAAAACTGATTTAAATTTTATGCTTGCCCTTCCGCGACGCATAAAATGCAAATCAAAGACTTGAGAGTTTTATGTTGGCTATTGTTCAATGAGATGGGGACCATGCAGTACTGAATGAAAGATTTAAAGGGCATATGAAGAAGTGGAGGTGGACGTTCATTTTGGATACATGATGTGAAGGGACCACATATTTGGTATTTTCTTTTTGAGCATAATGAAAACTCTAGTAAAAGTAGACATTATTAATCATGGACGAGTTATCCATTTGTGGACATGATTGGACGAGGATCTAAAAGTGGAATTATTGATCATGCTTTTTTGATTCATTGAGGGGGCCATCTATTTATAGGTTAGGGATCTCTTTATAAACTATGCTTATTTAGTATGCAAAGTAATTTCATTTTTCCTGATTTGATGCTCCAACTTCTTCTTTTTTGAGCCAATTTTTTTTCAAGGTAATCTAGATCTTGGTCCACTTCTCCTATTATGAAAAGTATGCAAGTTTATTGTTTGCCTTTTGCTATGATGAATACATCCATAAAGCTTGGTATTCACTGAGGGGGGTACCTATTTGTAGGTGATGGATCTCATTATAAATCATGCTTATTTTGTGTGCAAAGAAATTTCATTTTTCTTAATTTTAATGCTCCAAGTTCATTTTTGCTAGTTGTGACAATTTTTTTCTCAAGGTAATCTCGATTTTGTTTCATAAAGCTTGTTGATCACTTCGTTTTAATTCCCCTCAAAGGATTGTCTATTTATATGTGAAATATCTCTTTATAAATCATTCTTGTTTTGTGTGCAAAGCATTTTCATTTTTCCTGGTATTGATGTTCCAAGTTCGTTTTTGTTGATTGTGATACTTTTTTCTTAAGATAATCTTGATCTTTGTCCTTTACTCCTATTATGGAAAGCATGGTTACATAGAATCTAATCATGTGTCATCTACTCTAGTCACATTTCTAATATATATTATGGTTGCTTCTCCTTCCCATGTTACACCCTCTCAATTGTTTGCTTCCCCTTATCACGTTATCAAGGTGTTTTTTATCTAAACCATGTTCTAATTTCTAATTTTCATTTGTCAATTGGGTATTTTTTATCTAAACCATGTTTCATCTAACCTTTGATTGGCAAGTCTGCTATTGATATAAACCATGGCCAAGTTTGATGTTGAACCAAACCATGATATGGTTGCTTCCCGTCCTTATGCAACAACTCTACTCTTTGCTTCTCTTTTGCGTATTGCTCTTCCTTCCACTTTTCATAGTCAATTCTACTAATTTTTACTTTTAGCACAAGGTTTTCTTTAAATTCTACATGAGTCAAATCATGCCTAAACCTACACAGGAGGAGCTAGACATGAGAAAGACCTTCAGAACCGCAAATGGTAAAATAGATTCGTTGTCAAAAGCTACAAACTATGATGAGAAGTGGTCAATAAATGATGCAACCTTTGCCATTGGAAAGGTTGAACAAATACTTGCTTGGCCAAATTTTTCAACAAGAGGATGAAAATGATATATCCCTTGTAGATATGTTAGAGTTAAAGCTCCCTACAACCGCTGCATATATGAGAAGCTTTGGAGTGATTAGTAAAAAAGATGAGGAAGATATTGACATTTGTTGCTATCAAGTCCACATATCGATACTATATAATAGTTATATATAAGTGGCTTTCATAATTTGCCTAAATAGTTGCAAGAGAAATAATTATATTTTCCTATATTGAGTTCTTTTTGTGTTTTGTTTAGATTGACTCATAATTTTAGACATTAGTCTGATTGATAAGGGTACTTTTTGATATGTGTGGTAGAAACCCAATTTTGTTCATTTTTCTCTCTTCGGTATATTTTGAGAGTTTGAAAAAAATGGTCCCTTGGATAGCTTGTTTAACAAATTTTCAATATGGGTAACAAGATTATCCTTCATAAAGTTACAAATTTTGTGAAAAAACTCCAAGTTTTGGCAAATACATTGAAAAACTCCAAGTTTTGGAAAATTTTGTGAAAAAACTTCAAATTGGGAGCTTGCTTTTTTAAATCCCCCCTTCTCAAGCTGCCTCACAACTAACAAAAACTCCTAGAAACAGATGCCTAGCAGGCTAGCAAGACACGAGGTCACTAGGACTACATTCTAAAACAATTCTTAGAGTGATCGACAACGTCTTCACACAAGAGGCAGACAACTGCTTAGACCTCCTCAAACATAACTAGCCTAACCCTAGGACTTCATGCCTTGAATGTTAGTCCCTAACAAAATAAAAATCCCCACATACATATAACCATTCAACATAAATGGAAAAAATAATAAAGGAAGGATATCACCTAGATTTTGCCACAAGAAGCTTTTGCACAGCAAGAGGCTCGTTCTAGGTACTCCATCAAATCTATGTGGTACAACACTAAAACAAGAAAACATTAACCGCACCTCCACCAAACAAATACATGGGTCTCTTGGCGTAATGAGATAAAAATTTTCTCTATAAGAATGAAGGGCCCTCTTGGACTAAGGAGAATGAGTTATTTTAATTCATCAAACAAATGGGTTTCTTGGTATATACATTGCATCTTACCAAATTAACCAAGATAAACCAAAAATGCCATAAGATGTGAGGGCTAGCCTCATGCTACTTTTACAACTTAGCTTACTACAATATCATCATCATAGTTTAATCTTGGCCTCTAGTATTTCCACTAGTCCAAGTCTTCACACTGATATAATGTCAATGTGGGCTATCCCTTCTTGGGTACTATTAACTAAATGAATGATCTCATTGGGCTCATGTGTCCTGCCTTGATTGTCATTCAAATAGATTGACCGTCTGAGCTTCCTAGAGACCCCTCCTACAAAGACATCCATGGATTTAGGCTCATTCAAACCTTCCCTATTTGGATTATTTCATATTTTATTGTTACCACCCAAACTAGGTAGGCTTTCAATCCTAGGCCCATCACCTAGATGCATCCTAGAGTGGTGCACATTGTTAGATGTATCTTTATGATCGCTGGTCTTATCCACTTGGAAATTGACCATGATATGTCCACTTGGGACTCTTCGCTTTTCATCTTATCCACTAGCCACACTTTTAGATATTTTGGGCCTCAAAATCCACCTCCTTTTTATCATTGCATGGCTTGATTAGATGCCACCACTTCTTCTATTTTTATATTCTTTCATGATGGCTCACTTGCTACCTATCACTTTCTCTAAATTGGATCCTTCTACTAGATCCAACCCTAAATGGGTCTTTACCATCACAAACCCTAGGTTTCTATAACTTGGACTCCCAATAGTTGGGATGGCCTCGACATGATAGGATGCATCATCTATGTTTCGGGGAGGCACCTCATTCACATAATTTTCTTCCAATTTTGGACCATTCATAGGTTGCTTAACCACTTCTCTTCCCTCGTTAGGTCTACACCAATTTCCATCAAGCTCATAGCTTTGAAACATATGATTGGATACATTAGGATGCTAGGGTCCTTGGGCCTTGAGATTTTCATAATTAATGCCAAGATTCTCCCTAGTATGCCTCTCATTTGCACCTCAAGCATGACTAACATTCAACGAATGTTGCCAATCCTTATGAATTTCAAGGGTGCAAGGAGAAAACTCCAACAGCTCTCCCAACACCTCTGAATATATCTCTCATAATCATCTACTTGAACCTTTGCCTCCTTCAATGACTTAGGGTTTCTCATCCTAACTTGGAACTGTGTATTTATTTTCAAGCCGCTGACAAAGAGTTCACCAAGCATATCTTCTGATAATTGACTTGGCCAAAGTTTCAGAATGTCATCAAAGACTCTCGTGTACTATTTGACATAGGTATATAACTCATGTCTAATCTACATAAACTGTTCCAACACCTAAGTCATGGGAACCTTCTTCTCATATTCTTCTAAAAACCTATCACATAGTTCCTCAAATTATTTGATTGACCCTCTTGGGAGGCTCCAAGCCTCTCCCTTTAGGGTACTTGAGAATATGAACATTCAATGTATATCATCAAACCCACTTGCAAGGAAAGTTGAGTTGTATTCTTTTAAGTGCAACATCTGATCCTCATTAACCAGTCCATGAAACACTAGGAGATCCCTATAAGAAGAAAGGCATTTAGTCCTCTTCTTTGGTATTAGCTGTGGGTCATTAAAATATTCATATTCATCATGACCTACTTCTAGCATCTTAGGGTCTCTAACTCATTCTGTTTTCCACCTTTATAGGTATAGGCATATTAATATTTTCATTGACATCCGTCTCTACCAACTCATAGAGTGGTCTAGGGAGTCCTTTGCTATGCAATAGGGAATCTCCCCCATCCCTTGTCGGTGGTACTTTAGCAAGTCTATTCTCATTTATCTTCGTTTTCTTAGAACCAAAGATAGGTCCCAATAGAACCTTCCTCGCTAACAATGGTCTCCCACATGCATAGATATCATCCAATGCTTTATGGATCTTTGAAATTGCACTTTGGTACCCCAGTCCATTAGGCACTAGCATCGGATGTATCTTTTGATCGTAATCCTGTATTACTTTGGCCACTGGTATCATAGTCTTTTCCTCTTAAAAGTTATCACTATATTAAGGATCATAGATGACTATGCCATCCCAACATCACTTTTGCTTTCTAATCTTTCCTCTAACTCCCATGGATTATTACTCACGAAGGCCACTCCATGGGTGCTTCCCCATAGTAGCCCAAACTCGAGCATGGTGTCACTTTTGGGGCAAAGGATAAAATAGTCGGCCACATGACACTAAAGATTCCATTAAACCATTCAGGATGGACAAAGTACATTTTGGGTTATGGGGATTCCTTGGATTAATTGTCATGCCGTTGATGATGAGAGTTTCAATCAACCTAGCTCAACATCCACTGCTTCAAGGCAGCACTCAATTAGAAACTTGAAATAATAGGTTTCTTATAGTCAAGGTTTGAAAACCACCACTTATTAGTGGCTCCCAAAAAATGCACCACCTATTGAGAAAAAAAACGGGCCAAACACTTTCCGAGGCTTCCTAAACTCACCTAAACAACCCCACGGCCTCGTGGCTAGGAGCGTATATAGGATACACTCTCTAATCTAACTTATACATGTGTTTGTACCGTTTATAGTCCAACACAGATCCCTTCCCAACTCCTTACAAGGAGTACCCAAACATAATGGTGTCTAGCACCTCATAGCACATACATAGGAGCATCCCTTGGTTGATTGCTCTGGCCCACTATGGCTCTTTTACACCTCGAAATTAGCCCCAAGATGCACCGTCCAAATATGTAGCACATACGACACATAGTCCTCTCTTTATAAAAATCATTCTAGGAGATAGTTTGTATCCTCACTTTATTAGTCCCCAATTAAATGAACGTACTAACCCTATAGCTTGGGACTCCTTACTCTCTCAATGTGGGTCATTGTTTTATAAAATCAAGTGCTATGCAATCAAGATATGATACTCATTTGATACCATGTATATGGAACGCAATGAAAAGGTAAATGTCCACAAATGTACAAACAATTTATTAAATCAAATTAGCATCATGGGTATGCATAACCAATTCTTTTCATGATTTTCATACTACTAGCATATTTATTTTGTTGTGTAGAGGATAGCATCAAGTAGCATACTTCTGCTACCGAACCCTTTTAACTTTTAAGATAAACACATCCTATATATACAGTGCATTATAAAAATCATATTTCAATGTATATTCAACATGACACCTCCCCTCCCTACTGTTTAATGTGATGCTTGTGGTGGTAGGTGTAGATAATGTTTTCACGTTATTTTCTTGTATAAAAAGAAATAAATCACACACTATAACATGGAAATGGGACTAAGCTAAGGATAAACCTCATTATTTAGGCCCACCATATATCCACAAACATATTTATACATTTTTGTACTTTTTGGGGTATAAAATCTATATTTTTCCTATAAATTCCATTTTTCATGGTTTTCTTGATCTATTTTGAACAAATTGCTATATTTCTCTAAATTTTCTAAGTCAACAAATTGAGTCACACTCTAATCCATCTTGACATTCAACTTTACTTCACACGAACATAATTTGATTACTCAAAATGATGAAAATATTATTCTTTAAAAATATGTTTTTTGGGTTTTCAAAAATTAATAACTCATGATTACAAGCACATATACTAAATTTCATGACACATAGCCCTCAAACATATTGTAACCAAGCATTGAACAAATTTTTGTTGCACATGAACGAGAATTGTATCATAAATTATAAAAAAAGATTTGAGTTTCCATTGTCAAAAAAGAGCTTACCACCTTTTCTTGGATTTTGGGACTTAATATTTACATTTTTTTGGTAGGCACCAAACTCGCCATTGATCCTCAAACCATGCTGGCCATCATTCCTTAGCATCCACACAATCCTGTCACGATTTGGTACAAGAGCTTAACAATCAGCATTCATTTCAATCTCTTTCCATCTACTTCCACATGAACCACCCTCAAGAGGAGAGAGAGGCAAGAGAGAGAAAGATTGAAATCATAGATATTCATACTTGTGTAATATCAGGTGTGCATATAGTCAGATTGAAGCCCTCAATGCATAAATCAGGGATATGCCTTCCATCTCTAATCAATCGGTCTGGTTGAAAAGCCATAACCATCCAAATGGAGGAGGTGTCAAAAAAACCATACCCCCCCTCCTCCACACTGAAAAACGTTTTTAATAAATCCCTTAGCTTAATTCTTAACTTTAGAAGTTAATCGGTTCAATTTCTACATGTTTGCACTACCCGAAAGTGGTTTTGGCTTGGATAGAGGGCCAAACGAGCTTGAAATTGTGAATGGAATAATGGGTGGCTTGTTTTGTGGCATTGAAATCTATCAACCTAGTCTCCCGTTGTCATGTCACTATGCAGTCATAATGTAAAAAACAACTCTAAAGTGTGGCTTTCTTATTGATTGAGACAACCAATCACATATTAGTCATTAATGTCAGTGTCCATAGTGTGGATGGTTCAAAAATACTAGATTTTTGGACAAGTTTAGCCAATTTTTGATATTTTAGATATTATCTCTTGTAAAAATCCAAAAACTATAGACAACTTCTAGAATAAGATGACATGTAAAAGAAAGCAGGTAGCTTTCAGCCATTTTGGGAGGATTTTATGTAAAAAGAAGGATTCACAAAATCGCGCGACATGCGATTGCAATTTTTAGGTAGTGAACAGTACTCCAAACTAGGAGATGAAGAAGGAGTGATCTAGTAGAATTCTCGCCAGGTGTCCTGATATTTTACCCCCCTTTCAATGGAAGCCTTAGATTGGCGGTCTAAGCAACATAGAGGAAGTTATTGTTTTATGCACGTTTTTGTCCATAGGAGATTTATCTTCTCATCTTTGTGAGTATTCTTCTACATCTTCTATTTCTTTAAATCCCTTCTCTTCCGTCTGCTCCTCTCCTTGAATCTCCCTTCACCCTGTTGTATCTTACCCCACGGTAGACTTTCGACCCCAAACGCTCCACAGTGGTGAATCTGACGTGAAAGTCAGCACAGCAAGGTATGTAAAGATGGGGTATTTTGCAGATTCAAGTGGTGGTGATGCTTTACAACAAATGATTGATTTGTTGCAACATAAATAATAGTAGTAATTGTTGTGACAACAGCAAATGCAAACTTGACAGGAAGCAGAAAGAATTGATCCTTAGCTATGAATGCATTACAGGCAGCGGGATAGGAATTGAAGTAGTTTAAGGGTCAAAATATTTCAGCCTTCATCAAGTTGTATGAAGAAAAGATGTTGTTTCATGGAGTACCGTAGTATGCATGGAATCGATATTCCTCCTACGTTTGGCGATGCATGCATTGCATGATAGGATTGATGAGTTACATAGAAGAGATGATGATTGGGTAGCTTTTAAGAAAGCTTTGAGAGAAGAGTTTTTCTTGGAAGATGCAGGATTGGTAACTAAAAACATTTACAAATTGGATTGAAAAGCCCAATAAAGGGTTGGCTGCTACAGCTTTTCTCCATGAATTTGAAAGTTGATATGCGCAATTGGATGCTGATGAGCAGCAATCATTGGAGAGTCAAAAAATTGATTTGTTTTTTAAGGTTGCAGACCTTGTTTTGCAGGAGAAGCTGTTTGATCGTTTAGAAGATGCCTCTTCTGAAACGGGGCTGAAATCAAATTAGGATAATGTAACTAAGGCAATGCATATGTTAGTAAAGAGAGAGCAGATGAAATTGAGATGGGATACAGGCACCACACTTGTCAGTGTGCTCAAAAGGGGGTTGAAATTGTAGCCAAGACACCTATAGCTATGGCAAAAAAACCCGCTATACCTGTTGGTCTGGCTCTTAAAGGTGATAATGTGGATGAATTAATCAAAGGCATGCGTGATTTGAGGCTAAATTTGACAAAAATCTTTGCAAAGGTCAAAAAATTGGATGTTAAGGTAGAAGAGAAGGGTCGAGCAATAGCCCAAAGGCCATATAGAGAAGGATACAAGAGGAGACACATGTGGTGTGACAATTTATAGCATGAAAAGCGAGATTGTAAAGCCTACTGTGAAGCAAAGAGAAAATATTAGTCGTTTGGAAAGATGGTAAAATACATGTAATAGAAACTGGTCTTCCTATAGAGCCAAATTTTGGAAATGGTGGCATGCAAAAGAGGTTGGAAAGATGGCTACAAGAACAACATTTGTTGCCATAGATGCAACCACATATGGGTTGAGAATTGAAAGGACTAATAAAGCTTGTAAAGGAGGTATGGCTGAAGCATAATCTCATGTTTGGATGCAGGCATTAGATTGCATGGAAAAGGTAAAACAATAAAGTTTGAATTGGTTGATGCAAGTCAGAATATACGAGGGAGAATAGGATGGAGTGCACCAGTGGATTCATTTTCAGTCTATGGTTATTCGGCTGAGGTTCATAATCAAGAAGCTCTTGTGGAAGAAAAGAGAAGAAAAGATGAGGACACTGTTGGTCCTTCCTCTTAAGGCCCATCTAAATGCATAACACGAAGTAAAATGGAGCAGCAAAAAGAGGCTAAAAAAGCCATACTTGAGCATGTTATGGAGGATATATCTCAAGAGAAGAAATAAGAAGGGAAGAAAAGGGGCAAGCAACCCAATTACTGGTTACAATAAGATCTTTAATCTACCGCAAACCTTAAAAAGATCCTAAAAGATCGCATACTTGGTAGTAGAGTGAAATTCACACTTGGTGAAGTTCTTGGAATCGTGAAGCGTGAATTTCATGATGCAATCATTGATATGTTGAAATAAAAAAGATTGTTTGATAGAGAAGTTTTGCAAGCATTGATACAGGTTGACAAAGACATAGAGAAACATCTTCGAAGGGAATATGATGATGCATGTAATACTCATTTGGAGCAGGTTGATGTTGAAAATGGGTTAAATGGGAGTGTAGATAGCAAGCTTGTGGCGTAAAATGGTATTATTGGCAACAGTAAGCATAGAGAAAACTGTATGTATAATGGGGATGCCCATCAACAAGTACATGAAGAAGAAGATGCTCATTTTATTTCAAGTAGTCATTATTCATAAACACATTGGGCTCGTGCTACAACAGAGACAATTGTTAAAGTGGGAGAAAGAGAGACGCCTTGCATAGCTCTCTTGGATCATGGTTCCGAAATCAATGTTATGGCACACAGCTTGTATGAGAATGGAGGTTGACTGATTGATGTAGATCCGGGATGGCGCATGCGAGCAACAAATAATTCATTAGGGGATCTTTATGCAGCTTGTCCAAATGTACTCGTGACTATTGGAGATGTAAGAGATAAATATCATTTTTTTGTGCAAGATTCATGTAGTTATTCGATGATTTTGGGGAAACCCTATATTTCGAAATCAAGGCTAGAAACAAAAGCCTTGGATGATGGTTCTTTATATGCACGAGTTCAGAGTAAAGACAATACAAAGGTAGTACAATTTCTCACTATTTGTGTGAATCATCCCCACAATCAGGATAGGCTAGGGGATAATCTCATGCCACCTAATGCATGAGAGTTTAAGGATTTTTAGACAGTGCTACTATAAGTGGAGGCTATGGCAGTGCCTCTAGGAAGATAATTATGCCTCCAAGAAAGGGGGAAACTGTGTTTGTGTCTAGATTGCAGGAATGGACAACATGTAGTCTTGGCAGTTTTAAGAATATCTCAGCCATGTGTGGGGTTGAAATACATAGAATGGGCTGAAAAAGAGATGAAAACATATGGTTTGATGGCTGCAAATGAAGGTATTTGAGGACTGTTTTCAGAGCTGGTTGATATTGATACAGTGGCTGAAAATTTTGTGGTAATTAATGTTGAAAACAGGGCAAAAAAAGAGGTTATTTATGTTGACACTTTAGAGATGTATGAAGTCATTCAAGAGTTTACTTAGCATGAATATTATGGGCTACAATATGGGCTGCAAAACAGGATTGATACAAAGTACAAAATAGTTGCAAAGAAGGTTAAGCTTGTGGCTTTGCCTTTATCACCTAAAAGTGATGAGTTGGCTGAAAATTTGACTTAGCAACCTAGTTTACGGGATCCACATGGAGTAGGACATAAATTTATAGCTAAAACTTTACAAAAGTTGAAAATTGGTGATACAAGCTTTCTTTTGCCTGCAAAAAGAGCTTGTTTCTTGCAGATGTTGGCAAGGCATTGGAAAGCCTTTGCATTTCAGCCATATGAAATTGGATGTGTTGATCCTGCACCTATGTTGATCTTTATAGTACCTCATGTGCCATGGAATTTAAAGCCTATTCTAGTACCTCGGGCATATTTTACTAAGTTGCTAGAGTTTTTTAACGAGAAGATCAATATTAATATTTTGGAGCTCTCTTTAGCTCCATATTCAAATCAGTGGTTTATTGTTTCAAAGAAGAATGGTTCTTTGAGGTTTATATAGGATTTGCAACTAGTTAATAAAGTCACCATAAGGAATTTTGGATCAAGCAGCCCGATAGTGGATGAATTTGCAGAAGCATTTGCAAGCAAGGCGATTTACTCTATGGGTGATGTATATTCAGGATATGATCAATTCCAAGCTTGCATTGGAAAGCCGAGATATCACTACCATGAAGACATTGCTTAGATTGGTTAGGATGTGTATGCTTCTACAGGGAGCAACCAATTCAGTGGTGCATATGATGAATACTATGCATAAATTTTTGAGGGAGTATATTCCTTAGTTGACCTTACCCTTTCTTAATGATGTGCTGATAAAAGGGTGTGATATCCATGAGAAGAATGAAGAGTTGAATGAGCAGGGATGTAGAAGATTTGTGGTTAATCAAATTGTTGACTGTGATAGGATTTTGAGCCTTCTTGAAGAAGTGCATTTGACTCTGTCAGGAGAAAAGTCAAATTTTGGAGTGGAGGAAGTATAAGTTGTTGGGAACATGTGTGGACCATATGGGAGAAAGCCCTCACCAATAAAGATTGATGCCATAAGTAGGTTGCGAGAGACATGTTTGAATGTATCTGAGGTGAGAATATTTTTGGGTGCATGTGTCTTTTACTTGATATGGATTTCGCATTTTGCTCATGTGGCTGAAAGTTTATATTAGCTCTTGAGAAAAGGGAAAAAGTTTTGGTGGGGTAAACAACATACGAAGGCAGTTCAGAAGTTAAAGAGCTTATTGATTTCAGCCCCAACACTAAAGAGAGCAAATTATGAGAATGGGTAGCCTATTATTCTCACCATGGATGCAAGCCCAATTGGCATCGATTGGGTAGTGGGTCAGGATGTTGCTAATGGGAATAGGTATGCCATTCAATTTGGAGCAAAGGTCCTCAATGAATGGCAACAACGGTATTCTCAAGTCAAAAGAGAGCTTTGGGGTGTAGTGACAACCTTTAAGTGTGATAGGGAGTATTTTATGAGAGCTCATGTAGTGGTAGAGACTAATTGTCTACCTCTATTGGGCATGATAGTAAATTGCTCAACTCCCGATATTGCCATGTTACAGTGGATTGCATATATGTAAAGTCACTTAACCCTTATTTTTAGCATATTGTAGGTAGAGAAAAACCCATGGCTGACATGCTTTCACGAGCAAGGTTTGAAGATGAAGAGGAGTTGATGGAAGATGAAGAGGACGATGTGGTAGATGCTGAAAATGACATGACAGCAAGGAATGAGTATGCAGTTGTTGTTATTACAGGTACAAGTGTTGTAATAGGGATTTCAGTAGTAAGAAAAGAGCTTATAGCCATGGAGAAAAGATGGGCAGCACAAAGAGAGCATCATCAGTGTTATGCTTCATAGTGAGAACACAATTTTTGGAAGAGTTGTACGAGAATGATTTGCTAAAAATAGGCCAATATCTCACCCTCATAACAAAGAAGGCTTATTGGTCTGAAGTTGAATTTAAAAGGATTAAAAGAAAAGCTTATGCATTTTTCTTGAAAGATGGATATTTATGGAAGCATGCAAAGAAAAAGAGAGGAGCTCCAGTAGTGTATTGGGAGATAGGGCTTCTCAACAACATGTGATGCGGGAGTTCCATGAAAGCTTATGGGCTGGATATAGAGGAGTTTGGGGCACATTTTCCAAGATCAAAGAGAATTATTGGTGGAAAAACATGTATAAAGATGTGAAGCATTATGTAGAATCATGCAATGCCTGTCAGATGTATTCCATGGTAAAACATAGAGATGGGTTGCAACCAACCTATCCATTGTCTATGCATTACAAATGGGTAGTTGATTTGGTTACCATGCCTACAGGTTTATGGAATATGAGATATCTTGTGCTTTCACGAGAATATTTGACAAATCAAGTGGAAGGTCAAGCTCTTAGTACAAATACTACTCAAGTTGTATGAAGGTTCTTATTGGAATAAGTATTTTGCAAGTATGGTTGTGTTGGTAAAGTGGTTGCAGATAGAGGAGAATTGGATGTGGATGAGGCTTGCGACTTCATTTCACGATTGGGTATCAAGTTGTCTTTAACTTTAGCCTACAATCCTGAAGTAAATGGCAAAAAGTGAAAGAGGTCATCGGCCTATCATCAAGGCATTAGCAAAGTCATGCAAGGGTAGGATCAAAGAGTGGCCAAGAATGTTACCCTTTACTTTATGGGAGGACCACTCATAGCATAGTTACAAGGTATATACCTGCTGAATTAATGTATGGACAATAGCCAATCATTCCTATTAAGGAGACTATTTCTACTTGGAGTGTTCTACCATGGGAAGAGGGTTTGAATAGAGAAGAGTTATTGGTCCTATGCATTAAACAGTTAGAAAGAAGGCCTGAAGACATTAAGATAGCCATGAAAAAGCTGAAGACTGCAAGGATCAAGAATTAGAATGTTAGACTTCAAGCTCTACTTAGATGTCTTTGGTGTGAATGGTCCTAGTGTGACCTTAGGTTGTACTCTTTTGAGTTATGACTAACAATAATGATAGTGTGTCTGTGTGAGCTCTCTGCTCTACACTATTTTGCTCAAAATCTTCTCACACTTGCATCATGATATCAGAGCTTTTCTATCAGTTGTAGCAGGTGCTTCAGATGTTTTAGGAAGCTTCACCTCTAGTAAGCCATAGTCATACACTTCCTCAGTGTTGGATGAAGCCTCAAGGGCCATCCCTTCTCCTCCATTGGCATCATCTACTGTTGAGCTATGATTGCTAGGAATAACTTGAAACACATATTGTTGTAACCGTTGCTTTCCAAATGTCAAGAGAGTGACACTCCTAGAGACTACAAGGATGGCAAGAAGCCCCACTGTTTGAGGGCTGATCTTTGCCGAGACTCTGGATGTGCAGAGCATATTTCCATCATCATCATATGTTTGCCCTTTGGTACAAACACCCTATTTGCTAAAGGAAAAAGGGGGAACACAAGGGAAGGGGCAGATGATTGCTTAATTTACCGAGAAGCAGGAAGGTGTTTTATCGGCATCATTCATTTTTTATTTTTGCCTCGAACACCATTGAACCTGCAAGGGGCCTAGAATTGGTGCATCTGAAGTGAGAGCCTAGCTATGCTGGCCAACATTGGGTAGCTCTAATTGAATCCTGGAGTTCTCAGCTGTAAAAGAAACACAAAAGGGCAAAACAAACCAACTTGTGTCAATAAGCATGCGTTTTCCTCTCATGTTAGAATGAATACTCGTCTTTATTCCCCCAAGAAAAGCTCAGCTACGTTTTTCTTCTCATGCTAGCATGCAAGAAGGATCTTCAAAGGACCATACAATCATTATAGAAGAAGGACAACCTGAGTCCACCAACCATGCGCAGTGCTTGCAGGGACTCTCCAATTTGTTCACTTTCTGGGAGTCTGCATTATAAGTTGAAGACGTTGGTTCTAGTTCAATTTTTACAGTTGGTGTTGAAAGATAGCTTGACATCTAGCTCCTCATCATCATCGAGTAGTGACAATGATTCTGATAATCAAGCTACTAAATAGTAAGTATGCTAAAGGGTTTAGGTACTGCAAAGAAGACATTCTATGAGGCATGAGTGTAGCTAGATAACCAGGCAACTTATATTGGTGGCAACTCTCTTGTTTGTCATATGCTGTAAGGAAGTCTGGACATGTTTTTTACTGAAAATAGGTCATTGCAGCATGCCTTGATGCTCATATATGCATGAATGTTGCTAT
The DNA here is from genome assembly GCF_053477565.2 of Lygodium microphyllum. NCBI lineage: Eukaryota > Viridiplantae > Streptophyta > Polypodiopsida > Schizaeales > Lygodiaceae > Lygodium > Lygodium microphyllum. The sequence continues at coordinate 132,308,426 of NC_141143.1, forward strand.
ATGATTATGCCTTACTATTTGGGTTGCTAAGAGCACAAGTGAAATAAGGTTATGCTGAATACTACAATTTTAGATTGCTGAAAGTTTTTTTACATGAATACAAGAAATTTGTGTTACTATGATGATCACAATGCTTAAGTGTTGATGCTCAACTAAGAGTATACATGTTGGAACATGTTTTGACAAGTTTGGAAGCTTAGATAATGTGTATATTGCAGTGAATCTATTGCTGAAAACAGAAGGAATGAAACTGCCCTAAACATACAGTGAATAGAATAATTGTTTTGACCAAAGTATTACTAAGAACTATCACTACATTGGAAGGCTGAAACATATCAATCAAAAAGCCTTGGTTTGCAGGGAGTCATGCAGAGTTTGTAAATGGCAAATGTAGACATAAAAGACAACATTACCCAGATTGTGGGGGAAAAATTTGATAGCAACAATTATGCCATATGGAAGTTCCACATGGAGAACTTCTTGATAGGGAAAGGCTACTGGGAGCTAGTGATTGGAGTTGAGGCTGAGCCCAAGCTGCCTATAGGTGACAGGCATCTGACACAAGGCTAGCTGCGAGCTCATCGAGCATGGATAGAGAGAGCACGTAGGGTTTTGCATTGGCTGTCCCTATGTATATCAAATGCCATGGTAATGCAAATAATGAATTGCAGCTCTCCTAAGGATGTGTGGGACATTTTGATCAGGTACTATGGTACCACTATAAGTGCTAGGAAGATATAGTTAAAGCAGAAATTTAACAACATGGAGAGAAAGGGTAGGTCCATACAGGACTATCTGACAGAGATCAAGACCATTGCAGATCAGTTGGCATTTGTTGGTACTCAGGTTGAAGATGAAGATATGGTTGCTGTGACTTTGAATGGCTTGGGTCCAAAGTATAAGTCTTTTGATACTTCTGTGTCTGTGCGGGCTGAAAGGCCGAATTTCAACGAGCTGGTTGCATTGCTTATCCATGAAGAGGTTAAACTTGGCTTGGGTACAAGCTCTAGTAGTACAAAAAGCAAGGATGTCATTTTTTATTCCAATCAACGAGGCCGTGGTGGCAGCCGTGGTAGAGGCTATGGTTCTGGTAGACGAGGCCAATAAAATGCATCCTATGGCAATAATAACCAATAGGGATTCATCAAGGAGATGGTTCTTGCAGGGAGAGTTGATCTCATGCATGTGAAGACTGATGAACAGGTTGCAAATATCTTTACCAAGTCTCTAGGTAAAGATAAGTTCAGTGTTTTCACACAGCTGATTGGTGTACATATGCTGTCTTGAGCTTGAGGGGGGAGTGTTAGATTTCAAGCTCTACTTAGTTGTCTTTGGTTTGAATGGTCCTAGTGTGACCTTGGGTTGTACTCTTTTGAGTTATTACTGACAATAATGATAGTGTGATTATGTGAGCTCTCTGCTCTTTGCTCTCTGCTCTCTGCTCTCTACTCTTTTGAGTTATTACTGACAATAATGATAGTGTGTCTATGTGAGCTCTCTGCTCTACACTGTTTTTCTCCAAATCTTCTCACATTTGCATCAAAGAAGAGGTTTGACAAGCAACACATACTTCGACCACGAGCTATACAAGAAGGGGATTGGGTGCAAGTTTATGACTACAGCTTGGAAAATAAACATAGTGCCAATCGAAAAATAACAAAGCGGTGGTTTGGTCCATATGTGGTAAGGTTTGTTTTTTATAATGCTACTATTCATTAAATGAGATGGATGGGACAGCTCTAAGGATTCCAGTGGCTGGAAAACGTATCAAGCTCTTTAAATGTAGGGATTCTTCAGGATATGAGTTGAAGGAGTTGGATATTGAGCATAAACATGAGAATATGGAAGAAGAAGAGGTAGAAGATGAAGACATTGACATGGCAGAGGATACTTCTTTTGACACTGCAGATCCGTAAGACTTTGGCACATGTCAAAGGATGTGCAAGTTAGGAGGGGTGAATGTCATGCCGCTACATGGCCACAATGTAAAAAAAAACTCGAGAGTGTGGCTTTCTTATTGATTGAGAGAGCCAATGCCATATTAGTAATTAATGTCAGTGTCCATAGTGTGGATGGTTCAAAAATACTAGATTTTTGAACAAGTTTAGCCAATTTTTGATTTAGATATTATCTCTTGTAAAAATCCAAAAACTATAGACAGCTTCTAGAATAGGATGACATGTAAAAGAAAGTAGGTAGCTTTTAGCCATTTTGGGAGGATTTTATGTCAAAAAGTGAAATCACGTGACACGCGATCGCAGTTTTCAAGCAATGAGCAACACTCTACGAGGATGAAGGAGTGATCTAGCAAAATTTTGGCCAGGTGTCTTCGTATTTTACCCCCCTTTTGAAGCCAATGGAAGCATCAGATTGGCAATCTGAGAAGCATGGAGGAAGTTATTATTTTATTTCCATTTTTTTCTACAAGAGATTTATCTTCTCATATTTGTGAGTATTCGTCTACATCTTCTATTTCTTTAAACCCCTTCTCTTCCGTCTACTCCTCTCCTTGAATCTCCCTTCACCCTACTAGTTCTTACATTGCGGTAACTTTCGACCCCAAATGCTTTGACACCATGTGCTCTTTCTAGCTCCTAGATCTAGTAGTTGCTTTATAACATGAAACCTTGCAGGGATTAAATGGGGGTCAAACAAACTCCAATTGATGAACGGAGACTTGTGTTGGGTTCCTGGGGTTGAAATCTATCTAGGAAAACTCCAACTCATCAATCCATGCTTGTTTCATTTTCCATGAAAATTTGCACTTTTATACCTCATGTGCCACTTTTATGCTCTAAATGGAGCTCCATAAATCCACTCTCACAATAATGCAAATATATATTCTAAATCATTTGTCCAACTATTTAGGTTATTCCCAAATACCTACAAATAGAAACAAAGTCATACTTATTGAAAAATATTCTAGTATAAGCTTTTCTGGCTATTGTTGTAATGGAATTTGTCCTTTCACCTTCTTCACCTTCTTCCCTGTCCTTCCATGGCTGCCAGCCATTTCTCTCTCCTCTTCTTGCCTTTCTCTCTCTACTCCTAGTCTTTCTCTCTCCTCATCACCCTCTTCCTCTCTCTTTTTCTCTCTCCTCTCTGCAGTCTCTCCCTTCTCCTTCTCTCTCCTAGGTCCCCTTCATTACAGTTGGTATCAGAGCTTAGTTTTTAGATCCTTCCTTTCTCTCTCCTTTACATTTAGTTTCTTGTCAGTTTCAGGAAACCTTACTGTGCACAGGTATAATATTGAAGAACCACAGCAATCAAGAAGTACTAGACATGGCAACCATGGAAGGACAGGGAAGAAGGTGAAGAAGGTGAAATGACAAATGTGTATTCACCAAATGGTGCCTATGCAGTGTCCCTTACACCTTTTATACTTAGGTCAACTTGACCTAAGTATTTTCCCTCCATTACAATTGTCTAGGATGGAAAGGTTCAAGAAGTGGATAATTCTTTTACTACAACACTTATGTGCTAGCCATTAATCCTTTGAGGAGACCCCCATTGCAACCATATAGGAGGAAAATATATCTCCTACACAACATAAACAACATATTTTTACTTGGAAAAAAAGAGAAAAATGGGGAAGTACAAAGAAGCAAAAGAAGATGACTTCTAAACAATGCAAAAAAATGAATACATATCTAGCAACCCTAACTGTCCATATAGAAGGTTGCTTAAGTGAAGTCTCTAAAAAATAATGTGATGCACAAACTCTCATTTTGCAAATGAGAATATTTTCCTAAGTTTCATTTGGATCCTATGTGGTTTCTTTAGTTTCTTGTGTAGTGTTGATTGATTTTACATGTTGAAGCTATTTTCTATAAAAAGTGTTGAACATTTCATGAAGTAATTTTGATTTTCGTAGTCCACCACCATGTCTTGTGGTTCTAAAGTATAGTGTTCTTGCTTGGTAGTGGGACTTCTCCATGCTTATATATTCCACATTGACGATGGTCCATAATTATCAACAAAGTATGTTCCATGCCTTAACAAAATGTGTTGTGCAAAAAAAGAACTTGTCATGTCCATGAAAAAATGAGCTTGTGAGATAAAGTGGTAAAATACCATACTTACTAAGTAGAATGTGATATCTTTTTTAACCCAAGATTTTGCCATTGCTTCCACCAAATGCATACATTGTCCATTGCTTCAATTCTCCATTTGTCTCAAGTGAAGTACCAACTACATGGTTTTGTGTCCCTTTGTCTTCTCCAAATCCCTTCTCATGATGATTGATGTTTTTCTCTCCCTTGAAACTCATCATTGCCTCCTTCTTGAGATAGTGCTGATAAAGTCTAAATTTCATGGTAGCATGTAAATGATGATGGAAAGAAAAATCGATAAGAAATAAGCGTTCTAAACTTATTAAAAATCTTCTTCTTTCATTGTTACGTTTGGCCTTGTTTGCATGGGGCATATGGGCACCACATGTAGGTACTTTCTAATGATGATAATTTTTATCAAGGTTTAGGGGTGTAGGGAGAGAGAGGATGACTCAAACTATTTGGTATCTTGCATTTTATTTAGCATAGACAAATAGATTGTGAATAAATTGTTTAAGTGTTTGTCATTTTTAAAGGTAGTCATCAATCAAATCTCCAAAAGGATATGGTTATTCTCTACAAGAAGCTGCTTCCTTGGATAACTTTTGCTACTATCTTAAGAAGAAAGACTCACATGTTGTATACTATGTATCATGCACTACACATTCCTTGGCATGTGGAATCAATAGTCCACATGGTTTGGTTGATAATGGAAAGCACTAGGTCTTGCATTTTAGAGAACCTATGTGAGCACACTAGGGCCTTGCAAAATTAACTTGAAATGCTTATGGAAGAATGCCCCACTATCAAAGAGCCCATTTTGGAATATCCAAAAGTTCCATAGTCCTCAAGAAAAAATGCCATCTATCAAAGTAAATACAAAAACACCTATTAATAAAGTGTGGAAGGAAAAAATATTACTTTTTGAATGTCATATGGATGAAAGGGTCTCCCCAATGTTTTTGTATTGCAATTTGGTAGTTTGCATAGGTGACTTTATTTCCTAAATGCAATTTTAACTAAATATTATCACGCATGCAGATAGTCAACCAAAAGGCTAGAGATAGATTGAGAAAGTAGTTAGTGTAAGCAAGACAATTTTGACACAAATATTATGATGGATTATATTGAGTACTTCGAATCTTATCCATTTGTATCTCACAAATTATTAGACTTTTCTAATATGCATGCTTTTAAAATTATGGGGGTTTAAATGATAACTTCATAGCATGCTAAGTTATAGTGATTCTAGACTATTTGTCCATCTATGATTCAAGAAAACTCTTCCTTGCCTCCACTCTGCATGTTTTTTTTGAGATAGAGGAGTTATCAAGGACTTATCTTCTTTGAATTTTATATGCTTGTTCAAATGTTATGCTCACTTTTGATTTAGCTATTCTCTTTTGTGCATATGGTCTCTAAAGGGTACCTCTATAAAACTATTTGAAAACTTCTCTTGTGTTTTTTGCTTTTTGAGCTCTTCCAAAATCTTCAGTCACTCGTACTATTAGGTAATACCTTACATGTTAATGAAATATTTACTTATAGCATCCACTTGCTAGCTTGAGCTTTGTTAGGTCTCATATTTTATTTTGCCTTTGCCTTTAGTTGGAGGCATGCTCCTTGTTTTACATAGTTTTTCCTAAGACTCCATGTGTTCTTCTCTTTATTTCTCAAGCTCTTTAGTGAGAAGAAAGTTCTTGCTCTCTCTCTCTCTCTCTCTCTCATATATATATATATATATATATATATATATATATATATATATATATATATATATATATATATATATATATATATATATATATATAGTGTATTATATTTCTTGTCGACATAGGTTATTACATATTTGAGTCCTAGCAAATGTATTTGATATGAGTAGAGATATTAGAGTGTCTATAGAGCTCATGTAGCATTTTCTTTGTCTCACCTATAATTTTCCAGACGGTTCCTCGTAACATATGACGAAAAGGGTCCTTTGAACTTATATCAATATGTTCTTAGATTTTTTATTTTTTTTGCTTTGTTGGATTCTCCTTCTAACAAAGATTGTGTCCTTAACAATAATTTTGGATGTAAGGGTGACTTGTTTGTACCCTCCCTTAGCTAATTTCTCTCAAAAGAGAAACTTGTTGTATGAATGCATTGTTTGAGTCTCTTTTTTCTCATTACCTAATTGGCTAGAGGATGAAGTTGGTGCTCTATTGGGTAGGGTAGAGAGTTGGATGAGTAGACTAAGAAAGGAAAAGAGCCATTTGGGCAAGGAGGAAGAAAATGGCTTATCTCAAGAAGCTTGCTTGAAAGTCCCTAGTTGAGAGAAATTTTTTTCTCTATGTTGAATATTATTGGAGAGTACCAATACAATTTTTATGATGTTAGGGATATCTAGAATCTTTTCAAAAACTAATGTTCATGTCATGGAAATATAGGGTAATGGTTTGATAGGAAAAACCAACCTTACTATGTACCATTCAATGCTAAGAAGAGTGAAATTTTTTAATAAGGAAGACTTAGGAGAGATGGGTTTTGTAGGTTATCTTATGCTTCTCAAGACTCAACAAAGAGGTAAAAGGGGCACTTTATCCTTTTACAAATTTACTCTAATAGTGGTGCAAATTTGGACCAATGAGCAAGGTCACATGCTTTGAATACAAATGCAATTTGAGGGGGAGCTTATTAATATTTTGTGTACCTACACTGCTAATATTTTAGCAAAAGTATTTGAGATGGAAGCTGCTAGATTTTGGAATTTGGAATCCATGCACCCTTATCTTGAAGGACTAGAATGCAACAATCAATATAGGTGCTCATGGATTGTCATGCATGATCCAAGATGAAATGTATCGTTTTTGGATTCACTTATACTCCATCATCAATTGCTTTTTATGTGTCACAAGGAGCAAGGGAGAAATACTTTACACATTGAAGCAAAGGCAATCAAGTTGAATGGCCACATGATGACACCATTTATATAAACTTCAATGGTGGGTGGATTAGGTTAAGACCTCCACAATACATTCTTTAGAGATTGTGTTTTCTTTGTATGGTCCAATGACTTTTACTTTTAGATAGATATTTACTTCCAAAGTTATGCACAGTGCCTCCTCCCTTTAAAATCAAACACTACTTTTCTAGATGACAAAGCCTTTGTAAGAAAGGTGAAATAGACTTGGAAGAAGGCTTCCAATTTATATTCTAACCCTTGTCTAAAAACACCCAAATCTATTGATGCACTCAAGGAGATCTTTATGTGACATGGGTGTTGTAAGGCTAGAGTTAGGATACATTAATTATTTAGTGTTGCAACATAACAAGTTTTTATGTTGGTCATTCTACAAAGACCTTCTCAAAGAGCTATGTCTTGGAGTTAAATATGCATAGTAGTCTAATATTAAATCCTAAAACATGATTTAATTTTAAAATGTGTGAATGTGATTCCATGTATGAGGTACATATATGTGTGTGGAGAACTACAAACTTGAATTTAAGTCATTTCATGGCACACATTGACTTATCATATGTGGTAGGATACTATCTTTTTCTTACAACCATATCTAAGTTACACAATTTTTTGTGTCATAAGAAGAGACATCCAATTCTGATTTGTAACCTCACTTTACATTGTTCTATTCCTCTACACATGTAATAAAGGGGCATGTGCATGTACAAACTCAATAATATAGAGGCTCTATATGTACATGTATATTCCAATATCAAGAGGTGCTATATGTGCATTAACACTCCTTAGAAACTCTACTTTTAAATTATTTTCATACAACCTATCTCATGTATGACATCAAAGAACACACATGGTTAGCAAACTAGAGAAATAAAGCATTTGATGTATTCGAGTGAAAATGACTTTGCAAAGATGATGAACTAAATCCCCCTCAAATGAATTGGTTTTTAAAAGTGATCTTGTTTAGAGAATCACTTAGGGTTCAAGGCGGTTACAATACAAAATTCTATTTCAAAAGCTATGAGAGAGGTAACAACAATTGATGGAATCATCCATCAAGTGGTTCTCCTAGAAACTTGAGGACTACTTGTTGCATGGAAAGGGGAACGTTGAGCAAGGAGTGCTTCAAGGCTTGATATGGAAGTAGGTGGAGGGTTTATAGGACTTAAGAAAGGTGATCCATTTTGGTGAAACTTAGGTTGCATTAGGCTAAATCTCCTTTGGTAAAGCTTACTTGATGAAGGGGAAGATACTTGGGATGGTCTAATGAGCAAATTTTGTTGTTCAATATGGTCTCCTCCTTTTATTGTACCCATACTTGGTTGCATGGATACTGTAAGGTTATCTCTTTTCTGATGTGTTAGTAAATGTGCTTGAAACTCCTTTCCTTGCAAATTTTGTGGTGAAGGAATGATTTGTGCTTGCTTATTTAGGGAATCTTGGATGATGGGACTAATTGTATTGAGGGAAAGCCTCGGACTTTGTTGTACATTACTAGTGGTGTTGTTATTGGCAAGGATGTTATTTTTCATATCATCCTTTCTATCAAAACCTTGCAAGTTTGGTGTTGCATCAATTGTAGGTTTGAACAGGCCTACTCTTAGGCATGATGCATCAATTGAGGCCAAGTTTGTGGAGAGGCTCCAACTGTGTGGAGATGGAGGTGGTGGGAATCCCGGTGTGTAAACATTTGGTGGCACATTTCTTAACCTTGAAAATGGTTGAGGAATAAATAATCCTGAGGGATAGTCTAATGACTCAAATGCATGCCTCATCCTTAATACAAAATGTAAGTCTTCAGCAACCTACAAAATCCAGGTAGAATATATTATATTGCTACTATCACAATGTCAAAATAGACCACACATGTTTGTAAGTAATTAGGCCATGGATAGACAATGTGAAAAGAAATTTTTTGCTTAAACCGACCTTAATATGGACATTTCATTTTTTAAATGTTAATAAAAGTAAATAAAAAATGTGAGTTTATTAGATTCCTCCAATGTGGTCATGTCGTGGACCTATCAAGAAAAATATGTTTCAAACTTTAAAAGAATATTGAAATAAATTTCAATGTATGATACATCAAACGAGTGAGTGTTTGAAAGGAATATGACCTAAGACCAACATGACCTTCTCCATTATAAGTGGGAATTAAGCATGGAAGTACACATCCACAACAAGTTGTTGATATGTAAAGGAAAACATGAGGAGCTATTCATAGTCCATGTGGCTATCTGAGAGGGTTCTTAGAGAGCAATGGACTAGTCTATTTAAGTATTTTAGAATTCTCAATGCTTTAGAATAAGTTTTGTGAATATATCCTTCAAGTATACAAACTTTCTACATAGGGCCCATAGAGTTCCAAACATTTGCTTCATTTTCTAAGGGTCAAGGCTAAGGTTAGTATTTCTATACATTCACAATCCTATTTATTGTCAAATTGTCCCTTATGTTTTGAATTGTTACATGCAATTTTTTGCATCACTTAGTTTGATTTGTGACAAAAAATGGAAAGGCACTTTCTTGGAGAGTTTTGGAGACTTAGTCTAGCTAGTAGGATGGCCATAATAATACAATTTGATCCATGTCACTTGCCTAGCTAAAACATATTCACTCTTTTGTTGTGATTTTCATCCTTGCAAGCATAAATAGCAAGGGCTTCTAATCATGTTTTCCCACAAAAAATGCTTTAAGAAAACAATTAATGAGATGGAATAGCTCACCACTTTACATGAACCAAGTTGGAGAAGACCTTGGCCAGCTTGAATTACTGCAATAGTCTGAACTTTGAAAGAAAAGAAAAAACCCATAAACCGAATAGCACAAATAACAAGTTGAAATAAAGTAAACACTTGTCTATCCATTTTGAGTAACAAGTACTACCTGGATACCTGCTGCAAATTGATCCAACCATTCTGGAGGATGCTTCACATTCAAAAGAAAAAAAGAAAACATTGAGCTTCAAACTATAAAGTTAATGATGTAATTTTACATTAAAAAAGGAAGAGAATATTAATTTCTCCAATATGATCATTTTTAAATTTGATGATTGAGGCAACTTTACTGCATCAAAAGAACTTTGCCAATAGCTCGATATTCCCACTTCACATTCTGGAGACTCCTTAAATACCCATTTGTGACATTTATCTGATGCAACTTTTCCCATCAACCTATTAATACAAGTTTAACACAAGTCATCATATATAGGCAACATAAGAAGAAAGTCTATAGTTTCGTTTTAATAAATAAATGGATCCTTTATTTATGTGTAGAAAGTTTGGCTTACAATCATTTCTTTTGAGTATTGTCATATCATAAGGAGACACCAAGTAGCATCAACCCAACATTTTGAGACAATGATTTGTAAGCTATAACTACTTAAAATAAGTTATTCTTTATGCTACTTGATTCTAGATGCATATGGAAAACTCTGGTGATGAGAAATTAGATGCACTAGGCCATTAATATGAAATGTTCTTTATCAAAGTCATCTCCATCATCATTGGTAAGAGTATATTAGACATTTATGCTAAGAATGTAGTCATAACATCCACACACATTCTCTTTCATTCATATGCTTTATTTTCATGGAAACGGTCTTAAGAAATCATTGGTCAACTTTCCTCTTTTATAACACTAGGTGAGCACTAATTGCAAATTGACTAAGTAGACCATGATCGACCCTTCACCATAGTTGTAAAGTTGGATGGACATCTTTCGAAAAGCTTTCCAAATGGGATCCTCTCCATCCAATGGTAGTTGATTGGCAACTTGCTCATTCACCATGTCATCTAAATGTGGCCTATTAGAGGTGTGAACTCGATCCATGTGACAAAACCCATCTTCCCACATGAGCATCCTGCAAAAATAAAGATTGAAGAAGGCTAACCAAGGCTATTTAGAGTATTGGTGTACATAACTTGGATACTCTTCTTCCTTAGGCTAGGTATGGGTTGCTTCATATTAGCCATAAAGTTCGATATGCATGAAATGTGCAATGTGATCATAAAAATATTCTAGGTTTTAAACAAGGATTTAAAGGTTTCAAGCATGATACATTGGGATAAGATTTGTTGGCCATCAATGTGTAATTTTGTGTCAGGTATGCACGTGTTTGAATAGACATACACAAATAGATGTAATGGTGGTCAATAGTTAGGCTATGTGATGATGATACGAATATCATAAGAGCATTGCAAGTGTAGAGAGAATAGATGCACGAGTTGAGGCTCTTACAAGCTACCATTGTCCTCGCCAAGTTTACAATTTGTTCCTCCACGACATCTCCTGCAACAAGAGGCAAAGGTGGCAAACTAAAACACACACACACACTCACACACACACACACACACACACACACACTCTCTCTCTCTCTCTCTCTCTCTCTCAATTTTAGGTTTCTTACCACAATGAATCCTCATTCTTCCTTGAGATAGACAAAAACGTGAGTTGTTGCAAGGGAGCTACCACATACTTAGCTTGTTGCAATGGGAGAGGGCAGGATGCTAGTTATGGGATGGCTTCCTTGGAGGGGCTAGCTATGGGATGGCTATAACATGATGGGGTACAACCTCTCTCTCTCTCTCTCTCTCTCTCTCTCTCTCTCTCTGGCTCAAGAGGCTAGTTATGGGATGGCTATAACATGATGGGGTACAACCTCTCTCTCTCTCTCTCTCTCTCTCTCTCTCTCTGGCTCAAGAGGCTAGTTATGGGATGGCTATAACATGATGGGGTACAACCTCTCTCTCTCTCTCTCTCTCTCTCTCTCTCAGACTTACGGTCGAGGTCGTATCGTCCAGAAGACCGAATACGTCCAGTCGAAGTTAATGCACACGTTCCTCAGGGCCTCGTGCAGCGCCAGCATCGCCATAGCTTCTTTGCTTCTCTCAGGCATCACCATGGCAGAGAGCTGCTGTTGATAGTGCGAGAGCCGCTATTTAGCTCCACGCCGTATTTTTAAAGCTCCTTCCGTGAGCCTGCCAAAATCTGAAGCAGAAAGTCTCTGACAGACCCAAATCGGAAAGGACTTATACGTGCTACGATCAGATCTCCCTGCTGCTCATGGTGTTATACTAGAGGCTAGTGAGGCTGATGAAGCTACTCTAGAGGCTTCCAAAGAGAGCCAAGCAAGGGCATATGAAACAAGGCAAGCTTTCTTCCTTTTGTTCTCTTTTGCATGCAGTCCAACCTTTGAGGGCTGAAAGAGAGAGAGAGAGAGAGAGTGTGTGTGTGTGTCTAACATGACTTGGTAGTAGCTTTCCGAGCATCTTTTCTAAGGTTGTGTGTGTGTGTGTGTGTGTGTGATGACTTATTAGTAACTTTGACAAGTACCATTTCTAAGGTTTTGTCACATGTGAGAGAGAGAGAGAGACCCACATGACTTATTAGTAGCTTTGCCAAGCATCTTTTCTAAGGTTTATCATGAGAGAGAGAGAGAGAGAGAGAGAGAGAGAGAGAGAGATTGTACTTGTTGCCTTTGCCAAACAATTTTTCTAAGGTTTATCACAATCGAGAAAGGGTTGCAGATTTTGCCCTTTGAAACCATGGGTGGTTCCCCCTTCCAAGGCTTTGTTTAATGCCCAAATCTCGCCCCTTTTGAGGAATTCTTTGTAAACAAAGCTTCCCAAGAAAGAGCCCCACATGCATCCCCTAGCTACATGATGCATTCCTCCCTCCCCTTCCTCACAGCTCATGGGTCGTGCCCTTCTATGGATCTGTCCCCTAGAAATCTTCCACCTTGGATTTTGACTCTTTTATTTTTTATGTTGCTTTATTGCCTACTTAGCAAACATCACTCATTATTTAATGAAGGCTTTTAACACACCTCCATCCTCTTTCAAGTATGTTTAGCAAACACCACTCATTGTTTAGGGATGGCTTTTTCACAACTTTCACAGTTTATTTATGGCTCCTTTATACTCCTTTAGTACGTCCTTGATGATGCCAACGTTGGGACATGTAATCTTTACCACACCTTAGGTAAGGGTGTCTTACACAAAGAGCCTATCTACACACTTACACTTGTTCAATGCTTTGCTTTTGCTAACACCTACACCCTTGGCTAGGTGAAGATGCCATTCAATGAGAGAATAGATATTGAGCCCACACTTATGAATACTCTATGCTCATTTAATGATAGCTTGGGCCATTCCATTTCTAGCTTCTACCCATTCCCCCATAGTTTAAATCATTTGCAATGTGTACTTAGACTAATACATCACAATTTTGTACTTAGACTAATACATCACAATTCTCACGATGTAAGAAATTTAAGAAAAGCTTCACCAACTCAATGCCTTACTCATTTAAAAATCTTTTATTTGCCATAAATGTAAGTATTACCTCAATAAGCTATTGACACTCACAAGAAATGGAAATAAAATCTTAAATTTTCTTTAGACCCACTTGTATCACATATATAAATAAAAAGAGTTAAATGATTGTGCATATTTAGAACAAGACCAAGAAAAAGCATGGAGTTTTAGTATAAAATTGAGACCCAAAGGTAAATGCACCTTCCCACAAAGTATTTTGTACTTTAATTTAAGACCTAGGTGTATGTTATATTGTTAAAAGTGCCCTCATGTATGGTGCAATGTTTCAAAGAAGAGGTGCTTGTAACTATTACTTGCTTTTATTGCCCAACAAATTCGTCCTTGATCAAACTTTTTTTCATATTATCATTTTTTGAAATATTTCATGAAAGTTATCATGCAAGCTTCTTCAAAAGTTTATTGCATCTTCTTATTCATAGTACTTAGTAACATCGTGCACTTTGTTAACATGTGTGGTTGTGACATGATGTGTGCATGGTAGCATCAAAATCCCCATGCTTGCATATTTGTCTGTGAATGCATGTATGCACATGGATATGTGTACATGTGCTTGTGTGTAGTGCATGCATGCGTGTATACGTGTATAAGTACATTATTACTTACATCTCTACATGTGTAGTTGCATGTGGATGTGTGCATACATGCACATCTATGCATGTGCGTAGCAAACATGATGTGAAAACTATAAATAGATGAAAATTACAAGTTCAAACTTTGAAGGGTAGCCCAAAATGACCTTAGTGTAGCCAACGTAATATTGACATGCTACAAACCTACTTATTACTTCCCTTTATCACCCACTTTGCTCCTCACAACAAAGATAGTGACCTCCCCTACTCTACCATGGTTCTCAAAAGGTGCTTGAGAATAATGGAGGGAATCTAGATCACTCTTACATGACTATTGTTCCATTCCATGCATGCCTTTTTCCTTGATCGTTTCCTGATTCACCCCCTATGATCTTCATAGGCTCCTTGATTATTGTAGCTCAAGCTTTGATATCATAACAAGGCTATGCTAACTAAGGAGATAAGTAGTCTTACATTGTCAACAAGTAAGCTCAAGAAAGTTTTTAAAATTCTTTTCTTTGTCCCTACCTTTTTCTTCACACTTTATAACATAGATCATTGTATGAGTTATGGGCTTTCTTTGAGGATTAAGATAAATGTGCATACAACTAAAAGTACATAGAAAGAATGGTATTAGAGAGGGGATCATACGAATATGAATTAAAGTAGACAAACTCATGTGATAACTATGTTAGTTGTATTAGATACATAATGTCTATGATGAAGAATCTTTGATGGATTTGTTGTGATGCTCAACAACTATGCTCATGACATGAGTGAACATCTCAAGAATAATGTCATCTTATTAACGATACATACTTTTTCTAAAGCCCTCTTTTCAACTTCTTTTCCCTGCTCTATATATGGTTATACATAATGAACCACCATCTACGATGAAGAATCTTTGGTAGGATTTGTTGTGATGCTCAACAAATATTCTTACGACATATGTGAGAAATCTCAAGGCTAGTGTCATCTTCATGACTAAATATTTTTTCTAAATCCTTCTTCTTAACTTATTTTCCCCCTCTGTCAATATGCTTCTCCTTTTGTTCATCTTTTAGTCCTACCCAAAGGTTGCTCTACAACCATATATTTTGGTGTGCTAAGGGGAAACCCCTTAGCATATTTACTATACACACATTATGAAATCATGTGGCATATAAAACTAGTGTATTGTGTGAGAATATATTCTACTTAGTTTCTAAGCAATTGACACTCCAATATTCATCACCCTCATTTTTCCAATACGAGTTCATTTTTCTATTGGAGAAAATCCTAAAGGCACACACACACACACACACACACACACACACACACACACACACACACACACACACACACACACACACACACACACACACACACACACACACACACACACATCTACATTTACATGTACCCACACATGCATATTTTCACACACATCTTATGGGTGCTTCATGTACAAGGTTGTAATTACATAATCCTTCAATTTCTTATTATCTGGTTTGTAGTGATCTACAAACCACATGTGCTTGTACACCTAGCCCTATCACTCTCTTCTTCTCATTGTTCATGATTGCCTTTCTTGTGCCTTTGTCTACAAAGTATGAGGGACTAAGAAACATGGGATGTACACGGACTACTAGATGGACTAGCTTGGATAGACTTTGTAGGGGTGGCATATATGAACTCTGTAGAGGGTGTCCAATACACTTTTATGGGATTAAGCAGCACCAAGGAAGTGTGACCTCTTGTTGGGTTGGCCAAAAGTGTAGGACCCATAGTATAATGTGGAGCAAGGGATTCACTCTCCCTAGAGTGTACATGTCTCCATACAAGTTTGAGCCTACGTATGGAAAGGCACTGCAAATAAGAAACTACCAAGTGTTTGTATCATGATATGGTTATACTAAAGTGATAGTGGTGGAGAAATGCACTATAAGCACCATAATAACCTCTCTCGATTAGCTACCTCAAGAACAGTGGGACAAATGGCTCTACTACAATTGGCACTATTCTAATAATTGAGCCAACTACTTTGGCTTTGCATGTGATGCAGAACATGAGGATGTGCCTACTTGAAAGGCTAAGAATTTCCATGCATTGGGTCTACACCTATAGTTGGTTTCACAAAAATGTATCACAATTAAGGAATCCATAAAGCAAACAACCAATTAACAAAAGTCAAGTACACATCATAGCAAATTAGTTATACTTTGTAAAAACTAAATAACATAATGTGAAGTGAGGTAAGTGTATCTCTTTGAAAAGTTATATTATGCAAAGTGTTTGTACAACCATGACTATATAATGGACCTAGAAATACAACAATTAGTAAATGGCAAGCTAAGAAGACAATACTATCCTATAGGTAACTACCACATTGAAATCTCATTTTCCCATTATAGTGGCTCCCTAGCTCCATCTTGAATCATAAACAAATATATAAAGCAAGTTATATTCAAAACTTCTAGCTACTAGCTAGGCTTGTCCATTCAAACTAAATAATAACATACATATATCACCCTCACCAAGCCCATAGCTTCTCTATGAATGCGGCCAACCCATGTATCCTTTCACGTCATCTCTCCAAAGTAGTCAAGGCATTGTCAATGTACTCTCTAAAATTGAATCATCAAAACACATTTATTACCTATTTATAAAGAAATGAATAAGCCAAAATTAAAAAAAAAAGATAATCTCAAACAAGAGACTTACAAAGCCAACCTTTGAGTAACCCATCCATCAATTCTCAAGTGCAACATTGATCACAATACCACCCATGTTCGTGTTGCCTCCCTCCATTGCTTGCACTTATATAGCATTTCCTCCAAATCCCTCTTCAGTTGCTTCCACTCCTCTTTTCTTAACCTAACATCTTGCCCACCTTAGTCTCATATGTGCATTCCACACATATGAGAATGATGTGATCGGTGCACTGTGGTTTTTTTTTTTCATGTAGTTCTAAAAAGAACGAGTCTTGTATGGGTTATGCCCTTTCAAGGTGCTAATAACATCTTATCTTATTACTTTTGCTCTACTAGCCACTTGTGCCTATATACCTCGCTCACCTCCCCATGCATCTATTATTTCACCCTCTTCTCCTTAGTTTTCATTATTATCTTATCTTTATATGTATCTATCAAGTATGAATAGCTAGTAGAGATCCAAGAAACAGACAACCTACATGAATTATCAAAGGGGTTAGCCTATGCAAATTGAGAAAAGGTAGCATGTCCAAACTTTCTCCAAGGGTGGTTGGCTAGAAGTGTATGTCCCATAGTATAATGTGAAAATGGGATGCACCCCTTGGAGTGTTGGTACTTCTCCATACAAGTTGGAGCCTAGGCATGAAAACTGAGGAAATCCCAAGTGCTAATATCATCATATGGGCATAATTTAGAAAAGGAACCCTTAGTGAATCCTATAAAACCCCTCACATGGAGATTCCAAAGTGGTGGAGAAGATGGTGCTACAAAAATGCAATTTCTCCCCCATAAAACCTCTCCCAACTTCTACCAACTTTCCAATCAGTGAGTTAAACGACTTTGTTGTAGTTAGCACTATCATAGCAACTAAGATGATTGCTTCTCTAAGTAAGCATGTGATGTGAGATAGGATAGAGATATGCCTACTTGTACTTCCAAGCTAGGCATAAAAACAACTCATTGATCTCATTTTTCATGGTCCATCATCTAGATATCATGACAATTATAGCTACTACTTGATGCAATTTAGACCCAAGTATTAGAATCTCTCTCTCTCTCTCTCTCTCTCTCTCTCTCTCTCTCTCTCTCTCTCTTTAAAAAAAAAAAAAACATCTCTCTATTGATTATGCTTCTACTTAGGAGACAAAAACAAAGGTAAAGTAACCAAGATAATCTTGTGATCTCTATTGCTTAAGCTAATCTCAATATCTCTATGTGTCTAGGTAGGAGAACAAAAGAGAAAGTAACAAAAAGGACCCCATATAAGACTTGAGAAGCAAAAAATCTCACAAATGGAACCACCTAGTTCATCAATGGAGCCACATAACCAAAAGTAAATCCAAAGGATAAAGCATCGTGCTTTCCATACCTAGCATAATAGACTTTCTTGCACACTAGCATTAAACTTGTCGTAAGACCTGCATAATAAATTTGACTTTATGCACATCCTGGAAAAAGAAAACCAATTCAGTTTTTAAACCATGTATGAAATCAATATCTAACTTAACAATCTCGATAGTCGGGAAGTCATGCATCATCCACAGCAGGTCTACCTAATTTATGTGTCTCTCCTACTTGCTTATATATTGGGCCTCAATTCTAGACCATAAGACATCAATCTCATTGATAATCACAATACATTGTGAGTAGTTATCCATGTCTTGAATCTTAGTCCTAAAGAGGACATGATCATTGTGACAAGCATGGGTTAAGTTGTAATAATCCACAATTAACCTATGGAAGACATCATTTGCACCATCATGATCACGTAGCATTCCATAAGCAAGATATGATCCTTATCTCATAGAGAGTTTGGCCTATAAAATGAGATTATTGAGTGAGCTATGTGATGGGATTAGTGAGTAAGAATATGCAAGTCCAAGGAAAGACCCATTAGATGTGCTAAGATGCATTTTGAGATATGAAAGTCCCATTTTCATGACTTTCTCCATCCATTTATACTCAAATGGATCTATATAGCTATTATGAAAAGTGTGAATATTTTGTATCCTCCTTCTGTTGATCAAATAGTAGATCTAGAAATGGCTTTATGTTCTCACTTGGAAGGTGTTGCTATGTGGAGCAAAGAAAAGCTATATAGTAATCTTGTCAAGTATAGTGATAGAATACAAATGGGTTTTTTGTGGCTTGTTGTGAGGTATTCTAGTTGCAAAAGCTATTGAGTGATTAGGGTGTGAAGATATCTTGGAGAAGTTTTCATAGAGTCTACCATAGTAGTATATAATTCTATGAAACCTCAGCACAATAAATCAGATAGAGATCTCATTTAGATAGCACTTTGTAGGGGAGGTCTAGTCAATTATACTAGATTGATTTATGCTCATTAGATATGGGATAGCTAACTTAAAAAATGTATTGATGTGTACACAAAATCCAAATATGGTAGGGAGGTTACAAGTAAACAATGTCGTAGATGTCTTAGAATAGATCATAGTCTATTATTGAGAAAAAGAGAGGAGAGTACATATACTTATGAGACCATGTAGATGGACATACATGTATAGATCATGTACGTGCTCACACACATCTAAACTTATATGAGAGAGAAAGGCCATAGGAGAGAGAATATATAGATACTTTAATAAAATGCACACTTACAAATATGCACACAGCTACATATGCAGACATACACATCCACACACAAACATATACATGTAATGCATACACACATGTACATACATACATACACATGCATACACAACATGTACACATTTGACATGAAGAAAGATGAGAGACATAAGGAAGAGAAAGAAATGTGAGAAAATAAAAATGATGAGAGAAAGAAAGGGGGCACACATTTATGACACTGCACAAATAGATACACATATATTAAGCACACACATGTACGTGCGCGCGCGCACACACACACACACACACACATGAATGTATGCATTATTGTCATATCTATAAAATATCTAATAATAATAATATCTAATATCTAATTATATGTATTATTATGTTTAATGTACATAATAATAAATCATAATGATGATATATATGATATAATCATTCATTAATTCAATAATATACATATTATTCATGGTTATTACTATATTAATATAATTGATTATATATCAATTATTAACTATTAATGTCAGAGAGAGAACTAGGGAGAGAGAAAGACTGCAAGAAAAGAGAGAAGAAGAGTGATGAGGAGAGAGAAATACTAGATTTAGAGAGAGAAAGACAGGAAAGAAGGGGAAGCCATAGAAGCTGTGAGCAAGATGGGAGAGAAAGATTGTAATTGTATTAATGTGTCAAAAAGATGTGAAAATTTACATCTCTTCTCCTTTTATACCAATGTCAGTGTGACATGGCATACTATCAATGTTATTTACACTAATTTGTTATTCCCAACTTCTTACAATCCATCCCTTCCCAAAAGTTTTTGTCCTAAAAAATAAACCTGGAAACAACTAGAAAAAGATGGATAGAACAAAGTACTACTCTATTTTTAACAGCTTTACAAATGGGAAATGAATGAAGTATGACCAACTACATGAGCTGAAATTGAAGAAGGGAAGTAAGCCCCAGCTATATACATGATTTGGAATATTTCAGGAGCATATGGAGCCATAAAGTCTTCAACAAATAATCTCGAAACAAAGTAGACAGCTTGTTGTGTAAACAGACCCTGCTGGACCAAATCTGGCATAACTTCTAGTAGAAGTATCCAAATGGGACGTACCATATATCAAAACGAAGCTCTTGAAGAGTACTTTAAGCCTATGTAGATGGCTTAATTCTGAAAATTAGACACAATAAAAACTGTTCTAAAACAACGTACTGTCCTGAACCAGACTGCATCATTACTAGCTCCATGAGCAATAGGCTTCAGCCACCAATGTATTCCTCAAGTAAGGATACTCATCCAATATAGAATCAGGTCTCCAAGAAGCTTCTTCGGGTGGTAAACCTCTCCATTTGATCAAATATTCCACAATAGAATGTGATCGAAGCTTCTTTTCACGCTGACCTATAACAGCCTCTGGGATGTACTGAATAAGACCGTCTTCATCAATAGGTGGCAACTCATCAACTATATCCACTGGATCACCATAATAGGGCTTGAGCTGACTAACATGGAAGACATTATGAATCTTTGTAGAAGAGGGAAGCTCTAGTCTGTATGCCAAATCTCCAATTCACTTAAGATTTGGTAAGGGCCATAAAACCTGTGGGCAAGCTTATTATTAGATCCATCTTTTAACGTAGAGTACTTGGATTTGGGCACCTTCAACAAAACCATCTCTCCTTCTTGGAACTCTATGGGCCTCCTCTTCTCATCAGCATACATCTTCATTTGATCTTGAGCCTTCCTTAGATTCACCTTACATTGCTGAAGAAGGTTCTGCATTCTTTCCAACTCTTCCTTCCCATGAGGATTGATCTTTTCATTAAAGATGACTGTGGATAAGGGCACCTTATCGCATGAGTGGAATTGTTATAAGCAAACTCAGCTAAGTGTAACCAAAACCATTTATTAACTCTCTCTGTCTGTCCATCAGTTTGAGGATGATAAGCCATAGATGGAGCCAATTTAGTGCCCATAGACATAAATACCGCCTGCCAAAAGTTACTTATAAACTTTGAGTCTCTATTATGGACAATCACCTGCGATAATCCATGTAGTTTAAAAATCTGCTCCATAAACTGGCTGGCCACTTGAGAAGCAGTAAACTGAATCTTGGTTGGAATAAAATGGGTTACCTTGGTGAGTCTGTCGACCACCACATAATTAGTTTGTCTACCACCACATAAATACTATTCCATCCCTTCTTGGTAGTAGATAAGCCAGTAATGAAATCCATAGTAATATGAGTCCATTTACCTGTAGGAATATGCAATGGTTGTAACAAGCCTCCTGGCTTATGGGTGATGTCCTTATTTTGTTGATAAGGCATACACTTCATAACAAAGTCCTTGACATCTTTCCACAGTCCTTTCCAATAAAAGCTTTTACTGATCATATCATAGGTCTTGAAAACTCCTAAATGTCCAGCTAGAGGCGAACAATGTAACTCCTCCATAATTTTTCGCTTAAAATAAGAAGTAGAGGGAATAATAATCTTGCCTTTCCACCAAATAAGACCATTTTTAAGCTGGTAATGCGAGTTTTCTTCCATAAGACCTTACTACAATTTCCGAAAGATTTGGCTGAATTCATCATCTAGAAGATAGGCCTCCGGTAATTCTTCAATCCAATCATTATGTAATTCTATCATAGTTGAAACTTTGTAGGCCCACATACGAGAAAGAGAATCAACCACTATGTTATCTTTGCCCCTTGTATGAGTGATCAAAATCATAATTCTATAATGTAGCTACCCAATGACGTTGCTTTGGAGTAAGATTGGACTGAGTAAGGAAATACTTAAGTACCCTGTGATCACTATGTACTCTGAATCGGCTGCCATATAAGTAATGGTGCCACTTCTTGATTGCATGTAAGATAGTCAACACCTCCTGGTCATAAACATTCATGGCCATTTCTTTATCTGTAAGCTTACGGCTCTCAAATGCAATTACTCCATGCTCCTGAAGCAAAACAGCCCCAATGCCACGGCCACTAGCATCACATTGTATAGTAAATTCTTTGGAGAAGTCCGGGCATACTAAGATAGGAGTAGAGGTAAGGAGTTCATTTAACTGGTTGAAGTTGCTATCTGCAAGAGTATCCCAAAAGAAAGCCTCCTTCTTCAACCTATTAGTCAAAGGAACTGCAATTGCCGCATAATGCTTAATAAATCGGCGATAGAATGAAGATAAACCAAGGAATCCCCTAAGAGAGGTAGTAGTAGTAGGCGTTGGCCAATCTCTTATGCATTGCATCTTCTTGGGATCAGCATGTATTCCTTTTTCACTGACAATATGTCCCAAGTATTCCACTTCAGTCTGCATGAAAGAACACTTCTTCTCCTTACAAAAAAGCCTATGATGTCTCAATACATAAAAAACCCTCCTCATATGTGCCAAGTAATCATGTAGAGTCTTGCTATAGATCAAGATGTCTTCAAAGAATAGCAAGACAAACTGAAAGAGGAAAGGTTGTAAAATCTTATTCATCAAGCTTTGGAAGGTAGCTGGAGCGTTTGTAAGCCCAAATGGCATCACTAAGAAATGATAGAGCCCACAATCAGTTCTGAAAGCAGTCTTGACTTCATCACCCTCTCGCATGCGAATCTGATGATACCCTGACCTCAAATCAATCTTCCTAAAAAATCGAGCCCCCTTAAGCTCATCAAGCAAATCATCAATCCTGGGTATAAGATACCTGTTCTTCACTGTGATCTTATTGAGATCCCTGTAGTCAATGCACATTCTGAAAGATTCATCTTTCTTTTTGTCTAACAGGACTGGGGATGCATAAGGTGAAGAACTTGGCTCAATGAATCCCATTTCAAGAAGTTCCTTGATTTGCTTGGCTACTTCCTCTCGTTCACACTTTGATAATCTGTAAGGTGGCTTATTGATTGTCTTTGAGTTGGGCTCCAAATCAATGGGGTGATCCATTGCTCTCTTGGGAGGCAATGAAGTAAGTACTTCAAACATATCTCTATACTCCTCAAGAAGAGCTATCAAGGCTAGATGGTTTGCTGAATTATTAGGCTGATCTTGTGTTTCTTTATTCAAATGCAAAATAAATATTTGTGAGCGCTTCTTGTACTCTCTTTTGAGTTGTTGAATGGTGATAAGCTAAAAATCTGATCTACTAGGAATTCCATGTAAATGGATAGGTTGTCCATTGGAGATAAACTCCATATACAACTGTGAGAAATCCATAGTGATCCTGCCTAGTGTCATCAACCAATCACAGTCAAGTACAATATCTATAGGCCCCATTTCTAGAGTGATCATGTTTACCTTGGCTTCAAAATTTTCAACCAACTGTAAAGAAAACTGTGGGCAAATCTGTGTACTGATTTCCTCTTCACCATTAGCCACTTGAACTCTAATGGGCTACTGTAAATCTGTGGGAACACAATTTAGCTTGTCCATAATGGACTTATTCACAAAACTATGATACTGCCACTGTCTATCAGGATGAACACTGGCTCTCTTCATACGGAGTGTATTAGGGCTCTTAGATCCTGTCCAAGCATCCATAGAGATAGAACAATTAGTGGCAACAAGCGACTCATCACAAGTTTCACCTAGGTCAAAACAGAACACTTCCACCTGGATCAAAAGGAAAAGAGTCGGCTGGATCATAAAAATACTCCTTCCCAACTTCCTCCTCAAGATCTTCATTTTCAGTATTAAGTGCCATTGCATTAGCTTCATCTATATCATGTTCAAAATCCTCAAAAACCAACATACTTTGAAGCTTGGGTTTGACATTTTTGTATATACACTTTGAGGCATGATCAGGTGTATACTTTTCCCCACATTTGAAACATAAGCCTTTGTCCTTCCTTTCTTTATAAAGATCCATAGGAATAGATTTAGGATTTGTATTGGTTGAGATGGACTTAGACTTGTTGTTCCCCTGTTTGAAATCAACTCTTGGACTGTTTGCTGTCCTAAAATTACTTTGAGGCCTAGAAGCATTGAATGGAGGATAAGTTGGTACTCGTAAGCTCCCATTTGGCACATGATTACTGCCATAAGTGTTACCAACTTGCCCCTGCTTTAAAACAGTCCTTGGCTCTCCAAAACCAGGCTGAAATGAAGATTCTTTTCTATACTTTCTTCCATAACGCTCCGCAAGCTCAATAGCCTTAAAGAGTGAAGTAGGATTTTGTGCCATAACATGAGCTGATAAAGATGACTCCAAACCATACATAAACTTGTGAAGCTTAGCCTCATCATTGATGCTTTCCACATACATGGTCAGGTTGAGGAATTGGTTAGTGTACTCTCTTACACTTAGGCCCCTTTATTCTAACCCATACAATCTCCGTGCTAATTTCTCTTTCTCAAGAGGAGAAACAAATACTTCAGCCATAAGTGCCTTGAAAGCTTCCCAATTCTCTACAAGTATGTTTTTCTTTTTAATATACCGCCACTAAGTATGGGCAAATCCCTCCAAATGCAAGGAAGTAAAGTGAATCTTCATGTCATCAGTTTTAGGGAATATGTCAAAGTAGGACTCCATCTTAGAGGTCCACTCCTCTAAATCAAATGGTGTGACCATTAAATTTGGTTAGAACAATTTTGTCCTTAAGCTCCCTTTCATGAAAGGGTTATTGTCCCAAAATTGGCTGATCATGATTACCAAGTACGAAACCTCCAAATTGAGACAGAAATCTTCCAACAGGTGGCTGAGAATTACTATGCAATCTTCCTGTTGGTAGAGCACCCCTAGAATTTTGAGTATGCAGTCCAAAATCTTGAGGATTGGCTCCATTCAAACTGCCCAAATAGTCATCATGCCTCTGTGAAGCCTCTCCTACTTCATACTGACTATTTGGAATGCCTCTTCTTTCAATAATCCCATATCCATAACTATTTTGGTTAGATGGCTGAAGTGGGATTGAAGGGCCACTGTTTGAACAAGCCTTCTCATTAGCTTCTCTTGATCCCATTTGCAATTGCATGAATTGAGGAAATTGTGCCATAAGTTGTTCATTAGATTCCACCAACTTATCAATAGAAGCCTTGGTTTGATTAGTTGAATCCACCAACTTATCAATGGAAGACTTTGTTTGATCAATAGATAAAACCATCTGCTCCATTCTTGACAAAATGGCCTCATGTCATTCCCTATGTCTTTGTTCATGGGCACACAAAGTATTATTGAGTATACTAACTTCTCCTTGTTGTTGAAGCTCTTCAAGGCTCTCTTGAAGTATATTATCCAGCATGGAATCCCTGATTTGCTAAGCATAATCTTCATGGACCTTATTTTTGCCTTTATGTCCTGTCATAATAGTGCAGTCCTGTAGTACCCCCTGTCAGAAAAATGGCTATAACTTTTGCTAGCAAACTCCGATTTCAGAACTTTTTAGTTCAAATCGAAGCTAAGAATTCTCTCTTCAAGATGAGCTATAGCACGCTATAACAGGTTTAGGACAGAAAATTCTGTAGCTGGATTTTTGAGTCTGAACTGTCCAGTTTTACACCCTGTCTAGACTTGTAAGTGCCATGTTTTGACCCTATAGTGCAAAATAGTAACCCCAAATAGTTATCAAACCCTGTAAAAGGGTGTATAGGACCTGTGGGTACCCTGTAGTACCTGCACCTGTACTTCAATAATGAAGGGTGTACCTGTAACCACCTGTAAGTACCCTGTAAGTGCCCTATAAATTCCCTGTTTTACCCTGTTTTGAACCTGTAGGTACTTGAGCCTTTGGAAAGTCTTCAATCTTCAATTCTCCACTCACTGTACTTGTGTGAGAGATAAAACGGCATGACAGGCTCCCTACACGGGCTTCGAATCACCGTGAGGTGGGCAAAGTTCCCCCTGGGTCAGTTGGTTGCACCCCTTCGGGATCTTTGATAGTGAGGGAGGGTCATCTCTCTTTTGTCCCACTCTCTCCCCCGGCATCCACCTTTTTCCTCGGTGGGAATATCAACATGGCAGAGGCTAGTATTCTAATCAATCAGCATGAGATGCATTTCTGAAATATTCATTCAGTCTTTCATGAGATATAATTGATTGGAATCTTGAAAGTTTGGATAGGAGAAGGGTCTTACCAATGCAATTCAGTGACTCACTAATTGCTAGTACTTACCCTTTTACAATATTTCAGCTTGGGTAAAAGAAATTCAACCAAAATAAATCAAGGTTATGCATCAAGCTGATCAAATGATATCTATGATGAAGTAATGATTGAATCAGAATGAAATTCAATGGAATAGGTTGAAATCAATAAGAATTAACACTAATCTTTGATCTATTGATCAATTCAGTGAATTAATTGATCAATAATCTCCTATTAACAAGTGAAAAATCAATTAGCAAATGGATTATTGAGAGATTTCAAAGATTAGTAAAAGGAATACCTCAATTAAGCTTGAAGAATATGGTGGATGTCAGCTTCAATCCCATTGATGTAAAAGTTCTTCATAATCCATCTTAAATCCATCATAAAGCTTGAAACCTCCATAGAATCGGCCCATACAAGCTCCAATATGATGAAATCCGTGAAGAATCAATGCCTCGGCCTTGCTTGAACACTTGAATATCAAAGATTCAAGTCTCTTGATGAAAAGCCCCAAAATAATCCTTCCATTTGAGCTCCAATGTCATGCACGGGCTGAAATCTCCTCAATGTCTTCAATCTTGGAGTCTATCCAGCTTGTACATAGCATTAGAGAAGCCTTGGAGTTCAGGGAAGTCCAAAATTTAAAGAAATTAAGCTTCCAGATTTGTGGCTATGGCTGCCCTGCTGTGTTTTAGGGTTTTGAGCAAAGGAATGGCTGATCATAGGTATTCTCGAGCTGAAGATTGTTGTAAACAAGTGTTGATGAAGCCTTTCAAAACATTTGATCAATGAGTTGAAGATTTAGAGCAGATTGAGCAAGGAATAGGAGCAGGAAAATCAATGCATTTTTTTGGTGCACTTTTCAGGCTGTTCTCTGGCTCATGACCTGCATCATACTTCAACCATGGTACTCCTCCTGAAGCTCATGCAACAAGGAACCTTTGCCCTATGCTTTGCCAGTGAGAAATGATCAGTAGAAAAATGTATTTGGAAATTTCTTGGCAGCCACCATGGAAGCTTCAGCCAAAAGCTTGAAAGAGAGAAAAGAGAAGCTCTCTTTTGAAAAGTAATTGTAGTTTAGCCTCTAACTAAGCCCGGTTAACCATCCTTTACCCTAGTTACCTCCATTTTTGCATGAAGTTTGATGACGACCTGCTATTTGAGCCATTCTCCGCCATATCTGACCTTGGATATCTCCAGATGTAGTCTCTTACTAATTGTAGATGATCTGCAGCACTCCACTAGTCACTGTCTTGTACAATTTTTGTCTGAAATTGATTTTGATAGAGGAAAATAGGATTGAAAATAGAAGAAAAGAATGGATCAAAGACCAATGCTCTGATACCACTCGTCAGAGAGAGAACTAGGGAGAGAGAAAGAGGTGAGAGAAGACTGCAGAAGAGAGAGAAAGACTGCAGGAAAAGAGAGAAGAAGAGTGACGAGGAGAGAGAAAGACTAGATTTAGAGAGAGAAAGGCAGGAAAGAAGGGAAAGCCATAGAAGCTGTGAGCAAGATGGGAGAGAAAAACTTTAATTGTATTAATGCGCCAAAAAGATGTGAAAAATTACATCTCCTCTCCTTTTATACCAATGTCAGTGTGACATGGCATAATATCAATGTTATTTACACTAATTTGTTATTCCTAGCTTCTTATAATTAATATATTATTTATTTATTAATAAAATATTTATAATATCTATGAATACAATAATTAATAAATAGATTAATATATATGCGTATTATATGTAATGTATATATGATAATATATAATATTGATATATTATTATTTTAAATAATAATAACTATATTTAATTATGATTCATTATTATGATTAATTATCCTTCATGTATTATTTATATTAATAATAAATATAATATATATACTATAATTAATAATAATTTAATATAATTGATAGATATTAATACTTAATTATTAATCAATAAATTTATTATTAATTATAATTATATTTTAATTAATATATGATACATATATAATTATGCATACATGTTATTAATGATTAATTATTAGAGAGAGAGAGAGAGAGAGAGAGAGAGAGAGAGAGAGAGAGAAGAGTAGTTTATTAATGTCCACGGAAGACCAAATTATGACCCATGGGACCTTTCCAGATATACAATGATTCTCCTTCCCCATGGTAGGAAAGGAATAGCTACGGTGAAAGAATGATCTATGTAGTGTGGTTCTCCCGAAAGCGTAACATGCAAGTGATGAGAGCCCCTAATTTCGATAAAGAAGTAGTGGTCAAAAATTGGTGAAGTGGCCCCTATAAAGGGATATCAAAGTCAGTCCGTATGTGTGCATATACTGGGCATGTCATAATCATGTGCTCCTATGATTCTACACTCTATAGTCCACACAGCTTGCATAACCTCATCTCTCTTGCCTATCCACTCTATGCACCTGTCTCGATTAATAAAGTGTGTGATCGAGTTCGAAGTCATGCAATACTCCATCTAAATACCACTAAGAGCGGGTTGGCTATGTACGGTTGTATGTGTGCCTCTCCTTGCATGTAAGATTTCCAACATGAAGGATATATATGCATACTGTAATAAGCAAGTTTGCCATTTTCTCGCTTGCTTTGATGTTTTTCTTGATACGCTCATAAGAAGTTTGATTGAAATATATCCATGCATATATCTTCGGATGCCATATCTAGATATCTATCCATTCCCCACCCTTTAAACCATTTTCACATATCCAACACCCATCCTGTTGAAAGAACTTTACTTTTCCACATTTTCTGTAGGTGTGTACTAGCATTCCATACCCATTTGGGGAGCCTATTGTCATTCATTTGACATACTCGGATGGCATATCTCAGTACTCAGATCATAGCATGTACCTCAATTGGTCGACGGATAGTTTCCAAAAGCATAAGTACATATGGTGTGGTGCTTTTGATGCCCAAATGTCTATGAATAAAAGCTTTTTGCAGCTTCTCTATGTCATTCCGTGCAGATGAGGAGATGCCTCCCCCCACACTTCCACTCCATATAATACCATCTGTAGAACATATGCATCAAAAATCATACAATGTATTTTCCAACATTTAGTATATGTACGATTGCAGTCATTTTCAAAGTGATAATACTTGCTTTTCCCTACAGCTGATTGCCGCTCCACACATGTATGCCATTTGTGGTCTGTAGGTATCTCAATCTCCAAGTATTTGAGAGTAGATACTATCTCTATAGACTATCTTGCATAATGTACTTTTGGTGGGGTCTTTGATTGTTTGGTGCACATAGCCATTAGCTTTGTTTTTGATACATTCACCATCAAACCACTATCTTGACAAAACCATTCAAGAATCCCCATGAACTGCTGCATATGTTTCCCACCAGTATATGTAAAGAAGACCACATCATCTGCATAATGCAGGAGCAAGATGGAAAACATACCAATATGTGGGCTTTTAGCTTCCTCTTCATTCATAACCATGAGAAGTATTTCCTCTAGCTTATCAATGCATAAACCAAATAATGTAGGGGAGAGCGGGCAACCTAGTTTGTGGGACCCCTAATTCTTGCATTTGTTGCCATAATCCAACTCTTGATAGACTGTCAAAAGCCTTCTTAAAATCCACAAAACAGCAATACAAGGTTGCTCTCTCAAGCCCACTCTCATCCATAAGCACAGGTAAAGTAACCAAATGTTTGATGGTGTTATGACCAGGGCAAAAATGTGCTTGTCCATAAGCTTGTTTGTTATTACTTTTTTCCCATTTACTCAATTGCATTTCCAAGATAGTGCTAAATAGCTTTGCCATGGCTAAATTGACCATAATCATGCGGTAGTTTGTGAACAAATTACAATCTCCTCCCTTATACAATGGTTGTATCCAATTCTCCTACCATTCTTGTGGAAAACCATATGCAAAAGCATGATGTATCACATGCAACATAAACAGTCTCATCTCCTTTGTTATGCATTTCAACATCTCCCCATTCAACTACAAAGTATCACATGCTTTTCCATTAGCCATCTTGTTGAGGGTTGCCTCTAATGTTTCTAAAGTGAATACAGTACTAAATGGTTGTATATGTACATCATATTTGATGGGATGTACCCCTTTATGCATGTAAAGTTTAGTAACATACAATAGCATGTCAGCATCTGTAAAATCCCCCATAACATTTGAATGTTTGGTTTGCAATTTTCTCCATGCTTTCCTTGGACATTTCTCAAACTCTTTAGCATCTTCACTTTCTTTGGCCACTACATATCATCATCGCTTTTTATGTATGAGAGCTTTTTTTTTTCACCTCACTTTGTTCTTGTCCCTTAGGGAGGATTTTCAGCTTTCTATGTGCAACCTTACATTCATCATCAAACCATTTCTTGCATGGCAATCCTTTAAGAGAGGAGGAGGAGGAGGAGGAGGAGGAATTCTCAATATAGTTTATGGGTTGTCGATTTTTTGTAATGTTATAGGCTTAGTGTGTGAGAATAATATGCATGCCATGATAAGCTCAATATGAATAGACATCACCATTAAATGTGTTTGTCTTTGGCAAACTTTGAAAAATGGTCATAAGGGTTAGTTAGATATATAGTTTAAGCTTGATCCTATTAATGTTGGTCTTCCACTCACTATATATCAATGAATGCTATATCCCCATATATTGCATTTCCATACATTCAACATTGACTTAATTTAGTTTCCTAACCTTTCAGAGTCTAGATTATGCTCCTTATATCAACCTTCCATAAACTCTCTTGCCACATGAAACATGCTTTCAAATTAAAGTGTGAAGCCCTAAGAGAACATCAGCACAAAGCGCTAGGAGAATCTAGGCATGAAGTGCCTAGTATTTGATGAATAGATTTCAAATGTCTTATTAGAAGGATCCATATATGTATCATACTTAAAAATTCATGTAGACATGCACACATGCACCTTTGTGTGCATGTATTATTTATTTACTCAAAATGATTAGCTATAAGTTAGTGCGTCAAGTTGGATAATTGATGCTCTCTTAGAAAAGTCCACGGTAGCTGCAATGATCAAGCATAAGTGTGAACATATGATTTTGATAGATGATCTAAAATGAATGAGGTACTCGTAATTAGGGTGTAGAAAGAGCATGTTTCCTACATGAGAATACAAAGCTTAATGTTACAAAAACATGATTTGAGCCCTTCCAAGTTAGAGAAGGTTTAGGGAGTTAGACCGTTTTATGACCTTGAGACAAAAGAATGATGACAAGTTGATGGAATTTGCACATTTTTTCAAAGAATACATTTTGTATATACTTTTCACAATCCTTATCATGTCTCAGTTTATATAAGGGAATAATACAAAGTTATGCAATTTAGTCATGCTAAGTTATTCATATTAATGTCACATAGGTGGTAGTGATGGCACGTATATGGCTTTATTTAATTTGATTATTCATCAATTAATATACTATATAGTGCATAGCCTAAAGATCCCTTTCAAGTGTTTGAATTCAAGAATAGGAAGCATTCCCAAGAAAATTTATATGGTGTCAAGTTGTAGTCCTATACATATATTGTTTAGGTCTAGTAACTTTTGGCTTCTATATTGATGTAGCATTTCAAATTCAAGGAATGACATTTGGGTAGATTGACTAGCTTACATAACATTTATCTTATGATAGAGAATTAATCTCTATTCAAGTCTTTCACTATTTGAAACATATTACCTTGTTATATTATCATATGGAATAGACCAATATGTGAGGTTTTCACTTTGTGAAAATTCCCCTTCCTCTCTCCATTGTAAACGTTTATTATTTAAATATATGTACACATGCACTCACATTACTATATGAATATTGACATGCATAACGCAAACATATTAGCCATAAAAGTCCATGTTATCTTCTATGCACACATTTGCACCCACACCCACACAATCAAAACCCAATCTAACTAAACAATTATGTAACACTACATTAAAGCTATAAAGTAGGCAGGATAAATATTAATCAAGAATAGAGATTCAAAAATGAACCACTCAAACTGAATATGAAGAGTCATTATTCCATTCTCAATTTTTATTTTAGAACTAGACAATAAGACATATATCAATGCCATTTAGGATTCTCCATCAGGTTATGTTTTCTAGATTTAGTCTATTGACATATGTTTACATAAGAAGTTTTATTTGTATGTGTATGCATGTCAATATTCATACAGTATGTAGACATATCTTCCCATGTATGCATACACAAAAAGTTGTATGTGTATGTGTGCATGCATCCATCTATGTTACTAAATCGCTAATTTTCAACATAAAATAAAACAAGCACTATAGCAAGGGACTTCATAAAGGAGAGCCCAAGGTATGGTGGATCATAATAAAAGTCTATGAGATTGCCAAAACTACCTAGTTTGGAGAGAGAGAGAGAGAGAGAGAGAGAGAGAGAGAGAGAGAGAGAGAGAGAGAGAGAGAGAGAGGCATAACAACAAAAACTCTCAAAGAATAGGTGGATGTAAAGAAGAGACCTAAGAGGAGAGAAAGAAAGAAATAAAAAAAGTTATATTAACGTCTTCTAAAGACCAAAACTGGCCTATGAGACAAACTGTGATACAACTGATGAGGTCCAGCTATCCAAAATAAAAGTGCTGAATGAAAAGCTAAAAACTGGAAACTGAAAATACGGTGCTGTGAGTGTGATAAGTGTCGTGTATGTGTATGTGCGTATGTAGCTCTGGTACTCTAGATAATGGCTACAAAAGGGAAACAAATGTCGGCTGTGATAGGGGAACAACTGTCGGCTGTGATAAAGTGGCGCGATGTGTATATGTAACAGATGCAGGGAGATATACTATCCTGGGATATAGTAGCAGTCGTCGAAGTCGCTAATAGCAGGTGATCCCTCCTGGATGCAGGATGTGGTACATCGGCAGTGGAGAAAGAGCAAACTGGAGATTTGAGATCCAATGTGTCGAGTGTCATCGGATCTCAGTCTGCTGTCAATGTAGATCAAGAATCCTCCGGATCTCCTGTCGGTGTGGCTGTGGGGTCTGAAACCCATGGATCCTCGTGCGGCGTCGGGTACGCTGGTCCTCAGCCTGCTGTAGTGTGAGCCCGGAGGTCTGGCTGGAGGCTGGTACAGTAGCTCTCACTCTGTTTGTCTGAAAAAACTGTGTAATAGTCGTCTGGGTGGGCCCCTCTCTGACTGGGACCCGCTGTGTGCTCTGCTCTCTGATGTGCCATGCCTCTCCTAGAAAACGGCCAAATGATCTCTGATCCATATCAGTCATACATCCCTGAAGTGAGCTGCTCAATGTGTATCTAGATCTCAACTCTGAGTATGTTGGGCATCTGAGAACAAAATGCTCCTCACTCTCCACCTCTGATCTGCAAAGGGGGCATATCCTCTTTGTTGAGATATCGAGCTCCACTCGTGATATGCCAGGGTGATCGTTGTGCATTTATGTCACTGACTTGTCAGTTGCAGATGCGGTTGGTACACCGCCTATGAATAATAGCTAGATGACAGCTATCCTTATCTACTCTAGTTCATGGCTCAGTTAGTATGCCACCTTAGTTAGTTGAGTTTGGTTTGAGACCCATATATAGGGTTCTTCTAATTCTATGTATTAGAGTTCTTTTTTTGGCTTACACAACTAAGAAGAGGAAAACTGTTTTCAGCCTCCACCTTTGTGTGTATTCCCCCATTGTGCAAGCAAGAAAGCTACAAGTGAGACTCCTTCCTTCTCTCCCATAATCTTGATATGGGATTAGAGCCTTGTTCGTGGTAAGGAGCTCAAGAAAGCAAGCCAAGTTCGCGGTGTTCTGGTAAGAGGACCAGTGTTGCTTTCATTTTTCTGTTTTGGGACTAGATCTCTGCAGGTAGCACAGCCGAAAATTGCAAGAGTGCATTGTCTCAAGTTGAGACGCCCTTTGCGGTGAAGCAAGAGGGTAGTATATGCTGCGGGAGGAGGGCTTCAGCCCTTGATGACCCTGTTTTTTTTATTTGAGGTCATTTCGGGGCCTGTTTTGGAGGCGGAAGTTTTCTGCACGCACTCAGGAAAAGGCCCTATTTTATGCTGTGCGACCACTGTTCTACAGGTCGGTGAAAAGTTACTGTAGAAATTGCATCGTATACCTGTGCGCAGAGACATTGGGAGTTACAGAATCATCCCTGTTTCCTGTTAATGCAAAAGCGTCACTAGGAAGTGACTGTGTGGTCAAATACCACTTTCGTCAGTTTTGCAGATTAGCCCTTGTGAGGCTGAAGTTGTGTTCTTTGCAGTGACATAATTTTTTGCAGTGTTCTGTAATGGCGTCTGATTCTCTTTCACAGATTGTTATTGAAAAGCTTGATAAGAACAACTTCCAAGCATGGAAGTTTAGAATGACGAATTTCCTTATGGGAAAAGGATATTGGGAATTTGTTGCAGGAAATGAAGAAGAACCAGTTCTTCCTGATGTTCCCAATCAACAGCAAATGCAGGCATTTAAAGCATGGCATGAGAGAGCCAGGAAAGTTATGTACTGGTTATCTATCAGTATTTCAGACTCTATGATTGTGCATATTCAGGATGCAAGTACGCCAAAGGAGGCATGGGATACTTTGTCAAAAATGTATAGCACAAATACGCAAGCCAGGAAAATGCAGCTCAAGCAAGAGTTGCATAATGTGCAAAGAGAAAATATGAGCATCAATGACTACCATATGAAGGTGAAGAAGATTATAGATGCACTTGCTTCCATTGGGTTGCCAGTGGAAGATGATGATTTAGTTTCTGTGACCTTGAATGGTCTAGGAAAGGATTATGCACAGTTTTGAACATCCATTTCCGTTCGTGAAAGATTTTCTGATTTTGAGGAGTTGATTGCTCTTCTAATTTCTGAGGAGCAGAGAAATGGTGGTGCATCTTCTTCAGGAGGAACTTCAAAAGAAGCTGTCTTCTACTCAAATGTTGGAAGAGGTAGAGGCAGAGGTAGAGGAGGCCGATCTGGAGACCATGGTAGAAATCAGAATATGTAGCAAACTCAAGAAAACCAATCCTATGGAGGAGAACATGGTAACTCTAGAGGCAGGGGGAGCCAAAGAGGTCATGGTGGATGGCAAAGAGGCCAAAATGCAAACAGTAATATTGAATGCTACTACTGTGGTAAAATGGGTCATATGGCTAAAGATTGCTATAAAAAGCAGAATGACATCATGAATGGAAAACTGCAACAAGGGAATTATGCATCTTCTAGTAGACAAGGTGATGACAGAAATGAGCATTTATTTATGGTGCAGCACATGAACAATTCTGTGACAAGTGTAGAAGAAAGAAACGATGTATGGTATGTTGACTCAGGTGCATCAAACCACATGACAGGTCATTCAGAATGGATGGAGGATGCAAGGAAAGTGAAAAAACCAGGATTTGTGGAGACTGGTGATGATACTGCACATCCTATTGTGCAGATTGGAAAATTTCCTTTGTCTATGTAGGATGGGAAAAAGAAATACCTGTCCGATGTATTTCATGTCCCGAATATCACCAAGAATCTGGTTTCTGTTGGTCAAATGGTTGAGCAGGGCTTGTAGGTAAGATTTAATCCTCATGGATGCTTTGTTGAGGATATGAAAAATAAAGGTTGCTTGATAGCAAAAGGAAAGAAGAATGGCATAATGTTTACGTTGGATGCAGACATGCCTGAATTGAGTGCAGCAATGTTTGCACATGGGACCGGTGTAGTTGCAGATATTGATATCTGGCATAAACGCATTGGTCATGTTAATGTACAGCGACTTAAATCAATGCAGGCCCAAAATATTGTTGCAGGATTGCCTAAATTCAAGGTTGCAGAAATGCATAAGGTATGTGAAGCCTGTCAATTTGGAAAACAGGCAAGGAAACCATTTCCTAGACATGTTCAAGAGAGTAAGAAGCCATTGGAATTAATCCACTCTGATGTGTGGACTACTAAAGCTGCATCTCTTGGAGGCTGTCATTATTTTGTCACTTTTATTGATGACTATAGTAGAAAAGGTTGGGTGTATTTCATGAAAAAGAAAAGTGAAGTTTTTGGGCATTTCAAAACTCTTAAAGCTATGGTTGAAAAAAAAACAGGCCTGCAGATAAAATGCCTAAGGTCAGATGGAGGGGGAGAGTACCTCTCAAATGAGTTTGCAAGGTTCTTGCAAGAGCATGGCATAAAGCAACAATATTCATGCAATCATACCCCACAATAAAATGGAATTGCAGAAAGGAAAAATAAGCATATTGGAGAGATATCTCGTGCCATGCTCAACGAAAAAGACTTGCCAGATTTTTACTGGGCTAAAGCAGTTGCTATAACAGTCTACATAATGAACAGGACTCTCACTGCAGCAATACATGGGATGACTCCAGAGGAGAGGTATACTGGTGGGAAACCATATATTTCTCATTTGAAGATTTTTAGTTGCATTGCCTATGTTCATGTGCCAGATGAGTTGAGATCCAAGTTGGATCCAAAAGCTGAGAAGTGCATCTTTATTGGTTACTCTTTGCAGCAGAAAGGGTATAGATGCTATAACCCTTCTACTCATAAGTTTATAGTGAGAAGAGATGTTGTTTTTGATGAGATGAGTAGCTGGTATAAACCAGTAAATGTGATTGATGATGTAGATGCACAAAATGGTAATACTGCACAGAATTCACAGCAGCAGTCACAAAATATTAGTGGACCTGGAGCGTCCTCTAGCAGTGGTTCACATCCTTTGCCATGGATAGGCAGATTGAGATCAGGAGAATCTTCTCAAAGCAATGCAGATAGTGGTATTCAGGTATCACGAAAAGGAAAAGAGAAGGTTGATCAGTCCATGTTTGATGTGAATGCAGGTCACTCTTATGTGGATGGTGAATCCAGTGGCTCAGAACAGAGCATTGATGATGAGTTGGGTATTCCTTCTATTGTTACACCTAGAGTAAGGAAGACCAGGGATGTTTTGAGAGCACCTGGGAGTGAACCTACTTTGTGCACGTCTACCAGAGCTAGGTATCGTGTGGATAGGCTGAAATATAATGGATTTACAGCCATTCACTATGCATATATGGTCAAAGTGATACAGGAACCAGAACCCACTTCTTTTGAGCAAGCCATGGGAAAAGAAAAATGGGAGAAAGCCATGGATAAAGAAATGGATACCTTGGAAGCAAATGCTACATGGGAATTGGTACCTTTGCCTAAAGGTAAGAATGCAATTGGCTGTAAGTGGGTTTATAAGGTGAAACACAATGCAGATGGTTCCGTGAGTAGATACAAGGCACGATTAGTAGTCAAGGGGTATGCACAAACATATGGCATTGATTATGAAGAAACATTCAGTCCGGTTGAAAGGATGGCAACCGTAAGAGCAGTCATTGCTATGGCTGCATCAAAGGGATGGTCTTTACATTAGATGGATGTAAAGAATGCCTTCTTGCATGGTGATTTGCAAGAAGAGGTCTATATGGAGCAGCCACCAGGTTATGTGCATGCTGTTCATCCTGAGTTTGTTTGCAGGTTGAAGAAAGCCTTGTATGGCTTGAAGCAAGCACTTAGAGCGTGGTCTGACAAGATAGGACAATATTTTGTCACTATTGGCTTTCAGATTTCCAAGGCAGATTTCTCACTTTATGTGAGAAAAACAGAGAAATGTATTATGCTACTTGTCATTTATGTTGATGATTTGATTATGACAGGTGACAGTGATGAAGATATCCTTCATGTGAAAATGCTATTGAAGCAGAAGTTTGAGATGAAGGATTTGGGAGAGCTGCGTTATTTCTTGGGCATTGAGGTGATTAGATCACCAAGTGGGATACGGCTCTTGCAGAGGCAGTATGGATTGGACATGCTGTCCAAATATGGGATGACAGGCTGTAAGCCTATTTCAGTTCCTTTGGAGCAGAATGTGAAGCTGAGGGAAGATATAGGTGAGCTTCTAGAAGACCCTACTATGTACAGACGCATAGTAGGAAGTTTGATTTATATGACTATTACCAGGCCAGATTTGAGCTATGCTGTTGGATTGGTAAATCAGTTTATGCAAGCTCCAAGGAAACCGCATTTGGATGCGGCTAGATGCATACTCAGGTATGTGAAGTCCACATTGCAGTATGGACTACTTTATGAGACTGGGGTTCAGATATAGTTGCATAGATACACTGATGCTGATTGGGCTAGTAGTATTTCTGATAAACGGTGTACCAGTGGATATGTGTTCTCTTTTGGGAGTGCTGCAGTCACTTGGAGCAGCAAGAAACAGCCTACAGTTGCCTTGTCGAGCACAGAGGCTGAGTAGTACAGGGGTGGAGCAATGGCTGGATGTGAGGTACCTTGGTTGCATAAGCTACTTTATGATATGCATCAGCCTACAGATGGGCCAATTGTCATTTATTGTGACAACATGAGGAATATACACTTGGCAAATAACCCAGTCTATCATGCTAGAACAAAGCACATTGAGGTGCATTATCACTATGTGCGGGAGAGGGTTCTACTAGGTCTTATTGATCTAGTTTATGTCAGCACAGAGGATCAGGTAGCTGACATATTCACGAAGGCATTGGGCATAGAGAAGCTGCGCAAGTTCAGAGACCTGCTTGGTGTGCAGGAATTGGGATTGAGCTCGAGGGGGAGTGTTGAGATATCGAGCTCCACTTGTGATATGCCAGGGTGACCATTGTGCATTTATGTCACCGACTTGTTAGTTGCAGATGCAATTGGTACACCGCCTATGAATAATAGCTAGATGACAGCTACCCTTATCTACTCTAGTTCGTGGCTCAGTTAGTATGCCACCTTAGTTAGTTGAGTTTGGTTTGAGATCCATATATAGGGTTCTTCTATTTCTATGTATTAGAGTTCTTTTTTTGGCTTACACAACTAAGAAGAGGAAAACTATTTTCAGCCTCCACCTTTGTGTGTATTCCCCCACTGTGCAAGCAAGAAAGCTACAAGTGAGACTCCTTCCTTCTCTCCCATAATCTTGATAGGCATTACATTTGGTTGTCACTTACATACTCTTTGAATGCTTTTATGCTTATGCTTTTTACGGGTCTAAGATAGCTTGGGATTTATGCTCCAGATGTACACTACTGGGATTTGGCATGTCTGATGCTATGTATTTGATGTATTAGAGCATTGCTTACTCTCTTTGCATCTAACTTCACTTCTATTGGGAGCCTCTTGGTATATTTGGATGTACACAGAGACTTATTTACAAATGAGCTTGAGCTTGTGGGACAATTACATGCATTTGCTCTCTTGAGAGCTTTATGTCTACAGTTAGTCTGTAGTGGGCTAATTTGATATGCCTATTGGAGCAGGCACCTATCTCTCTCACAGATTTGTCAGTTTTGTATGCATTTGGATGGTTATGTATTGAGCTTCTTGCTCTATCAGTCGTGCTTGTGCTTGGTCTCTTCTCTTACCCTGAGATCCATTACATGCATGACTTCTGGACCTATGAGATGTCTCTTCCCTGACAGGTTATTGGTTTGACAGTTCTTGGTACCTTCTTGCCCCTGCAAATGCACTGTTGGATGTATCTTGCTACGTGGCAGTTGTAGTGACATATATATCAGTTATTGCTTCATTTTTGGGATAGTTTTACATACTACTGTCATTTATTACAACAAACTGAAATCTTCATATTTTGAGCACTTCTATGAGGGTAATGCTTACTATTTCATGTTATCTTGGTCATATTTGGTGGACAGGTACTTCTCTTGGTAAAATCCACTCGTTTAGCCAATTTTAGCAGTGATTTTAGTGCATTTTCCGCTAATTACAACAACTTGCAATTTGCTTTTTTGCATTGATTTGGGACAGTACGGCTGGTCATCTGAAAGACACAACTCTCTTTAACATTGCCAAGTTGGATGGTACCAACTATGGGTATTAGAAGTCCCAAATATGGTAGGTTTTGGTGCAGAAGTTACAGATTAAACCCTTGTGTCTCAAGGGCGTCAAACCTGAGGATATGGATGATGATGTTTGGATGGAAGTTGATGAGCTATGCAAGTCTATCATTATTTTGTCACTCTCAGAAGAGGTCCATCATAATGTTGTTGAAGATGAGAACCAGAGTGCATAGGATTTGTGGGAGAAGATTCAGGAGCTCTATGAGCAGCATAGTCCTGCATCACAGATGTATTAGCTGAAGTACAATGGACCTTTGCATGAAGGAGAGGACCTCCCTTTCATCTCATTTTAGTCAGTTTCATGCTATCATGAAGAGTCTGTTGTCACATGGTATTGAGTTCAAAGACAACTTGCACCCATTGTTTCTACTTTTTGGCACCTTGCCTGAATCATGGGATGTATTCTGTACTACCATATGTATGAACAAGCTTGATGGGCTGAAAATCAAAGATGTTGAGAGTGCTTTATTGACTGAGGAAATCAACAAGAGAAACAATGATGCTTCTCGCTCTTCACATGCATTGACTGCTAGAGGTGGATGAAATGGCAGGCATGATAATGATCATAAGGGCAAGGACTCTCAAAAGTCCAGGTCTAAGTCATGTGGTCGCAATAAGTCCCGTGATGGACGATGAAAGGTGAGAAGGATCGAAGCTTGCACTTGAGAGCTATGGCAAGAGAGCAAGAGCAAGAAAGAGAGAGACAAGAAATGGGAACTCCAACTGTCACAATGTGTGACCGAGCCTTTCTTTATTCAAACTGTTACGAAAAGAATAAAGAATAAAGTGACGATGATGGGTGCCCGCCACCTGCAGTGTGCAGTGGCAGTGACTGTCAATGTAGTAATACATAGGCGGCTAGGCGGAGGCGCCTTTACCCCCAAAAACCTCCCACTTAAAGGTGAATCTGTCCTAGTGAGGAGTGAAAAGAAAAAAGAAGAAAGATAGTATAACATGTACACATGTACAACAGGATGAGGAAAGACATCTTCTCATCCCACGCCCATCAACCTCTTGAGGAAGGCAAAGCACTCTGTAGAGAGGCTTTTCGTGAGTAGATCTGCAGGATTCTGGTCAAGATCTTGATAAGATCAACAGACTTGTCCTCAACGACCCTATGTATGAAGTGATATCTCACCTCAATGTGTTTTATCTTCACATGGAAGACCGGATTCTTGGCTAACTGAAAAGCATTGATAGAATTCGAATGCAGTGTAGGGATAATATCAATACCAAGGTCAGCAACCCAACCAAACAACCCAACCAAATGGCCTCCTTGCAAGCCTCAGTGGCTGCAATATACTCGGCCTCTGTAGTAGAAAGGGCTGTGCATTTCTACACCTTGGACATCCAAGAAACAACACCTCTAGCATAGGTGAATACATAGCCAGAAGTGGACTTCCTACTATCTGCATGTCCTGCATAATCAGAGTCAGTGTACCCCACAACTCTTGTATCCTGGCTGCCGTAGCATATGCACATATCTGCAGTGCCCTTTTCAAGTACCTCATGATATCCTTTACGGCATCCCAATGCTTCTTGCTAGGTGTAGCCATATAGCATGCCACAACACCAACCGCAACGGCAATATCTGGACGAGTGGCGATCATGGTGTACATAAGACTGCCCACTACGGATGCATAGGGAAACTTGGCCATCTTGGCTCTCTACTCATTTGTATGAGGACAATCAGCCTGTAATATCTTCACACAAGGAGGCAATGGACAGCCAATAGGCTTTACATCTTGCATGCGGAAGTGCTCAAGGACTTTATGAATGTAGTCCCTCTGTGTCAAGTAGAGGAGTCCGTGATGCCTGTCACGTCTAATGCGCATACCAAGTATGTGAGCGACCTATCCCAGATCTTTCATCTAAAAGCTGTTCTTAAGCTGAGCCTTAAGAGCATCTAGCTCATCATGAGCTTTCCCTGCTATCAGCATATCATCCACACAGAGTACTAAAATCAATAAAGAACTATCAAGGGCTTTCTTCTTGTAAAGACACGGATCCATAGCACTCCTGCTGTAGCCCTGTGACTGCATAAAGGCATCAAACTTATGATACCACTCCCTAGGTGCCTGCTTCAAGCCATAAAGACTTTTCTTCAATTTGCATACTAGGTGCTCCCTGCCAAGTTCTGCAAAGCCCTTAGGCTGCTCCATATAAATCTCATCATGCAAGTTTCCATGTAAGAAATCCGTCTTGACATCCATCTGGTATAAATCCAAGTCAAGCTGAGCAACCAAAGCCAAGACTAAGCATAGGGTGGTCATCTTAACCACAGGATAAAAGACCTCATCAAAGTCCACAGCATGCTCCTACTTAAAACCCTTTGCTACCAATCTAGCCTTGTATGCTAGCTTGGGGTATCTAGGGGTACTTTTCAGCTTGTACACCCACTTGCATGGCAAAGCCTTCTTGTCCATAGGCAAGGAAACCAAATCCCAAGTGTAATTCTTATGCAAGGAGTTTATCTCAAACTGCATAGCCCTCTCCCAGGAGTGACTGTCACCCCTACGCATAGCCTCATCATAAGTGAAAGGCTCTCCTGCATTTGTAACCAAGACATAATGCATCAAGGACTGAAATCTATCAGGTGGACGTCTGTCTCTTGTAGACCGTCTCACGGCAGGCTTGGCTGCCTACCCAGCTGCCTGTCCAACACCCTGACCATAAGCATTTGCTGCAGCTGTAGGCTATCCAACTGGCTGTGCGGGAGCTCTCGGCTCCTCCTGAAATATGACCCTGTGGATCTCAACAACTCTCTCAGGTTGCCGATGCATCTTGTCTTCATGGAAGACTACATCATGACTGTGGATGACTTTTCACGCCTGCGAATCCTAGAGACGGTAACCCATCTCGCCTGCATCCCCATAACCAAGGAAAATGCATTTGACACTCTTAGGATCTAGCTTACTTCTCTTGTCCCCGGGCACATGGCAAAATGCCTCAAATCCAAAGATACAGAGATGCGCATAAGAGGAAGATTTTCTAGTCCATACCTCCTTTGCAACCTGGAAATCCAAACCACTAGAAGGTGATCTGTTTATGATATGCACAGCTGTACTAATTGCCTCAGCCCAAAAGCTCTGTGGTAGGCATGCATGGCTAAGCATACTGCATACACGATCTTGGATGGTTCTATTCATCCGCTCAGCCAAACCATTCTAGGGGGGGGTGTAGGGGGTGGTCAACTGACGCTTAATACCCCTCTCATCACATAACTGCTCAAAAGCACGCGAGACATAATCACCCCCATTATCTGTTCTTAGGCATTTTAGCCTATACCCAGAATAGTTCTCAACCAATGCAAGCCATCTCTGAAACATAGCCAAGACATCATATTTCAGCTTAATGGGATAAGCCCAAACTTTTTGTGAAAAATCATCTATGAATGTAACAAAATACTTTGCACCACCCATAGACTATGGGCCCACACACATCTGAATGTACCAATGCCAAGGGCTCACTCATGCGTGGCCTACCAGACTTCATATGCATAGACCTAGTCTATCTGCCATAAAGACAATGTTCACATGAATCAAAACATGCATAATCAAGGGGCAGTAAGTACTGCAAACCAGAAAGCATTTTCATTCCCTTCAAAGATATATGGCCCAAACGGGCATGCCAAAGAGATACATGTGGGATAGAACCCATAGACAAAACATGATCAAGGGAAGAAGCGGATACAATCAAGGGATAGAGGCTACCAACCTTTGCACCTCTTGCAATCACAAGTCTGCCACAAGTGATCTTCCATGCAGAGTCTCCAAAAGATACATGATAACCTGCGTCAAGCTGTCCAGCTGACATGAGACTGCATGTCAAAGCAGGTACATGACGTACATCATGCATAACAAAACTGCTGCTAGAAGGAGACTGTAGCCTAACATCACCAATGCCCACAATATCAAGAGAGCTGTCATCACCCAAGTGCACAGAACCCGAAACAGTACGGTATGAATGAAACCACTCTCGGCAAGGTGTCACATGAAAGGATGCACCTGAGTCCAAGAGTCAACACTATGCATACATAGAGTGTATCTCTGTCATCTACGAAGCACTAGAAGAAGCTGAAAGGATATA
Organism: Lygodium microphyllum; assembly: GCF_053477565.2. Lineage (NCBI taxonomy): Eukaryota > Viridiplantae > Streptophyta > Polypodiopsida > Schizaeales > Lygodiaceae > Lygodium > Lygodium microphyllum. The sequence continues at coordinate 132,352,690 of NC_141143.1, forward strand.
ATCATCAACATTAACATCCTCAAGTTGCATAACATTGATCTCTTCAATTTTAACACTCGACTTTGCAGGCATTATGCTGCGATCAGAAGACTTATCCTGCACTTTGTCTTTCCCCTTATCTTTGCACCTTTGATTGTGTAGTTCATGGCATTGTGGCCTAATATGGCCCTTTTTTTCACAATGGTAACAAGTAACATCTTCATTCCTGCCAAGAGATTTGCTACATGACTTCCCATGAGACTTGGACCGAGATTTCTGAGAATCCCATCCACGGCCACTACCACTTCCATGATTTTCATATCCATCATTCCTGCCTCTAACTGTCATAGCATGTGACACACAAGAGGCATCCAAATTCTTACGGTTAGAAGAGCACTCTCAACATCAGATAATTTCAAGGTAGCAGTAGAGGCACATAATGTAGCGTGGAATACATCCCATGACTCATTAAGAGTACCAAGTAAGAAAAGAGGAGTGACATCGTCTGCAAAAGTGATGTCCTGTGAAGTCAATTTTTTGAATATAGCATGGAACTGGCTCAAGTGAGTAGACATAGTCACATTCTCCTTCATGCGCAGATCCATAAGCTGCTTCAGCCAATACATTTGACTCACTGGACTTTTCTTGTCATAGAGATCCTTGATTTTATCCCACAACTGCCATGCACTCTGTTCTTCCCCAAATACATTGTAATGAACCTGTTCTGTGGGAGATAATACAATAGTGGACTTGCATAACTCATCAAGCTCAAGCCATTCCTCGTATGGCATAGTTGCAGGCGGATGCCCGCTCAACCTCAAAGGTTTGATTTGTGATTTTTACACCAACATCTGCCAAATCTGGCTCTTCTAATAAGAGTAATTTGTACCATCAAGCTTAGTGATGTTGAAAATAGCATGATCAGTGGACAAACTCGCCATAATGTAGGTTGGAAGACTGTAGACAGTTCAAAATTGCTTGCTGTTTACTGCAGAAAATGACAAAAAAATCACCAAAATCGAGAGAAAATGGTGAGAAAAGTATAACCAATGCTATTGTCCACCAAGTACTAGTGAAAGTACATCATTTCAAAATATTTCAACATGAAAAATCCGTGTCAATTTGGAGTTATATGCTTGCTGTAATAAATAACAGTAGGGTACTATGAGAGTCAATTTCTAACCAAATCACTGCACCAAGTCAATAAATGACAACCAAGACATGACCAGCCATAAACGTGCATAAATCAGCACCAAATAGTCATCAAGACCTTGAGCAAACACCCAAACATGTCACCAAAGTATTCGTCAGTAGGCATACCCCCTGGACAATAGGGCAAAGTATACATAACACTGGCAAGACCTAACACCAGTAGGTGTATGCTCACAAGATTGCAAAGCCCAAGCTCAGGTCAAAAGCAACTCTAAGATATCAGTGCATGAACCATGCAACATTTCAGTGTAAGAGATCCCAAAGTCTCAAGTATCTGTAAAATGCTCAAAATAGCATAAACCTCATGCTCAATGTCGGTCAAGCATACAAGATGCTCCCACTGGCACAAGAGGTGGATAACCAAGTCAGAGTACCAAAGACAGATAACCAAGACAATGCCTCAATAGCATCCCAAGAGCATGACGGCTACAAATCAACTGTAGGTAGCATCCATGAGCAAGACATACATCCCAATAAATATATATGACAACCAAAGTGACATCTAATATAAAATTCCAGAATAGCAAATAAAAATCCAAGCCAAGTCTTTAGAGAGCACTAAAGCTCAACAAGTACATAGTATACTATGCCAAGACAAATGCATCAAGCCGTAGGCGTCGGGTAAGCATGTATCCAAAGAGCATGTAACTGTCAAAGCACTGACCACTGTCAAGCATAAACCAATGTCAGTAAGTGCAGGCTAAAATAAGCTCAAGCTTTCAAAAGCATTTGAATCCAATGACAAGCTCGAAGTCGTCCGTCGATGATTAATACATCATAGCATAACCCAAGACATACATCCGGAACCAATAGGCATATGTCAAAGCATGAAAGATAGCTTCAGCCCAAGAGTATTCAGCATGCATTTACTGTTATAAACGGATTATTTCCAACCCTAAAATCAGGTCAAAATCATAGCATTACATGTAGCTTCAATCCCCCAATCAATCGACATCAGTAGAAGCATCACATAAGCCATAGGCATACAAATACATGGTCTCAAACTTGGAATCTGTTGCAGAATATTTTGTCATTAGAATTTGGCAAATCCAAAATTACCATCGCATCCGGAGCATTCCAAAACCCCAACTTAGACTCTTACCTTGCTTGAATCGGGTTCCGAATGCCCGAGATATAACAAAAAGAGTGATTTTTGGGCCAGATTTTGAAACAAGCGCAAAAAAAACGTGAGCTGGCTGGGGGGGATCTACTATCCCACGTGTCAACAATGGGGCCAAAGGGGACACAAATGGGGGCCAAAGAAGGCCTACACCAAGCCTCAGCAAGCCTTGATAGGCTGGAAGCAAGATCCAAGTAAAGGAAGCTCCAAGAGGTGTGAGCTATGGCTACCCACAACCTATGAAAACCCTGTTTACCTAGACCCGTGGATTAAAGTAAAACTCTGAAATAATGAAGCAATACCTCAATGTCAATGCCTTGATGGTGCCTCAATAGGCCGGGAAGAAGCTCGGGAAGCCGGGGAGTGACGGGAGCTCAAGGGAATGAGCTATGGCTGCCGGGACTTGAAGCTTACACTTGGATCGTGGAGCTACTGGAGTGCTCAGGAGAGGAGGCAACTCGATCAGGCATGGAGGTAAGCTCACTACACTTGTAGAGATAGATAGTGCATCGACTATGTGAGAGGTAGCCATTAGTGCTTGGCTTGAAATACTTGAACAATAAGCTGTTCGTGGGTCTTCACGCCTCTACATTTTGGTTCCATTGCCAGGACCAACGGATTCAAGCCTTGAGTGCTTGTGCACCTCGAATCGAGCATTGAAGTAGGGTTTTCCCCTAAGCAGTACTTGAGGTAGATAGGTAGGAATCGAGGGCGTTTGAAGAGGTATTTGATCAGTACCATTGGAGCAAAATGTGAAGTTGCTGACATTGGGGATAAGATAGAAGACCCTACTATGTTCAGGAGGATAGTAGGGAGTTTGATTCACATGACTATCACAAGGCCAGACTTGAGATATGCTATTAGCCTTGTCAGTCAGTTTATGCAGATGTCTAGAAAGGCTCATTTGGATGCAGTTAGACGTATATTGAAGTATATGAAGTCCACTTTACATTATGGACTTTTTTATGAGGCAAGTAAGGACATACATGCTTTTGGATACACAGATGCAGATTGGGCTGGTAGCATGTCAGACAGAAGATCTACAAGTGGATTCATGTTTTCCCTTGGTAGTGCAGTAGTTACATGGAGCAACAAAAAGCAACCTTTAGTTTCTTTATCGAGTACAGAGGTTGAGTATAGAGGTGTTTCTATGGCAACATGTGATGGTATGGCTGCAAAAGTTATTAGGTGACTTGGACATGTGATGGGACCTAAAACGGGCCGGCACTGCTCATGCACTAGCCGGACCTCTATCATGCGCTCAACAACCCCACGGCCTCGCGGCCAGGAGCGTTGATGACACATACATCATCTTCCTAAACATCTTGCATTTGTATCACGTCTCGTAGTCCAACTCTAACCCAATTAACACTCCTCAGAGGGAGTCCCAGCACATTGCCAAATAGCACGAAGTACAAACATAGGAGGTCCTCCCACGACTGACTGCCGCTATCTCACTGCGACTCTCCTACATCTTGGGGATTGGCCCCTCGATGCGTCGCTCAACATATATAACACTTCGCACATAGTTTTCTCAAGGTACCAATTATTTCGTTCTAGGATGTACCATACCTCACTTTACTTTCCCCTTAGACCCAACGCCTAGCCTACAGCTTGGGATAACCTTACTCACTTAACGTTGGTCACGATCTAGAGAATACAGGTGCTATGCATCCAAGAGGTATTGTCTGATAGCTTTTATCATTTTATGCTTTATGCAAATTGTGAATGTCCATGTGCTCAACCAAAGAAAAATCAGCATTGTGCTTAGTGCAAAAGCATTCTTTCAATGAATTTCTCTTACGCGTAATTGCTACGTTGCACGAACCTAGCACCGAGGAACCCCCGTGCTACTAGATCCTTACTTTAAATTAACGATTGATCTATATAATATGCATAAATGAAAAAAATCAGCCTTTTCTTTCTCTCAACACTTAAACACCACTCTCATTCTCTTTATCCCCTCACCATTTAGATTGTGCACGATGCATAGGTTTAGGGTAATATTTTCCATGTTTTTTGTTGTATGAAAAGCAATAAAAACTCACTAAAACATAAAGGTAGGGCTGAACTGAGGCTAAACCTCATACTTCATACCCCCCATACATACACAAACATGAATCTTAATTTTTTAGTATTTTTCGCACACTCAAAATCTATTTTTCCCTTATTTTTACCCATTTTTCTAATTTTCTTATATTTTTTGCAATATTAAATAACTAAAAATACAAAATGAGTTGTCGGTTGTGGCCCTTAGGTTCATTTGCAGGAAAAAAATACAAATTTAGTTGGTGTGTCTTATTATATTTTCCATTTATATATCAAAAACACCCAATTTTCCCCTATTTCGCATGTTATACTGATTTTACACCATTAATTTCAGTCACAACACTTATGATTTTCTGATTTTCTGAGTATAAACTGATCAAACTCATAGGAAACAACAACATAATGCATAATCATCCCATGGGAACAAATACTCATGAAGCAAATTGCATAAAACATCAAATTCCTTTGTAAAAATGAGATTACCGTTCTTTGCGGGTTGCGGGTTTTTATTTGCCATGTCTCGGGACTGATTTCCAGTAGCCATTAATGCTCATGACAGTCCACAATCAGCAATCTTCATTCCTCTTGAACCTCAGAGCAATCATATCTTCATTGGACAAGCATCCGTCATCCATTCTTCTTCTTCTTCTTCACCACATGAATCTGCCTTTAGAGGAGAGAGAGGGATGAGAGAGAAAGACTAAAATCAGAGATCTTCATAGAGATCATAATTTGAGGAGCGAGAGGCGGCGATACGGAGTGGAGAAGGAGTAGATCAGCCTTGGCTTGTCATTACTATGGCTTGCTCTCAGCCCAAAATCTCATCCATTGGGGGGGGGGGGGCGTTTTCTCTGCGTGTGCCTGATCTGCACACCGCCCTCCTCCTTTTCGTTGATTTTTGGGGTGGGGGGGGTCCCAAGAGGCACCCCCTTTGGCCCCCTCCTTGGCCACCCTTTCATTTCTGGCCCTTTTTTGGGCCTTTCTCGCATACGGTGTCCGAATCACGTTCTGAAAATTTCTGTGAGCTTGTCTTGGCATCTTGGACTGGCCGTCAGCTTCCCTGACTCACACAGGCACATGGAAAAATTACTAAAAATCTGCAATTGTTGCACGGGCGTCCTTAGAGCACTTTGACGCTTAAAATCGGAGCCGCCGCCTTCGACGTTGAATATTTTTCCCTTGATATTTGTAAATTTTAGCTATTTTTAGGCACTTCTTGGCATCAAAAATCCGCTCTCAACATGCAAGGAGATGGTCCAGTTGTCATTCATTGTGACAACATGAGCAGCATACTGCTAGCTAGGAATCCAATATTCCATGCTAGGACAAAACACATTGAGGTGCACTACCACTTTGTGAGAGAGAAGGTACTTGCAGGAGAGATTGACTTGGTATATGTCAGCACATAGGATCAGATAGGTGACATTTTCACAAAGGCATTGGGTGCAGAGAAGCTTCAAAAGTTCCAAAGCTTACTTGGAGTTGTAGAGATAGAATTGAGCTTGAGGGGGAGCATTGAGATGGCAAGCTCAACACGTGCTGACATTGATGATGGACCACCTGGCTAGATGAGTCCGCACATCTACACTTAGCACGTTGGTGGTCATTATGACACTCACATGGCCACTAACCTATCACTTATTATATTTAGTTTGCTACACCTACCTACAGGTGGCAAAGATATAGCGCCAGTCAATTAGTGTAGTTGGTTATGTACTGTTTGACTTAGAAGGCCACTTTCCTTTATGTTGTATCTTATCTATACTTTGTGTATAGTGTATATAGTGTGTGTTTGGCACAGCAGCTCAAGCAAGTCCCCCCACCACACGATTCTTGATAAGCTGAAAGTCTCCTCATAGTCAAGGCCATACTATCGTGCATACCCTTTTGGGACCATCCTGGCCTTATAGCATTCCAATGACCCATCTGACTTGCACTTTAGCCTTGTACATCCATTTGTAGCCAATGGGGACTTTGCCTTCAAGCAACTAAACCAAATCCCATGTTCCATTTTTAGCCAAAGCTAAATACTCTTCATCCATAGTAGCACACCAGTTCTCATCTGCAACTGCCTCATCAAACTTAGTGGGTTCTTTGAAACTTATCACCTTAGTCATATAGGCATAATGATGGGCTGAATATCTAGTGTATGTAAGTTTGTCAGTGGGTCTTCTAACCCTCTCACATCTCCTCAATTGTGGCTCACTCTGAGCTTGCCTCTCATGAGGCGGTATATATTGATTCTGCCTTGCACCAGGCATCATAACAGAAGGAATCCCCAACTCACTATCCAAGCTATCATTGCTGGATGACTCATAACCTATAGTAAGTGGACCTGTTATATCCTCAAACATCTTTTATTTTCCCTAATCCAATATCGCCCTCACTAATATGTCTATGTCAATGGACGTAGGAGTGCGATTCCGCAACCATCTTGACCAAGGGCTTACTATCGATGACACATCACCTATCAGACCACTCATAGATGTACTAACTACAGAGGTATTTTTAGCATTACTTGTGCTAGCTGATCCATCAGTAGCCCACTACAACTTTATTCCCATACCAAGAGGCCAGCTCATCAAAGACAATATCTTTGCTTATCAACCTCTCATGAGTAGACGACACATAGCATTTATAAGCTTCTCTTTCCTATGCATAACCCAAAAACACGCTCTTGGCAGCCTTAGGATCCAATTTCTTTCTCTTTTCATCTGGAATATGCATGTATGCAATGCATCCAAAGACCTTTAAGAGCCTAATTTCTGGCTTATGACCATACAACCTCTCATAAGGTGTTACATCATGAATCCCTATTGTAGGGGTTCTATTCAACACATATACAGCAGTCGCCACTGCTTCAACTCAATAAGCATTAGGCAAACACTTTTCATTCAGCATAGCTCTAGCTGACTCCATCAGTATTCTATTTTTTCTCTCTACTACACCATTTTGCTGCGGTATATAGCTACAAATAAGCTGTCTTCGGATACCACACTTTGCAAGATATCTATCAAACTCCCTTGAGAAACATTCTCCACCTCCATCTGACCGAAGACAAGAGATATAGCAACCCAACTCAGCATGCTTCTTGAAATCTCTGAATGCATCAGACACTTCAACTTTATTTTTCAATATTTATAGCCAAGTGTACCTACTAAAATCATCAATGAAGGATACATAGTAATGAGCACCACCAAATGAAGAATTATGCGACGGACCCCAAACATCAGTGTGCACTAACTGCAAAGGTCTCAAACTATTCCTTACATGCTTCATAAAGGAAAACCTTGCATGCTTTTCAAATTGACTTGCAAGGCATACATGGCCAAAGTCACTATACTTGAATTTGGGCAATCCAAGTACCACTTCCTTATCCTATATACTAGAGTGTATCCTTGACACCTTCGACTTATGGGACTTTGTCACTATCCCAATCACTTGTCGAGTGGACGATCCTCGCATTGATTCCATGATGGACCAAGCAATACTTTGGGATTAGCTTAACTCTAGAGCTTTATCCTTTCTCTTCATGACTATGCAAAATCTGTCCTTGTAGAGGTGTTAGCAATCATGTATCTTACATAATCATCTCCTACTTGTGAGCCTCAAACACAAATGTTAGAAACTCCCACATTTAGTCTATCCTATTTTGATGGAGGAGATAGCTCTCTCCAGACAATGCATTTCTTTTTCAATAGGTTTTAGATGTATTCATATTGGCAATAGAGAGTATCTAGCCCTTTGCATTTATTTTCAATGGGGTGGCTACAAAGTTAGTTCATAATGGACAGGGGTGATCAACATTATTTTATTGGTGATCCACATTTTTTTAAATGGTGAATGTATTATTTTACTTAAGATATGGAGCTATCCTATATTCTTGGGTATTATTGGCAAATAGTCTAGACAACTTTTTGGCTACTTATACTACTCCCCCACTCACATTATCTTCAATAGGTTTCAATATACTCTAACATTCAAGGATTCTCCTATGTCTTCCAGTTGTGCCTTTCATCATCAACCTAATCTGATACCCTTATTGGTGTTGTCATGTGTTTTTACATGGATTAAATACCCCTATTGTGACTTCTAGTAATTAGAATTTCATGTATTTGCCTACATGCATGAAGCGTGTTTTGTGCTTGAATAGCTTAGGATTTTTTGGTGGCCTACAATAGAATTTTTTGTGAGTGGTTTGGATTTATTTTTGTTTTACACACTTGATATTTGGGCGAGGTTGGTGATTTGTCTTGATAGTTGATGCTCGCCTTTGATTGGTGGAGCTCTTGAATATCTTAGATCGGGTGATATTTTCTTTGCACATTCACAAGATATTGGGTTAACAAGCACATCACATTGCACATGTTATCAATCCACTATACTCAAGATTCATCTCCAATTCTTTTGAATTTACTAGTATACCATGGAAGGATTGATGCACTTTGTACTGCATGAGAACCAGTGCAACTAGATGTAGTATAATCTAGATTGCACAAGCACATTGAGTGGTGCACAGATCGGATGCTGTATGCGCGTATAGCGAGCACCGAAAGGTCCCAAAGAACAAAAGAGCTCTACTTTTGCACAAAAAACAAGAGAGAAGACTTGCACGATATGAAGCAAAAAGACTCCTTGGGTACAATCTCCCCCCATCCCTTGTGTGAGCTCTCCACAAAGCATGTATTTGATATATTATTCATCTCCAAGCTCAAAAAATAGTCCAATTTACAATTAGCACGCTTTAACTTCTGTGTTTTCTTTTGTCCCACTAAAGTATTAAAGCTATTGGGCGCCCAAAGAATCGGGCTGTGCCCAAATACAATGTCCAATAACAAATATTTAAATCGTGCACCCATACGCATACAAAATAATAAATAAATGTTAGGTGCTTCAATAAATAAGCGCGTCAAAATAAATATTGGCACCACGCCTAAGATATGCGCCCATCAAAAATAATAATTTATTCTAAATAACTTGAATACACGCTATCACCCAATGCTTCCCAACGCCACCGTTGCCTGCTCTACACATAAACTAAAGCATTTACAATTGTTAGAAAATAATAAAATTAAAGCATTTACAATTGTTAGAAAATAATAAAATTAAACCGACAAAAATAAATACCTAGCAGTCTTCAACTACAAAATAAATAAATTGGTTAGAACTCAATCCTAACCTTAGTTTATTACGAGTGCGCACTCTAAACTCATAAACGTCCATTAATTTAAATATGTATTTTGTAGAATCACCTGCTATGGAATCACCCACTTGCACATTAAATTAACAGGATGCCCGAAAAGGACAGGCGTCCCCATCGACTTTTCGCACAAGGAATCCACCTTGTGTATGAGCCCCGGCAATAAATATGATTTTACGAAATCCACCGCAAAACCTCACGGAATCCACCGTGGAATATGCATCGTGGCATCATACCCCTGGGGTGGGATAGCAATTGTCCTCAATTGCTATTAGCTCAATGTGGAGCGAGCAGTGAGCAGTAAGCACTTAGGTCTCGAGCGTGCATCCATTGAGCCTCTTCAACAGGATGAATTTTAAACTTAACCAATTATCTAAAATATCTACGGCCAGTTCTAGTGGTCATAAAGTCAGTATCTAGAATAGTTTCAGACTCAAGGATTTCAATTTATTCTTCTAACAAAGGAGGGTTTTCATAGATAGGATGTACAAGTAATTGGTTTCTAAAAGGTCGTAATAAATTGATATGAAAAGTGTTGTGGATTTTCCAGTGTTGTGGTAATTCTAGTTTAAATGCATTATCATTGATTTTGTGAATGATCTTGAAAGGTCCATAAAATCTAGGAGCTAACTTTACAACAGGGTGTTTGTCAACACTTTGTAATCTTCGCTTTTCAATATGTAACCAAACATAATCATCAACTTTGAAACTCATAGCTTTTCTTTTCTTGTTGGCTTGTTTTGTGTGTGATTGTTGGGCTTTTGCAATCATATCTTTAACTTCATCAAAAATAGTAGCATGCATGTTAGCAATATCATCAGCAGCTTGAACTTTGTTTGACAATGATGTAATAGGTGTATGTAATCTATATCCATAAATAATTTCAAATGGTACTTTCTGTGTAGCTGTATATGGTGTGTTATTGTATGCAAACTGAAGTAAATGTAAATGTGTATCCCATGTTTGTGGTTTTGAAATTGTGTATGCATGCAAAAGTTCTAAAATGGTATTGTTAGTAGCTTCTGTTTGCCCATTTGTTTCAGGATGAAATGCATATGAAAAATCAATCTTTGTTCCTAAATTAGCAAACAAAGTAATCCAAAAATTATTGCAGAATCTAGAATCACGGTCAGAAATAATAACTTTTGGAAAACCATGATTAGTGAAAATAGTTTTCAAGAACAATTGAGCAGCTTGAGATGCAGTTAACATTTTCTTGCATTGAATAAAATATGCTTGTTTGCTAAATCTATCGACAATAGTCCAAATCATGTCATGATTAGATTTAGTATTAGGCAAACCAGTGATAAAATCCATTGAGATCTATTCCCATGGTCGTTCTGGAATTGGTAAAGGCATTAATAAACCATATTGTTTATTACCATGGTGCCTTTTAACTCTTTGGCAAACTCTTTGGCAAATTAAGCATTCAAATACAAAGTTAGATACATCAGATTCCATGTGTGGTCAATAAAAATCTTCAATCAGTGTACGCAAAGTAGAAATAATTCCTCTATGGCCTTGGTATGGGGGACAATGAATTTCATGTAAAACAAATGATCGAAATGGAACAGTTACACATACTCTTTTTTCATAGAACATAAATCCATTAGTGTAAGACAATGAATCAATGGGAATCCAGTTATTTGCAACTAATTTATTCCAATAAAGTTGAAGACTAGGGTCTTGGTCATAGGTATCTTTCATAGGGAGAAGAGAGTCAAAAGATATCACAGAGATATTATGAATAGTCGGTCTTCTACTTAAAGCATTGATAACAACATTTTCTTTTTTGGGTTGATATTGTATGATTGGATGAAAACTTTGAATAAAATCAACCCATTTAATGTGTTGGTCCGATATTTGTGGTTGACTAAGGAGATGTTTAATGCTTTGTTGGTCAGTTTTGATCATGAATTCAGATCCCATTAAATAGTGTTTCCATTGATGTAAAGCTTGTACTACAGCTAGCAATTCCTTATCATAGGTAGAATACTTAAGTTCAGAGGTTTTAAGTTTGTAATTAGAGTAGGCTATGGGATGAGAATCTTGCATAAGGGCTACTCGTATTCCAAATCCACTAGCATCAGTGACTACTAGAAAAAATGGTCTATTGAAGTCAGGTAATTGCAATATAGGAGCATGAGTTAAAGCATGTTTCAGTAAATCAAAGGACTTTTGTTGATTGTCGGACCAATGATACACAATGCCTTTAATAATTTTGTCAAAGGTAATGCAAGCAATGAAAAATTTCTCACAAAATTTTTGTAAAAGCTAGCAATACCTAAGAAAGAACGTAATTCATGCAGATTTTTAGGTATATGCCAATTCAAAATTGCTTCTATCTTTTTAGGGTCAACTTTAATACCTTCAGATGAAACAATATGTCCTAGGTATTCAATTTGTGTTTGGAAAAATTCGCTCTTTTCAAGATTAGCATATAATTGATTCTCTTTCAATAATTTGAAAACCAAGGATAAATGTTCATAATGCTCATTCTCATTCTTACGGAAAACCAATATGTCATCAAAGAAAACAATGGCACAATGTTGATGCATCAAAAATATGTGATTCATCATATGATTGAATGTGGCTGGTGCATTAGTTAAACCAAAAGGCATAACAAGGAATTCATAGTGTCCAAATTGTGTTCTAAATGCAGTTTTGAATATATCAGATGTGTCCAATCGTACTTGATGGTGTCCAGATTTAAGATCTATCTTGCTAAATATTGTAGATCCTTGTAGTTTGTCCATAAGATCATCTACCCTAGAAATCGGATATCTATTCTTAACAGTGATCTTATTTAGGGCACAATAATCAATGCACATCCTATAGGTATTGTTTTTCTTTTTCACTAATAGGACAAGTGCATCCAATGGAAAACTAATAGGTCTAATGAGTCCTTGGGTTGGGCTTGAATTTCTTTATGTTCAATTTGGTTATGTCTATATGGTGCTTTACATGGTGGTTGTGATCCAAGAATTAGGTCTATTTTGTGATCTTCAGGACGTATAGGTGGTAAGTCAGGTGGTAAGTCAGCAATAAAACAATCTTGAAATTGTGAAAGAAATTGTGTGTACTTAGGATGCATCTATTTTCTTTAGCTTCAATTTCATTCACCTATATTAAGTAAGATTTGCTACCTTTTCGTAATGCACGTTTTAGCCTGTGTATGACTAAGCAATGGAAATTTATCGAAAGTGTGCATACCAAGCAATGTGATTTGTTTCCCATTAGAATGAATCTTCATTGAATGCGTAGAATAATCTATATCGGGATTGTACTGATGACGCCAAGGTATTCCTAAGATAATGTCACTAGATTGCAAAGGCACAACTAAGAAATTTCTACGTTCAACATAATCACCAATTTGAATTTCTAAGTCATGCACTTCTTGTGTTCCATTATATCTAGTGCCTAAGAATGCAGCCTTGATACGATAATGTGTAGAAACAATATGTAAATTCAATTCTTTGACCAATTTTGCAGAAATAAAGTTGTGTGTGCTCCCATCATCATGTAAAACACTCTTTTCTTTACCATGCATAAGACATTTCATCGTTAATAATGAATGGGGATTTGGCATACCTGGTAAAGTATCTAAAGTAGTACCGATACCGTCATCGTCTTCCATAAAATCTGACATTTCTTCATGTTCTTCATCTTCTGTCGCTCCCAAATAATTGATATGAACAGTTGCCTTTTTGGTTTTACAATTTGCCGCTAGATGTCCAGGTTGATGACATTTGTAACAGACTATGGGTTTGGCTTTAGATACATTATTGGTAATAGCGAGAAGTTTAGGAATGTTGGGATTTTGCTGAAAAGATGGCTCAAGGTTTGGATTTGTGTTTGATGGTAAAACAAGGGGTCCAAGATTTACGGAATGAAGATGGAAGGAAACGGTTTTGATTGAATCTTCAAAAATTTGAATTGAATTGTTTTGAACCAAATTTACCATTAGTTTGAAATTTTTGTGGTCGCTTCTCTCGTCCTCAAATTTTGTCTTCAGTGTCATGGGCCAAGGAAATTGCATCTTCGAGAATCGTTGGCTTGAACATGTTGACCTCCACATAAAAATGTCCAAGTAAGACAGACATAAACTTGCGTTTATGGGTTGCCTCAGGTACATCTTCGAGCATTGGAAGTTGCAATAAAGCATTCCAAAAACGCTCAATATATTGTGAAATATGCTCACGATCCCTCTATTGCAGAAGATCCCATTGTTTGATTGCTTTTTTGTGGAATTGGGGTGGAAGGAAATTCTGCAAAATTTTCTTTTGGAAAGTCTCCCAAGTAGTAGAACAATCAATGCTCTTGCGGATAACAGTCCACCATAGGGATGCTCTGTCCACTAGATGATTAGTGACACACTTAATTTTGTCTTTCTCAGCATACTGTTCTTCATGGAAATAATCATCAAATTGACTGATAAAAGCAAGTACAATTTTTCCATTGCGTGGCCCATTGAAAGTACGAAATTTGAAATTTTTTTTACTTATCTTTGTTTCTTTCCGAATAGATTGTGCTTTAAGTGTTGCATTAATCGTACGTCGTATAAGATCTTCAGATTGCAGTCCATCTTAGTCGTCGGTAGATCGTTGTAGATTAGCCAATTGAGCTTGCAAAGTTTGACGTGCTCTTTGTTCCTCTTGAAGCTGCATCATAATCAAATCCAGTTTTTGCTCCATTGTTGGTTCGAGTAGGTTACCTTTAGCCATAAAATCTTCCATGGTTTGATCGAACATTCTGCAAAATTCCAAAAGACCTCACATACTCGAAATCTTGTTAGCAGGATGAGCTAGCTCAAAGTCGGGTTTACAAGGCTTATTTCTTTTTCTTTTAAATGGCTTTTTGTAATATTTCTTCTTTGTGGATGTGGAATTTGATATCACAGTCGTCTTCCAAGAAGATAATTCGTGTGTGCAGATTGCGGGTATCAATCTGTTTGCTGAAATTGAATTCTATCACTTTACAAGTGTGAACAGGGGCTTGTAGAAGGTTGAAGACGAGTTCGTTTTTTGCTCCAGTGGGGACTGCTGCTTATCAGAAAAAATTCAAAGGAGATAATTGGTTTAAGCTTTAGAAAAGCTTAAAGCCTTTCAGTTTTAAAAAGCTTAAGGCTAAAAAAAAATTTCCTAGGGACAACGGCATATCCTCGCCACGTTCATCGCTGTCGACTTCATCTTGCCGCCGCCGTCATTAACTTTTGGAGAATTAAGCTTTATTAAAAGCTTATTAATCTTGCTAACCACAGTAATTGAAAATTGCTTATCTCTTTCTTCTGAGAATAGAAGACTTGATGAAGAAGCTTCCCACGTGGTCCTCCGCCTATAGAGACCGGTCCTTCGCGATCCAATAGCGTAGCAAGGGGTTCTTCACTACCAAGAACACACTGGTATTGACGGATTGCTGTGAGACTGACTGTAGAGCTCGATCATTCCAGGAGCTCCACCTTCGCACAAGAGGGTAAGCGATTGGAAGCCCTCGATCTCAACTTCACTCTGATACCACTGGTCCACAAATT
The DNA here is from genome assembly GCF_053477565.2 of Lygodium microphyllum. Taxonomy (NCBI): domain Eukaryota; kingdom Viridiplantae; phylum Streptophyta; class Polypodiopsida; order Schizaeales; family Lygodiaceae; genus Lygodium; species Lygodium microphyllum. The sequence continues at coordinate 132,367,780 of NC_141143.1, forward strand.
GGATGTTGTATGCGCACATAGCGATCGCCGAAAGGTCCCCAATAACAAAAGAACTCTACTTTTGCACAAAAAACAAGAGAGAATACTTACACCACATGAAGCAAAAAGACTCCTTGGGTACAATCTCCCCCCATGCCTTGTGTGAGCGCTCCACAAAGGATGTATTTGATATATTATTCATCTCCAAGCTCAAAAAATAGCCCAATTTACAATTAGTACGCTTTAGCTTTTGTGTTTGCTTTTGTCCCACTAAAGCATTAAAGCTATTGGGTGCCCAAAGAATCGGGGTGTGCCCAAATACAATGTCCAATAACAAATATTTAAATCGTGCATCCATGCGCATATAAAATAATAAATAAATGTGAGGTGCTTCAATAAATAAGCACGTCAAAATAAATATTGGGGCCATGCCTAAGATGTGCACCTATCAAAAATAATAATTTCTTCTAAATAACTTAAATACACTCTATCACCCCAGTGCTTCCCAACGCCACCGTTACCTACTCTACACATCAGTTGAAGCATTCACAATTGTTAGAAAATAATAAAATTAAACCAACAAAAGTGAATACCTAGCAGTCTTCAGCTACAAAATAAATAAATTGGTTAGAACTCAATCCTAACCTTAATTTGTTACGAGTGCGCACTCTAAACTCATAAACGTCCATTAATTTAAATATGTATTTTGCAGAATCACCCATTATGGAATCACCCACTTGCACATTAAATTAATAAGACACTCGAAAAGGACATGCGTCCCCATCAACTTTTCGCACAAGGAATCCACCTTGTGTATGAGCCCCGACAATAAATATAATTTTACGGAATCCACCATGGAATATGCCTCCTAGCATCATTGAGAGAGCACCATCATTAAGCACACACATCCCTTGCATGCATTAGGTTGGGAATTCTATCACTCAATTAGGAATCTCAAGCTAAGAGAATAGTATGGAAGATGAGTTTGAGTTGTATAGGACTCGATCAATTGTGAACTTGGAGAGTTCTATTGATCAAACATCATATAACTAATTTCTTTAGAGAGATTGTGAGTTTTGCATAGATGGAGTTGAGAGCCATTTTTCTTTTCATCAACCATGAGGGATGAGATTAAGGATCTTAAATTTTAATCAAGGAACTTTGTTTTCTTTGTTGCAATAATGCAAGGGTACTATACCTAGGCTAGGCACAATTTTCCCTAGTATATCCATCGTTTTCATATATAGCATGAATTTTTTTATTACATGGCATTGATTCCGGATTGCACGCCTTTTTTAGCACTTTTTTAGTTTCAAAGTATATTTCTACTAGGGATACCATACCATATTCACGATTTTAAAAGACTTTGAAGATATTTTTGAAGACTTAAGAATAACCATTATATAATTATGTCCTTTTTGGGAATCCTACATTGAGAATATCATTGAAAATTAGATCAACATGGTTCAAGGCTTCATCAACTATGAGATTAGATCCAAAGTAATATGAAATCCCACAAACTTATATAGGTGGCTAGAGGATCATTTAGAAGACACTAATTGTTTCGAGGATGGATGAAGTAACTGATGAAGACAATGCAGATTGGTTGGCATGTATTATTTTTATAAGGAGTTGGTTGCCAACATCGCAAGAAAACAAGATTGTGTGTCTATTAAGATGTTGAGCTTCAGATGAGTTGGCATCCACTACACATCTTGGTGATGTGGGAGGACTTTACTCATTGGCACATTAGGTGACCAACATGGAGGATATTCCAGTGATTCTATAGTTGGATTACACCCATGTAGTCACCTCTTGGTTATGGCACATTCATTATGTCACCTCATATATCCTTAGCAAGGTCACACTTAATGATTGCATGTACATATATTTTATTACTTTCATATTAGTCTTTTGCCATGCTGTAGACTAATTTATTTTATGTAGAAGAATAAGAAAGACTCAAGAAAGAAGAAGAATAAGATTTTAGCCCTACTTCTCTATGTGCTCAAATCCCCATTGTGTCTGAGGGTGATGGAGCATGAAAGTAAGAAAGAAAGCAATGGGTAAGAAGCTCTTCCATCTTGTTCAACTTGCCTTGGAACATAGTCATAGGAGGCTCCTCAGACTAGTAGGACTGTAGTCTTTGATTGTAGTGAAACTCGGTAACCTCAAAGAGTATTGTATATATTTGCATATTTTTGCCATTTGAGGTTGTTTTGGTCTTCATTCTAATCCTATAAGTTAGTCAAAAGTAGTTTCTAGTCGTATCATGGATTAGATTTCATTTGTTGTGTAAAGGTACATTTTGCATCTACAAGGTTTGAGATATTTCACAAGTTACAAACACAAAGAGTGTCTACATACATATTTTAGAGTGCAAATTACATATATTTTTGTGTAGTTAGTGAAAAAAACTACATATTTTAGTTGTAGTACACCTAATATCAACTTAATTACAAATTGCAATCTTTGCAAGGTTTCTTGTCTTGTCAAAATATATAAAAATTTTAACCAAATTATTAATGAGAAGCTTGATAAGAATATTTATCATGCATGGAAGTTCAGGATGACAATTTTCTTGAAGGGAAATGCTGTTTGGAGCTACATTGAAGGAGACATGATAGTGGCACCCAAAGTCTTTGTGAAATGCTATCGCTAAACAAATAAAGGTTAAGAAGAATTGGGGGTAGGTACAGAGCAAAGTGATGTATTGGCTATTTGTGAGTATTGCAAATAATATGATGGAGTATTTGTAGAAATCTAAAATTTCCAATATTTCTTAATAGAAGAATTTGGCAAGGTTAATTGAGATAAACACAAATGCTAGAAAGTTGCAGCTCAAGTTAGAGCTAAAACAAGTTAAAAGAGGAAACATGTCTATCCATGACTATGGATTAAAGATCAAGAGCATTGTGGAAGCTCTTGAATCTATCATTGTAGCAAGTGATGATGATGATGATGATGTTATGTGAGCATGTTTAGATGGACTTAGATATGAGTATAAGAGCTTCAGGTCATCTATGAATACTAGGGATGATATCCTTGACTTTGCAATTTTGATTTTTATATTGATACTTGAAGAGAAGAACCTTGCATTGGATTCCTCTTTTTCTCAAATTAAAAGAAAGTTTGAACATGTGTTTTACTTTACTAGTAGAGGTAGAGGTCATGGCTGAAGCCAAGGTGGTGATCGTAGTTAAAGTTATAGTGCACATCAAAATAGGGGAGGATAGTCTCAAGAAAGGGAGAGCTAAAGAGGGAAAGTTGTAGGTTTCAAACAATAGAGCAAAACTCCGGTGATAATAGGGAATGCTAGATACATCACCTTCTTGTCTTTTGCATTTCATTCTTTCCATGCCTTTAATTCTTCTGTAGTCACAAGATTACTTTGCTCTGGTTTATTTTCTTCACCTAAAACGAACTCATAAAGACCTTTTTCAGTAAGAATTTTTATCACACAAAACTTCCATGATGGGTAATTGTTCTTGTCTAGCTTCTCAATGATGGGATTTCCACTACGCTTTGCCTGTTGGGCGTAAAGGCACCTTTGCCTAGCCGCTCGTGTATTACGACATTGATAGTACCCATGCCTACACATTGCGAGTGGTGGTGAGCACCTATCAATGTCACTTCATTCTTTATTCTTTCAGTGACACTTAAATAAAGGGAAGGCCGGTCACACATTGTGACTGTTGAAGTTGCCACATTGTGTGTGTGTCTCTCTCTCTTGCTCTTTCTCCTTTCACCATAGCTCTTGCTCCCACTCATGCTTCCACTTCAGGGCTCACCTCCCTTCAACTGGTATCAAAGCCTTCTTTTTCATGAGCTCAAGATTGGTCTAGCACACTCTCAGCTTCCATTCAAATGCCTACAGTAGTCATCTCTTTGTTGGCAGCCATGGCCACTCCATTCAAGCTTCCTATCGACTGCATGCTTCTTGGGCACTCTTTGAGCCTTCTCAAGCAAGTTGGAGCAGCCCCCCATAGCCCTCACCCTATTGGAGTAGCATCATGTTGTATGAAATAGGCCCTTTTTTTAGTAGTAGCTCACGTTTTTCTTCTCCTACAGCATATCTTCTTCATTGGGCAGTTATACAAGTACTTATACACTTGATTTTGATGCTTGGCATTGATCCTTGCACTCTTGGCATTTGAATTGAGTGTTAAAATTTAGTTTTGGACTATTATAAGAGTCCACAGACTATCATAAAATAGGCAATACTTATCTTTGATGTCTACACTCATTGCCATTGGTTGGATGATGCCCGATGATGCTCGGTTGATACTTATATATTCAAGGGTGCTATGTCATTGCTTAGAGTTGATTTTGGACTGATTTAACCACTTCATTTACTCTATTTTGGTTGAGGTTTGCTAGCTAGAAATACATGGCAACACTCTATTTGATGCTTCTATGGTCAGCTTTGTTGGTCTTATGATGCTCGATTATGCTAGGGTAATGTCTACATGTATGGGAATGCTATGCATGTGTTATGGATTGGATTTGGCACTGATTTTGGTACTCAAATAGCTTGGTTTGACAATTATTCACTATTATATATAGCAAAGATGAATCTCTTTTAACAAGGATTTTATATGCCTATTTCTCTTGGCCATTTTTCGAGTGTTCTATATGCACTATTGATGTGCACCATTAATGCTAGTACATTGGTATATCATATGCCCATGATTTGAGGTGGCTTTGAGCTTGATTTTTGAGAATTTATTTACTCAATTTTGACAATGAATTTGTTGCTATAATAACCAAGGCTGATGCTTATTTGGTCAGTGTATACTCTACCTATATTGGTCACAGGTGCTTCTCGGTGACTCGTGTGACTACACGAATGTATACGAAGGTTGGCACTTGTCTTGTATTGCTCCAAATTTTCCTTTGAGCTTTGATTGAGCTCTATCTTTGTTGGAATTCGATTGACATTGGTCTACAATGGCATGCTTTGTGGCAGTCATTATGTCTATGGTCTATGATTGACCCTTCAGTACATGCTTTGACTCATACATTAGAAATGCATGCTCCTTACATTGTCTATGTTTGATTGCCACTTGGAGCTTCAATTGGGCTTTCATTTGCATACTTTGGAGCCTGTGGATGCTTATTTCAGTTGTCAGAGATTTGACATTGACTGTTACATGATGTACTAGATGTTATAGGTGATGATTGACCAATCCCTTGCTCTAGATGCTCCATTGATATATGGTCTTGGCTCCATGATGCCTTATATATTCACATGCTATCTTTGAGCTTGGTTGCTCAATTGACATCAATCTATCTGCCAGGGAGCTTCATGATATCTTTGGATATTGCAGAGCTTGTGGTTTATGTAGTTGAGCTTCTTCAGTAGATGAGACTGGGATTTCTTACATGTCTATGCTCTTGATAGATACTTGTCTGCATTGGATGATTTTGGGCTGATTTGATATGTCTTCTCTTTGAGCATACATCAACTTTTGACAAGTCCTAGTAGCTAGGCATACACCTAGCTTGGCTTACTCTCTGAGTTCTTTATGCCATGGCTTGTATCCTTCTACTGACACCGAATACTTTGACACATTTGGGTGTTTGGCTCATGGTTATTGGCTGCTATAGTGTTTGCTACATGCCTGCTTCATGCAAGATCTAATCTGGCAATTATACTTGACTTTCAATCACTGTTAGCTCATTGTTTGCTCTCTTTTTCTCACTACTATGATTTATTACAACAAGTTGTTTTATGCAGACTGTGATGTATTTACCAAGCTTAATCATGTCATTTTGATGTGCTTTTGGTACTATTTGGTGGACAGTTGATCATTTTAGTAGTTTCTCTTATTTTCAACTTGTTTTGGTAGTGGTTTTGGCCTATTTACTGCTAATTACAAGAGGTTTTTTTTTTGCATTATCTGCCTTTTTTTGACTCATTATGGCTGGTCATCTCAAAGATACAACTTTGTTTAACATTGCCAAGTTGGATGGCACCAACTATGGCTACTAGAAGTCTCAAATAGGGTAGGTTTTGGTGCAAAATTTACAAATTAAGCCACTAAGAAACAAAGGTATTAAACCTGCGAACATGGATGATGATAACTGGGATGATTTAGATACACTATGCAAATCCACTATCATTTTATCCATCTATAAAGAGAGACACAATAATTTTGTTGAAGATGAAGATTAGAGTGCATGGAATCTATGGGAAAAGATTCAAGAACTTTATGCAAAGCAGAGCCCTGCTTTGTAGATGTATTGGCTTAAACAGTTGATGGAACTTTGCATGAAGGAGGGTACCCCATTTTATGCTCACTTTAGCCAGTTTCATTCTATCATGAAGAATCTGCTTTAATAGGGTATTGAGTTTTAGGATAATCTGCATCCTTTGTTTCTGCTTGGCACTTTACTTGAGTCTTGGGATGTATTTTGCACTACGATCTGTACCAACAAACTTGATGGGTTGAAATTGGAAGATGTAGAGAGTGCTCTTTTGATTGAAGAAATTAACAGGAAAAATAATAGTGCATCCCACAGTTCACATGCTTTATTCGTTAGAGGTGGCAAAAGTGGTAAGAAAGATAATGATCATCACATGTGAAGGACTCCTAGAAGTCCTAGTCTAAGTGATGTGGATGCAACAAGTCATGTGGATATAAGTATGATCTTACATGCCATTATTGTGGGAAAGCAGGACACATACAATAGCAGTGCCACAAGATGCATGATGACAAGCGCAAAGAAAAGGGGAAAGAAAAAATGGAAGAGAAATCCAATCATCCTAGCATTATACCTGCAAAGTCTAGTGTAAAGATTGAGGAAATAAATTTATGCAGCCTAAGGAGTCCAATGGTGACTACGTCTTAGCAACCTCTGCATGTGATGCCTCTCAGCTAACCAAGGCTCTGTCTATGCATGCATAGTGTTGGCTCTTAGATTCGGGTGTGTCTCTTCATGTAACTCCCTACCGTGAGTGGTTTCATACCTATCGCAATGTATCTATTACTATGCGCCTCTTGTTATTGTTGGCATTGGTGATGTCACTCTACAATTTCCCTCTAGTAACACTTTTGTTTTGCATAATGTCATCATGTGCCCACCCTAACTAGCCTTATGTCTATTGTGCATATTGATGATGTAGGTTATCATATATGCTTTGGTGATTCTACATGGAAGATAACTCATGTGGTAGGCTTATTCTTGCAAGAGGTACCAAGTCTGGCAACCTCTACCCCTTGGTTGTATCCAGTACTATTGACCATGTTCTGTCAGTGGATTCTATCCCACATGTATCTCTCTAGCATGCTCATCTTGGGCATATGTCGCTTAAGGGAATGAAAATTCTTAGTGTTTTACAATATCTTTTGCCTTTTGAATACTCACATTTTGAGTCATGTGATCACTGCTTATATGGCAAGCAGACTAGGAATTCACATCAAAAGTCTGGTATTCCATGCATGGGTGATCCTTTGACTCTTGTGTATTTATATGTATGTGGACCCATGCCCTGTCAATTATTAGGGGGTGCGAAGTACTTTGTCACATTTATTGACGATTATTCACGTAAAATTTGGGCTTATCCCATAAAGTAGAAATCTAATGTCTTGGTAGTCTTTCAGCGTTGGCTTGCTTTAGTAGAGAACCAATCTGGGCATAGGCTGAAATGTCTAAGAACTGATAATAATTAGGGTGAGTACGTCTCACGTGCCTTTGAGAAGTTTTGTGACGAGTGGGGTAAGCTAGATCCTAAAAGTGTGAAATGCATTTTCCTTGGCTATGGAGTTGCGAGTGAGATGGGATGTCATCTTTGGGATCCGTAAGCATGGAAAGTGATCCGTAGCCATGATGTTGTGTTCCATGAGGACAAACTGCATATCCAACCTGAGAAAGTTGTTGAGATACATAGGGTTATCTTTTAGGAGAAGTCCCCTAGCTCTTGCACAGGTAGTTAGATATCAATCGATCCTCATGGCCAGGATGTTAGACAAAATATTACACAAGTGCAGCATAGGGTGCATTGGCGTTCTACTTAAGATAGACAACCTCCTAACCATTATGAGCCCTCCATAAATTATATCTTGGTTACAAATGCAGGAGAGCCTCTCACCTATGATGAGGCTATGCGCAGGGGTGACATTCACTCCTAGGAGAGGGCTATGCAATTTAAAATTGTAATAAAACATAAATGCCTTAGTCTAAACCTATGGACTACCTATTTGGCCAAGCATCATCAAGTTTATGATCATGTGGAGAAGAAGAAGCTCCTGGACATTTTGCGCCATTTTTTTTGTGCTCCTTGCTGCCTATTATTCAGCAATCTCCTTCATCATTGAGCTTCTCCTTCATTTGTTGGATCATTGGCATCCTTGACATGAAGTACCTACACTCTATTGTTTGATCTTCCACTCTCCTTCAGCCCTGAAGCTTCCTTCACAACCCTAGTTATGGCTAAAAGTGGACAACATGAAGAATCCTCCAATTTCTTGAAGGTTTGGCCTCTTCTTGGCTCCTACTAGCTTCCTAATAGCAAGAGCAAGCATCTACATCAAGCATTGGACTGACATTGAGAAAATATTGGAGATTCCAAGAAAGATTGAAGCATTTTCTTCATCTCAAATTGGGAAAAATAGGGCAGCATCTTGCTTCATTGAGGCTTCAATCCATGGGGCTTTTGTTGTCTACAACCCCGAGAAGGTTCAATTGAAGGTATTCTTCAAAGATTTGTCTTATATTGAAGAAATTCTTCAAGTTTGAAAGCATTTTTAGCCTCTTGAACATGGCAATGTCTGAAAATTCATGGAATCCATGATTCTAATGAGAATTTACACACATCAAAGCTCAAAGGATCTTCTCCAACAAGCTATTGTGGACTACTATCAAATCATTGACTTCTTTTGATTGCAATGGAGAAATATTATTGATCAGGAGGGCTGAAGATTACATGGGTGCAATCATGTTGGACAAAGCTTTCTTGAAGTTGGTCTTATGATCTGAAATCTTGGTTGGTCTCTATTGATGGCGGTTTATGCTAAATATTGATTGAATTGGATTCATCTACTACTTTCCATCAATATTAAAGAGGTAATTCTATTGCTTTTAGCTTAATCTCTCTTTTCATCCAATTGTTGAACCAGTCCATTTGTTCATAAGAGAGATTGAGTGGAATAGAACCTCTTAATTCCTATTGAAGGGCATGTCAAATTCAGCCCAAGACTGATTATGATTGCTTGATGAGTTTCTTTCATGCCCATTCAAATGTTGAAGCTCAATTGATTGCATAAATGCATTCACTGCCTATTTGACTTAGATTTTTGTTGGATGATTGAACATTGATGCTATAGGACTAAAATAATGATGAAAATGGTGAGTGGGAATATTGTAAAAGTAGTGAGTCACTGCAAAAGGGTAATGCCCTATCCATAGCCCTTTCAATTCAGTCATTTCCCAATACCCACTTGCATTTCACTAAAGAATTTAAAGGCTTTTTCTGTCAATGCATAGCATCCTTGTTTGATTAGCCATTAGAATGTACTTTCCATGTTGGTTCCCATGAGGAAAATCGGATGCTAGGCGAGTCGGGAAGACAAAAGAGAGGTGACCCTCCCTTCCCATTTAAGACCGTGAAGGGGTGCACAACCCAGCTTGAGGTGAAAATTTACACACACCTCTTATCTTGAAGCCCATGCAATTCTCAAATTTAGGTGCAGGTACATTCCCCATTATCAGATTTTGACACTAGCACAGCATTGATCAGCCATGTTCAGGGTTCCCTAAGTGGTTGAAGAACCATTGGAAGAGGTGCAGGGCATCTCCTATTTTCAGGGTACCTACAGGTGTTGAACAGAGTTTTTACAAATAAAACAGCAAGTATATATCAATCTACATGTTATTCCTGAGCCCTACAGTGCCCCATGACCCTCTCCTAGTTGGTACAGTGGTTTACAAGGGTTTCTTCTACCCAGGGCTTTCCTATAGGGTCAAACAGGGTACTTACAGGTGGTGGACAGGGTGAGAAATTTCCTGTTCAGACCTGAAGATTCAATCACATCAAATTCTTTCCTAATCCAAATTAGGAACTTGATGGCTCCATTTGAAGAGGGAATCCTAAGCTTCGATTTGGATAAAAAATTTTGGTGATCTGACATCGAGAGCTCAAGTTATTTCTGATTTTTTGACACTAGGTATATTGAGACACCACCCAGACAACATACAGGGGGACACTGTTTGACATTGTTTCACCTAAATTATCCAACCCAACTCCATATCTTTTGAAATCTAGTATATCCCCATATAATAATCTTTCCATAGAGCTATTAAGCATTGGTATTAGTGCTATATTCTAAGAGAAACAGGGGATTAAGTGATAAACTGTCTACTACTACATCACTGTTTCCTAATGGCCAGGAATAAGAAGAAAGATCCCATTACTAAGGCATTGAATGATGGTGTCAGAGACTTCCAAGAGGATAAAAATTACACAACTGAAGCCCATAATGTTGATCAAATAGATGAAGAATTAAGCATTGGGATTTCTTATAGCACACATCAAGGACAGTGCATGACATACATGAAGAGCATGCATGGAATGGTTATCTCCTACTATCAAAAGAGTTGGGACATCTCAATGAAGGCCTTTCTAAGGATTTGAAGGATTTTAATGAAGGCTTAACACATGTGAATCAAAGTTTGTTGCAAGGAATGGCACAAGTAAACCAAGGAATCTCTAATTTGCAACAAAGCAACAAATCTTTATTCCAAGAGCTCATCTCAGCCATAAGGGAAATTGCAAGCAAGCCACAAAGAGAACCTCAAAATATTGAAGACTCGCATGCAATTCCCTTTGTTGGTAATCCTTCCTATCCAAGCAAAGAGAAGTCTTAGCCAGTTATGCACACTTTTGAAAGGGGAGAACTATCTAGAGTGAGGGGCAACCATCATCCTTCACAAATTCATGGCATTCATACCCCAAGGCCTCAGTTTAGTAGCCCAAAAGATAATCATAGACATGAAGGGAAACAAGACAACACTCAATGAGATAATGATTATCATGGATGTGACCCCTTCTACAATAATTTTTATTATCAGCCCTCAAATGCACAAAAAGGAAATGTAGTCGACAATCAAGTTCATGAAGGTGGAAGGCATGATGAGCGAAGATCAGCTCATGACATCCCAAACCAAGAGCATGTTTCAAATGGAGAACCTTCATCTCATGGATTTGGGCCATCGAATTTTAGGTAAAATTCATGGAACAAAGATTCATGGAGACAACATTCTCATGGGCAGCCATACAATGAAAAAGAATATAATGAAAAGATCAATATCACTAATTTCAAAGGAGATAATGCTTCACCTTCAGAATGGGAGAAGTGAATCAATAAGCTTGAGTTATACTTCACCCTTTATCCTAGAAGTGAAGAAGCCAAGATTTATTTCACAGCTCTTCATCTTGAAGGTTACCCCCATACTTGGTGGCGTTACATGCACAAGATTGGGATTCTTGTGGGAGGAGTTTAAGCAAGCAATGATTGATGTTTTTGTGTCTCCTTTGAAAAAAGAAAGGCTTCAAAGAAGATGGTATGCATGTTCTCAAAGAGGAATGTGCATTAGAGACTATTCCAATACTTACTTGAATCTTTCCATGTATGTTGAAGGCATTACAGATTTTGCTAAGTTGAATAGATACATTTTTTGTCTTGATCTTGCCCTATCATCAGAGGTAGGAACTCAACAACCAAAAACATTACATGAGACCATACAATTGGCTGAAAGATACTCCTTGAAGTACAAAAGAGATGTAGGAAATTTCCAGCAAAGATGGGAAATAATATTTCCAATCAACTTACAAAGTATGGGCAAGTTTTCAGCCAATCAAAAGACTCTTTTAGGCAAGAAAACAAAGGTTATAACAGTCAAAACAATTATAACAGCAAAGTGCCAACATTTCCCACTGTTTATGCCTCTAAACAGGGTGGAAATTTTGTACAAAAACAGGGGCAAACTTTCAAAAATATGGCCGAGCCAAGAGGTACTTTTTCAAGAGCTGAAAATGCTCCTAAACTGCCCCAAAACAGTTTTAACAACAACTTCCTCATGACAAGCTTAGAGAAATGCATGCAAAAGGATTATGCTTCAAATGTGGGGAGAAGTGGTCACAAGATCATAAGCTGAAGTGTAAAGCTAAGAACTCAAAAATCAACATGGTGATCACTCAAGATGTGGAAATGGAAGAAGAAGAAGATCAAGAGGGGAATTTATTGCATGTTGATGCATACCCAATGGTTGAAGAGATTCATGAAGAAGAGCATGCCACCAACAAAGAATTCTATGATCCCATGGATGGATTTCCTTTTGATCCAAGTGGTATTCATGATTCTCATGTTTCCTTGTGTACCATCTTACATGATGCATGGACCGGTTGCAAAGGCAAAAATATACTTAGACTCAAAGGTTTCATTAATGGCAAGATTGCACATATTTTAGTGGATACGGGCAGCACTCATAGCTTTGTCAACACCAAATCTTTGAATGGGCTGAAGTTACTACCCATTAATATAGATTCTTCCTTGTGGATACAAGTTGCCAATGGTGCATATGAGTCTAGTAAAGAAGTGTGTCCATGCACTTCAATTGAGTTATCGCCCTCTTGCACAATACAAGTAAACTTGATCACTTTGGATATGGGACCTATTGACATTGTGTCATTGGATGTAATTGGCTGAAAACACTTGGCAATTTCACCTTAGACTTGGAGCAAATACAAATGGGATTTAATTGGCAACGACAGCACATAGAGTTGAAAGGCATAGACGACAAACAAATAAAACTCATCTCCATGAAGAAATTACAAAAAGAAATCAATGCTAAGTCATGCATCTTTGCTCTTTTGTTTGCAAAAGTAGATGAAGGGCAATCAACAAATCAGCCATCTTCTTTTTCAAAGAAAAGGGATCTGATATTGGAAGAGCTATTGGAGAAATACAAAGATTTATTTCAGCCACCATAATCTTTACCTCCAAAGTGAGAGGTTGACCATTCTATTGATTTGTTGTCTAACACAAAGCCCATCAACAAACTTCCCTATCACTTGTCCAAGTTTGAAAGGGAATAAGTGGAGTGACAAGTCAAATAATTGCTGGGAATGGGTTTAATTCAGCAAAGTCAATCACCATTTGCCTCCCGTGCTCTTAGTCAAAAAGAAAGATGGATCATTTCGCATGTGTATTGATTATCGGGATTTGAACAAGTCAACAGTTAAGAATAGGTATCCCATTCCCCGAATTGATGATCTTTTGGATGAGCTTAAAGATGCAAAGGTCTTTACCAAAATAGATCTTCGATTAGGTTATCATCAAATTCGAATGAAGGAGATGAGTTCAAAATAGCCTTTAGGACTAAAAGAGGGTTATACCACTTCTTGGTTATGCCATTTGGGCTTTCCAATGCACCCACTCCTTTCCAAGCCCTCATGAATAAAATATTGCAGCCCTTGTTGTTCAAAATAGTCCTTGTTTTCTTTAATAATATCCTAATCTATAGCAAATCCAAGGATGAGCATTTGAAGCATATGAGAGAGGTCTTTGACACATTACGAAGACACACAGTCTTTGCCAAGATGACAAAGTGTTCTTCCATGGAAGATGAAGTTGAATACTTAGGTCATGTTGTGGGAGAACAAGGGATTAGATTGGACCCCAATAAGGTAAAATGTGTTAAAGAATGGCCTACCCCTACAAATGCAACCTCTTTGAGAGGATTCCTTGGGTTATCATCCTTTTATAGAAGGTTCATCAAGAATTATGCTCATGTGGCGGCTCCATTGACGAATAGACTCAAAAAGGAGGCTTTCTTTTGGGACTTCATCACCGATCAAAGTTTCAATGACCTGAAATCTCTTCTAATTTCAGCACCCATCCTTGTATGCCTGAATTTCTCTAAGGAGTTTATCATTTGCACAGATGCTAGTGGAAGAGGAACTCGGACTGTTTTATGTCAAGATCATGGAGTCATACTTATGAGAGCCAAAAGCTTGATGACAAGAAGTGTCAATTACATGTTTATGAGCAAGAGATATTAGCATTATTGCATGCTATCAAAAAGTGAAATCATTACATCTATGGCAGCCATTTCAAGGTCAAAAGTAATCATTGTGTGTTGAAATACTTCCTCTCACAACCAAATTTATCTTCCAAGCAATGAAGATGGTTAGCTACTCTTTAAGGATATGACTTTGAGATATCTTATATGGCTGGAAAAGATAATGTGGTGGCGGATGCCTTATCAAGAATGTGGGCATGTTCCATTTCTACCATTTCAACTATGCATAAGGATTGAATCCATGAAATTCAAGAGGAGTATTTGCTTGATGAGCAAGCATCAAAGATGATGAAGGAATTTCAACAAGCCAAAGAAGAAGAGTATCCAAATTTCAAATGGCACAACAATATTTTATGGTATTGTGGTAGAGTATTCTTGACACCACAATCTTCTTTCAAAGACCGTATCTTGCATGAGATGCACTCTTCACCTTTAGCAGGACACCATGTGTTGTTCAAAACATTTGACAATATCTATAAGAGTTTCTATTGGAAGGGCATTTGGAGAGATGTTAAGGATCATGTTACGCAATTTCTTCCGTGTCAAAAAAATAAAGACTCCTCTCTTCTACCTGGTGGTTCACTTCAGCCACTTCCTATTCCTCAAGGAAAGTGGATTGATATTACAATGGATTTTATTATGGGATTACCTACAACAAAGCATGGGTGGAATAGCATTTATGTGGTGGTGGACCAATCGACTAAATCAGCTCATTTCATCCCTACCAAGGCTCAATTTAGAGCAAAGCAAGTGACTGAACAGTTCATGGAATGTATTTTTAAGCTTCATGGTATGCCATTGAAAATAGTATCCGATCATGATACTAAGTTCATGGGAAGTTTTTAGAGGAGTTTATTCACTTCTATGGGAACAATTTTGACTCCTAGCATGACATATCATTCCCAAATCGATGGCCAAATGGAGCATGTCAATAAATGGTTAGAAGCTTATCTTTGTCATTTTTGCCATGACACTCAAGCTTTGTGAGTCATTGATTACATCTTGCTGAATTCTGTTATAATAACACTCATCATATGAGCATTGGTATATCGCCATTTGAAGCGCTATATAGATACAAAGTGCAAATACCTTCACCCCTTTTTCATGAAGACGTGAATCCACAAGCCAAGGCTGAAGTTGAGAAAATGGAAGCTTTTTTGCATCAATGCAAGGAAAACATTAGGAAGGCACAAGATGTTATGAAGGCTTATGTTGATAAAAAGAGACTTTTGGAGTTTGAAGAAGGAGATTGGGTATTTCTCAAAGTTCCTAAATCTAGGTATGCTTCTGTCAAAGGCGATCATATTAAGTTGACTCATCATTACTATGGGCCTTATCAAATCCTCAAACGAGTTGGTGAGCTTGCATACAAGCTTGATTTGCCTTCTTCAACAAGGATTCATTCTACCTTCCATGTTTCCCAACTTAAGAAATATGTGGTTCCAACCATAGAGGTTTGAGAGGAGTTACCTCCCATGGATGAAGATGGTCTTATCATTTATGAGCTTGAAAAGGTTATTGGGAAAAGAGAAAAGGTTTTAAGAACCGTTAGCTACTAGAATACCTTATTAAATGGCAAGGTTTGCTCATGGAGGAGTCTACTTAGCAACCATCATCATACCTTGATTCCTTTCCATGGTTTTTGTAGGAAACAACTCTCATTAATAGCTTATGTTTGATAGATTGGGAGTCTTGATGTTGTACATAGTTAACACAAACGGCAATCATAAGGGCTAAAACTGAGATGCCTTGAGATCCATTTGATAGCTACGATGTTATAAATCCTATTCAAGGGCTGGAATAGATATAAACAACTCTAGGCCTCGGAGGCAAATGAAGAGCTCAAGGGTTAGAAAACCCTAAGTCAAAGTAAAGACTGATGCTTTTGTACTCTTGAGGAAGAAGGTTCAAGTAATATCTGAACATGATAGCTTGCTGTGTTAAATTTATGTCATAAAAATAATTGTTCTTCAATCATCAAACTTGGATTTTTATGGCATGGCTAGATAATAAGGATTGTCCTCTACATTTCTATAGCTCATACATGGTGATTGGACATTTCTTCTTCAAGTTATGGCCATTATTGTGCAGCATTCTGTTTTGGACAGTTTCCAGCAATTAATTCAAATTTCATACTTGTACTTCATTGACATATGAGATCTTCTTCAGTTTGGAGTTTTATTACAGCATGGATTCATCACTTACAAAGCTATCCTTGTAATCTTTCCTTGTAAATTGTCCCAATTCCAACTCTAAGGACAAAGCTCTTCTAGGCTAGGATGGCTTGTAATAAAGCATAAATGCCTTAGTCTAGGGTAAGGTAGGGTCAAGTATAAAAGGTGGAGATGTAACATGTGAATCATCTTTTTGCCATTATACAACATTACTTATTTGAGATCTCAACCTCCCACCATCTAAGAGGGTGTATACCTTGCTGCAGCCACTCATCATTTGATTCTCAACCAACATTGGTAATACCATTTCATGCGTAGCCACCTTGGCTATGGTTTCTTGGCATTTTATGTCTATTTCTTGTATTTTTAGTTTAATGGCTTGCTGTGAGAATTAGCTTCTTTACAAAAATTGACTCATTACATAACAATCATATGTGGGGTTTGGTTTCTTTGCCTATTGGCAAGTGGGCTTTGCCTTGCAAGTGGATGTACAAGTTGAAAAGTACCCCTGGACATCCCATGTGGCATATAAGGCTAGTTTGGTAGCAAAGGTTTTAAGCACAGGACCATGGTATTGACTTTGATGAGGTCTTCTCTCTTGCGGTTAAGATGACCACCCTATGCTTAGTCTTGACTTTGGTTGCACAGCTTGACTTGAACTTGTATCAATTGGATATCAAGATGGCTTTCTTACATGGGGACTTGCATGATAAGATATACATGGAGCAACCTAAGGGATTTGCATAGCCTAGCAGAGAACACCTAGAATGCAAATTGAGGAAGAGTCTTTATGGCTTGAAGTAGGCACCCAGGGAATGGTACCACAAATTTGATGCATTCATGCAATCATAGGGCTACAGTCGTAGTGCTATGGATCTGTGCTTGTACATGAACTTTGGTTGTACAACTTGACTTGAACTTGTATCAGTTGGATGTCAAGATGGCTTTCTTACGTGGGACTTGCATGATAATTTATACATGGAGAAACCTAAGGGATTTGCATAGCCTAACAGGGAAAACCTAGAATGCAAATTGAGGAATAGTCTTTATGGCTTGAAGCAGGCACCTAGGGAATGGTACCACAAATTTGATGCAGTCATGCAGTCATAGGGCTACAGTCATAGTGCTATGGATCCATGCTTGTACATGAATAAAGCCTATAATGGTTCATTATTGATTTTGGTACTCTATGTGGATGACATGCTTTTAGCAGGGAAAGCTCATGATGAGCTAGATGCTCTTAAGGCTCACCTCAAGAAAAGCTTTGAGATGAAAGATCTAGGACAAGCCTCTCCTATACTTGGTATATGCATTACATGTGACAAGTATCATGGACTACTCTATCTATCATAGAAGAAGTATATCCATAAATTCCTTGAGCGCCTCCATATGCAGGATGTGAAGCCTATTGGTTGCCCATTGCCTTCTCATGTGAAGATATCATAGATCTATTATCCGTAGATAGATGAGCAAAGGGCTAAGATGGCCAAGATTCCCTATGTATCCATTGTGGGTAGTCTAATGTATGCCATGATAGCCACCCTTCTAGATATTGCATTTGCAATTTTTATTGTGGCACGTTATATGGCTATACCTAGCAAGAGGCATTGGGATGTCGTGAAGGGTATCATGAGGTATCTAAAGGGCACTGCTGATATATGCAGATGTTATAGTAGCCAAGATACATGAGTCATGGGATACACTAACTTTGACTATACAGGACATGCAAATAGTAGAAACTCCACTTCTAGCTATGCGTTCACTTTTGTTGGAGGTCCTATTTCATGGATGTCTAGGGTGCAAAAATGCATAGTTCTTTCTACTATAGAGGCCGAGCATGTTGCAGCCACTGAGGCTTGCAAGGAGGCCATTTGGTTGGGTCGTCTGGTTGCTGACCTTGGTATTGCAGATGATATCCCTACACTGCATTTGGATTCTATGAGTGCTATCCAATTAGCCAAGAATCTGGTCTTCCATGAGAAGGAAAAACATATCGAGGTGAGGTGTCACTTCATTCATGAGGTCATTGAGGATAGGTCTGTTGACCTTATCAAGATATCAATTGACCAGAATCATGCTAACTTGCTTACAAAAAGCCTCTCTACAGAGATGTTAATGAACAAGGTGGAAAATTTGGAAAATCTAAAGCATAAGACAAGGCCAAGGCAAAAGGGAAAAGAAAGACGAAGGCGCACCAAGAAAAATCTAGAAACACAAAAAGTGTAAAAAGTCCTAAATCAAGAAGAGAGGTGTACAAGAAAAAGCGCAAGTCAATACTTTTGTAAAAGAGTGCAAGGCACACCATGATTTATTTTATAAAAGAGCATTAGGCTCTCACCTTGCAAATTGTAAATGGTTAGAGGTACGGGTTGAGGCCATGCCAATAGGGGAAGAGAGAAGGAGAAGGGTTGTAGGAATGGAACCAAAAAGGGGATGACTGCCCAAAAGGGAAAGTGAATGAGGAGCTCATTCTAGTGTGTGGCCAAAAGTAGCTCTCTTCTTCTTCTTCTTTTTCTTCTTCTTCTTCTTCTTCTTGCTTGCTTAAGCTTGTGCTTAAGAGAGGGAATATAAGTGTGTGAAGATGAGTGATCGTGAAGGAGAAGCTCTCCATCTTCTCATCTCTTCTTCTCTTCACTACAAGGATATCACACCATAGCGACGCCGGTTAGCGATGACAAATAGTGACGGTACCCAGAGCAAAAAAACACGGGCGAAACCCGAGCGCGTCATTTTTCGCGCATTCACTAAAGAGGAGGAGAGGGAGAGTGATCGTCTTGCTGAGAGGGAGAGAAAGAGAGAAAGAAGGCTTCTCACCATCGCCGCCACCGCTGTCTCGCCATTCGCGAAGAAGAGGAGGAGGTGTACGAAGAGCGAAGAGGAGCCGCCGTCGCGAAGAGGAGCCGCCAAACCCTTCTTCGATTCTTTACGATGAGTGCATTGTCCATTCTTGCTTTGCTTTTGTGTTTTCTCTCTCTCTTTTACTTGTTTTTGGTATAATTTGTGTATATTGAGAGAGGGAGATAAAATGAGAGAGAAAGAGAGGGAGAGGGAGAGGGAGAGGGAGAGGGAGAGGGAGAGGGAGACATTAAACATAATAGGGAAATGAGAGAGGGAGAGGGAGAGGGAGAGGGAGGGAGACATTAAACATAATAGGAAAATGAGAGAGAGGGAGAGGGAGAGGGAGAGGGAGGAAATGGGAGAGGGAGAGGGAGAGGGGGAGAAAATGGGAAAGGGAGAGGGAGAGGGAGAGGGAGGGAGGCATTCAACATAATAGGGAAATGAGAGAGAGGGAGAGGGAGAGGGAGGGAGAGGGAAACATTGAAAGAGAGAAAGAGAGGGAGAGGGAGAGGGAGGGAGAGAGAAAGAGAGGGGGAGGGAGAGGAGAAGGTGAGGGTGAGGGAGGGAGAAGAAATGAGAGAGGGAGAGGAAGAGAGCAAAAGGAAATGAGAGAGGGAGAGGAGAGAGAAAAAGAGAGAAAAGATGTTAAACATAATAGGGAAAGAGAGAAAGAGAGGGTAAGGGTGAGGGTAAGGGTGAGGGAGGGAGAGGAGAGAGAAAAGGACATGAGAGAGGGAGAGGAGAGAGAAAAAGAAATGAGAGAGAGAGAGAGGAGAGAGAAAAATAGAGAAAAATCATTAAACCTAATAGGGAAAGAGAGGAAGAGAAGATGAGGATGAGGGAGGGAGAGAAAGAGAAAAAAGGAAATGAGAGAGGGAGAGGAGAGAGAAAAATCATTAAACCTAATAGGGAAAGAGAGAATGAGAGGGTGAGGGTGAGGGAGGGAGAGCAAATGAGAGAGGGAGAGAAAGAGAGAAAAAAATGAGAGAGGGAGAGGTGAGAGAAAAAGAGAAAAATCATTAAACCTAATAGGGAAAGAGAGAAAGAAAGGGTGAGGGAGAGGGAGGGAGAGGAAATGAGAGAGGGAGAGAAAGAGAGAAAAGGAAATAAAACCTTACAATAAGCTCATCCTAGGCTCATAGGGGTTAGGTAGATCCTCAACAAACCTAAGGGATATATGGCTAGAGAACCCTAGCACACTTGCGCCTCCTAGCATAATGTTCTTCCTACAAAGAGACCTCTCATACATGGGGCTTGTCCTAGCCCTCACTATGCAAGTATACAATGAAGGCAATCAACCTATCAGTTAGAAAAACATTCATTTTTCATAACGTAAATCCAAAAATAACTTTGGATATTCCATAAAAATCAATCTCTTCTTAAAAAGACAAATACAAAAAACTAAAACAGCATCATTCATATGCTTCGCAAAAACTAAAACAGCATCACCACAAGATCTCTTAGAAAACTCATCTTCAACTATCAATTTTAATTAAAAAATATAATATAAAATCACTTGCAAGGAAGGATACTCTTTTATCATTAACCCTCTTTCATCCTTAGAATAGTCTTAGGAACAAATTTCTGCTCTAACAAGCATATATTTGAGCATAATAACTATTTTAAGGTTTATTCCATGAGTAGTAGTAGTATATATACAACCATCAAGCTAGAGATCATACTTTGGTATCTGTGGAGATCCCAATCTCATGCCCTCATAGAGATTATAGTGTGCAATAGTGTGGAGAGAAGGTGGGTGAGTTGTAAATGGTAAAGGAGAATTCTATTGAAGATGAAGAGAAGATGAGGTGAATCGCCAGTTCTATTCTTAGTGAGTGCAACCTACCCATAGTATGGCATCCATGACCGATTGAAATCAGTAAGACTTTGAAATCCTACCTCGAGTATTATAACTATTGTTTTGTGGTGGATTTTCTTGCCATAATTCGATGTCAATTTGTGCTTGTGTTTTCCACGGTGTGTTGACTATGTGTGTCAAATGCTCTAGTCGGATCTCTCTCTCTTCTCTCAACCCTTCTCTCTTCCTCAATCTTCCCTCTTTCTCTCTTCCTATACTCTTCCTAAATCCTTCTCTCTCCCCCTATCTCTTTTCTCTCTCTGTTTCTCTTTCTATTTCTACCTCTCTCACTTCTCTCCTCTTCTTCTCTAACTTTATTCTCTTCCTAACTCTTGTATCTCTCTTCATCTCTATATAAGTAGTCGTAGTCATAGTCATGGTCGTGGTTGTGGTCATGGTCATAGTGGTAGTTGTAGTTGTGGTTGTAGTCGTAGTCGTAGTCGTGGTCATGGTGGTCGTGGTCATGGTCATGGTCGTAGTCGTGGTCGTGTCGTGGTCGTGGTCGTCATCGTCGTAGTCATAGTCGTAGTCGTGGTCGTGGTCGTAGGTCTTCATCGTAGTCGTAGCCGTGATTGTTAAAGAAAATGAGAGAGGGGGAGCAAGAGAAAAAAGAAAAAGGAATAAGAGAGAGGGAGACGAAATACATACAACATAATAAAGAAAGAGAAAAAGAGAGAGAGATGGAAGGAGAGGAGAACAATTTAAGAAAGAAAAAAGAATGATAACAAAAACAAATTGTTTGTTGTAACGTAGACAAAATGGAAAACGATGAAGGTCTTGTTGTTCAAGATCGTGAGGCGTATCTTAATCAATGTGTCCCATGTCCTTGCCCTCAATGCAAGCTAGCAATTAGATGAAAACGTCGATTGTCTATAGAACACGTACGATGCTTCGACGAGTTTCAATCTGAGATCATTGATCAGGCGATTGCAGATTTTCAGCAAACAGTAAGAAAAGCTAATATCAATCATGCATTGTACTCACAAGCTAATTGAATACCATATACAAGAAGATTGGGTGTGGCTGGCAAATTTTCTATCCAGGGAGGTGACGTCCTATCCTAAGGAGGAGTGCACCCTTTGCAGCCAATTAGAAGAGTTCGTGGGCGTGCGATGGATGGAGTGAATGAGCCAATCCACCACTTGCAAGGCACTACCCAATCTATACCGTCAATGCCAGAGGAGACAGGCAACCTTCCAGACGTACCTACAATCTTGGAGCCTGAGATGGAGGCAATGATCGATGCATTGATTCCCATGGATGTCGAAACTTCTGATCCACTTAGAGAGGAAGCATACATACCATTATATGATGGGTGCCTATTATCTCACCTGAAGACACTGCTTGCACTTCTAAGTGTGCAAGCAAAATACGAGTGGAGCGATGTGAGTGTGACTGAGTTGTTCAGGTACCTTGTACATACGCTTCGTTGATTTCTTTTCGGCACTATTATTAAAAACATTTGTGCTTTTTCAAGGTATTTTATGATTTTTTTTCAGGTTATTGAAATATCATATATTATCACCTGCAAATACCATGACTGAGTCTCGTGATGATGCACGACATGTTTTATGAAAGCTTGGCATGGACTACAACAGCATCCATGCATGTATCAACAATTGCATACTCTTTCGAGGAGAATACGAGACTATGGAGACATGTCCAAAGTGTGGTGCTCACAGGTATCGACAGGACTTGCAAGGGCAAACCATCCCTCAAAAAGTTCTCAGACACTTTCCGCTTATCCCCCGCATAAACCACATGTTTCGTACATCCAGCATGGCGAGCTTGACAACGTGGCATGTGCACAATAGGTCCACAGATGGAGTTCAATGAATATCAGCGGATTCATGCGCATGGAGCCACATTGACTCTACCTTCCCAGGCTTTGCCCGAGAGCCAAGTAATCTTTGGCTCGGTCTTGCAATGGATGGCGTGAACCCATTCGGTCTGCGCTCAACTTCTTATAGTGTGTGGCCTATAGTCCTTGTCAACTACAATATCCCTCCATGGCTTTCTACAAAGAAAGGACATCTCATCCTTAGCTTACTCATCCTTGGTCGCTACAAAGTCAAAAATATGGACGTGTATCTTCATCCATTAGTCAATGAGCTTAAGATTTTGTGGGAGGAGGGGGTCACCATGCAAGATATGATCAAGTGCGATGGTCGATGATCTGCCAATATTCAAGCCATTCTCATGTGGACGATGCATGACTTTTTGAGATTCAGAGAGTACTCAGGTAAATAGGCTTCCGTTCTTGTTGGCAATATCTATATTTTATCTCATTAAAGTTCATATTCACTGGGTCATGGTGTTGGAACAAGTCTGGTTACCTCAGGTTATCATGCATGTCCATTGTGCGGCTCTCGAAGGTCACGAACCATGAAGAAGATGGTATATCAAGGACACGCCGCTTTCTTGCCAGAGGATCATGAACTCAAGGAAGGTTTTCTTAGACTACCTCCAACACATATGAATGTCGCAAGCTAGTATGAGCTGAAAATGGTCCACGCGGAGTCACATCCAAACAGAATGCGGCATTTCTCAGTTTTCTACGAGTTGCCATATTGTACCCACTTACAAGTCAACCACTTGTTGGATCCCATGCATATTTTCAAGAATGTGGGCAGCTTGCTATGGGACCACATCACAGGAAAGAGAGACACTATAGGGGCACGAATGAATTTGAAAGAGGTAGGCAAGATGGAGGTGCTTTGGCCGCAGTCAAGTGCTGATGATAGCGTTGTCAAAGAGTTTACTGTTCATGATATAAATCATGGGATTCTTATGAACACAGCAGAGTTTCACTGGAAGTTATATGAGATATTTGCATACAAAATTCAGGCATTGTTATCCAATAACCACCTTAGTTATACAAGTTCTTTTGTATTTATCATATAATTTTCACTTATACCATGTATATTTATGAAAAATAAGTCTATGGGAACCTACAACTTGGACATCTGGAAGTAATTGACAGTCTGCAGGATAAATCACATTAATTCAAGTACAAAAATATGGTCAAAACCCAAGAATGATGCCAAAAACTGTCAAAAGTCCACTAGGTCCACATGAGACCAAAAGTAACTGACTTAAGTGACCAGCAAGTGACTTAGGCTGGTCAAAAAGTGACCAGGGACTGAGCAGAGAGCAGCCTACATTTTTCGATGCAAAATGCGGGCTGCACTATCTGAGGCAAACTGGAGAGAGCTGGAGCTTTGGTGCATGAAATGGAGCATGCAAATTGAAGATTAACAGACCCAACTACTGAAGATGTAAACATGGTGAGAGCTCCACTTCTCTGCCTCTTTGTTCTGACGAAAATGCATGCTGAAACAGTCTATAAAAGAGGAAAATCTGAGAGAAGAGTATTCAACCTGCTCTTATGCATGACTTCTCTCATCTTGTTTACCTTAATCTTGGTCCAATGAAGCCCGACTTGTACCCAAGTACTTGAGTGACTTTGGGGCAAGCAAAGGGTGAGGATATTGAAGACTTATGGACTGTTATGGGCTGCAATAACCAGTCATAAACAGGGCAACCCACTGTTATGATCCATTTTTATGAGCAAGCATGGGTTTTTTACGATTGTAATGGAGGGAAATGACCTCTTTTCTTCAGGACATTGTTCATAGATGATCAAAAGTGCTTCTTCTTGAGTTTATGCACTCATTTTAAACTTGATTATGGGCTGGAATTTTCTGTTTTAAAACAGGGTTGAAGCTAAAATTATACTTTTTCAATTCATTTCATGTATCTTTGGCCCAAATCTTGGATGCATTTGAATCTAGCAACAATATACTTGTTCCAAAGGGTTGAAATTCATCTATGTACATGAAATAAATGCCATTAGAGCTTGCATTTGACATTCATAAATGAATTGAGAATCTGAAAATATCCTTTATGAAATGATGTATGTATCGTGAGGCATTTGATGTAATCAAGTTAGTCTTATTCCTTCTGTTCATGTATGCTGAGTATATAATGAGAAGGCTTGAACTCTTCTTCCGTACCTAAATCATTTCTAAATCCCGGATCTTATTAAACCTCAATCCATTTTTCCTTTCCGAATCTTGAATCCTAAACTCTTCTTCTGCACTAAAAGCCCCGGTGGTAGACCTCTAACTCTTAACGCGACGACAGTGGTGAACCCGACGTGAAGGTCCGCTACGGAAGAAGAAGGCCAATGGGAGAATCATCAAGTTCGGGAGGAGATGCTTTGCAACAGTTGGTTCGTCTAATGCAAGAGAGCCAACAACAACAGCTGCAATTTCAGCAGCAGTTGCAATTGCAACAACAACGGAGACAAGAAGAAGAGCGGATTGATACTGCTGCCATAAAGGCCTTAGAAGCAGTTGGGCATGAGCTCAAGCAATTTAATGGGTAAAATGTGTCCTCTTTTATCCGCCTCTACACTGACAAGATGGTCTTCTTTGGAGTTCCTCAACATGCCTGGAGCCGTTACTTTGCCCGCCTGGCTGTGCATGGTCTCCAAGATCGAATTCATGGTCTTTCCCAAAAAGATGCAGGATGGACTGTGTTCAAGAAGGCTCTTCGAGAGGAATTTTTCCTTGAAGATTCTAGCCTTATGACAAAGAAAATCTTCATCGAATGGGTCGAAAGGCCCAATAAGGGTCTAACTGCTACTGCTCTTCATCGAGAGTTTGAAAGCAAATTTGCCCAACTAGATCCCGATGACCAACAAGGTATGGAAAGTCAAAAGGTTGAATTATTTTTAAAAGCTGCAGATTCTTCTCTTCATGAGAAATTGACTGACCGACTTGAATACCCTGACTCTGAGTCGGGATTGAAGACTACTTGGAGTGATGTCACTGAAGCAGTTAATATGATTGCTCGAAGAGAGCGATTGCGCCTAAGATGGGGATCAACCCCTGTAACAACTGAACCTATGAAGGAGCCTATTCCAGTTTCTTGACCTCTTGTCTCTATGGCCGAGCAATCAAGAAATTCTGCTGCTTCTTCTCCAAAGAAGGATGTCATGGACGAGTTAATTAAAAGCATGCGAGATCTCCATCTTAATTTAACAGAAATTAATTCTAAAGTAGAAATGCTTGATGTTAAAGTAGAAGAAAGGGGACGGTCAACCACTCAAAGACATGCACGAGAGGGCTTCAAAAGACGTTGCATTTGGTGTGATAGCCTTCAGCATGACAAGAGGGAGTGCGGTGCATTCCGTGAAGCTAAAGCATAAAAATTAGTCTTTTGGAAGGATGGAAAATTTCATGCAACCAAAACTGGGCTTCCTCTTGAGCCAAACTTCGGCAACGGTGGCATGAAGAAAAGATTGGAGGATTTTGGCAACAAGAACGGCCTATGCAGTTGTTGATGCTGCAAATTATGGGTTGCAAATTGAGCCAACTAATGAAATTGTTAAAACATGTAAAACTAATGCAAAATCTAAAGTGTGGACGCAGGCCTTGGAACGCATGGAGAAAGGCAAGGCAACTAAGGATGATTTAACCACTGTCAGCCAATGTATTCAAGGAAGAACCAGATGGTCCGAGCCTATGGATTCATTTTCAGCTTTTGCCCGGTTAGCTGAAATTAATAATCAAGAAGCCATGATAGAAGAAAAGAGAAGAAGATGTTATTGGTCCTTTCTCTTCAAGATCGGCTAAACGCATAACAAGAAGCAAACCAGACCAACAGAAGGCTGCTGAAAATCCGCCTCCACCAGAATTTGACATGGGAGAAGCCCCTCAAGCAAAGAAAACAGAAGGAAAAAGAAAAAACAAACATCCCAGTTACAAGTTGCAGTCTGACATAGAGACCGCAACGGATCTTAAACGGATCCTAGAAGAAAGGATTCTTGGAAGCATAATTGAATTTACATTAGGTGAAATTCTCAATATTGCAAAATGAGGATTTCATGATGTAATAATTGATGTAATTAAACGAAAAAGACAATATGTTGGTGAGGAAATTGAAGAATCTATACATGCTTTTTTGCAAGTACTTCATGTGTATTTGCATGATGAAGAGAAGCTGAAAACCCAAGGGATTTGACTGGAGGCAATCAAAGAATTGATTGCAGCCATAGAAGCCAAAGAAGAAGACATTTATGAAGTAGAAGCTGAACAAGCCATAATGGTGGAAACTTCTCAATCTAAAGTGCAGCCCATGCATAAGAAAGAGACTCTTCTTCACAACATGCAAGAAGAAAGTGAAACTCACTTTATTCCAAGTAGTCACTATTCCCGTACCCATTGGGCAAGGGCGACTACTGAAACTGTTGTTAAAATTGGTGAGAAAGAAACTCCATGCATTGCCCTTATAGACCATGGTTCAGAAATTAATGTTATGTCAAGAAGTCTCTATGAGAATGGTGGATGGCCCATTGATGTGGACCCAGGGTGGCGCATGAAGGCAGCCAATAACTCTTCTGGCGATCTTTATGCAGCATGTCCTTATGTACAAGTTACTATTGGTAATGTAAAAGATGAATTTCATTTCTTTGTTCAAGATTCCTGTAGTTATCCAATCATTCTTGGACAACCATTTATTTCCGAGTCTCATTTAGAGACAAAGGCTCTTGATGATGGTTCATCATATGCTCAGATAAGAAGCAAGGATAATGATAAAGATGTTCAATTCCTAACTGTTTGTGTTAATCACCATCGGAATAGGGATCGATTGAGAGATCATCCTATTCCTCCTAATGCCCGAGAATTTAAGGGTTTTTGGGTAGCGCTGCTATAAGTGGAGGCTATGGCAGTGCATCATGTCACAAAAAATTGCCTCCACATATGAAGGAGGCAAGGCCAAAAGCTGATTTGTAGGTTTTTTTAGCCAATGGAGTGGGCTGTTATAAACAGTTTTCAACCATGAACAGGGCTGAAAGAAAGTATTTGAGTCATATGGAGCAAGAGCTGAAGCAAATTGATGTTTTACCTAAAGATGAAGAAATTTTAGGACTATTTTATGGGCTGAATTATAATGATACAATCGCTGAAATTTATACAACCATTCATGCTGAAAATCAAGCTGAAAATCAGTCCATATAGGTATATACATTGGATATGTATGACATAATTCAAGAATTTGCAGATTATGAAGCTTTTGGATAGCCAAACAAGGATGAAGCAAGAGTAGAAACAAAGTATAAAACAGTTGATAAGAAGTTCAAGCCGGTAGCTACTCCTCTACCACCTGAAAGCGAAGGACTGTCAGAAAGGGCTTCCAAACAACCAAGCCTTCGTGATCCTAAAGATATTGGTCACCAATTTACAGCAGAAAGTCTACAAAAGCTAAAAATTGGTGACAACTCTTTTCTCTTGCCAGCTGAAAAGCAAATCTTCATGCAGATGTTAAAGAACCATGGTAAAGCTTTTTCATTTCAGCCACATGAAATTGGCTATGTGGATCCAAGCATTGTGGCACCAATGGTAATTTTTACAGTCCCACATGTGCCTTGGAATCTTAAACCAATTCAGGTTCCAAGGGCTCATTTGCCTAAATTATTGAAGCTTTTAAATGAAAAGATAAAAATGTGAATATTGGAGCCATCTTCAGCTCCATATTCCAACCGATGGTTTACCGTACCTAAGAAGAATGAATCTTTACGATTCATTCAAGATCTGCAACCCGTCAATAAAGTCACTATAAGAAATGTTGGATCAGGACCAATTGTGGATGAGTTCACCGAAGCATTTGCAGGAAGGGCAATCTATTCCATGGGAGACTTATATTCAGGCTACGACCAATTTCAGCTTGCTTTGGAAAGCCGTGACATTACCACAATGAAGACGCCTCTTGGCCTAGTCCGCATGTGTACTCTACCTCAAGGGGCTACGAATTCAGTAGCTCACATGATGAATGCTATGCATAAAGTATTGAGGGATTATATTCCTCAATTAACTCTTCCTTTTCTTGATGATGTTCCAATCAAAGGATGTGAAGTTCATGAGAAAAATGAAGAACTCAATGAACTTGGATGTCGAAAGTTTGTTTTTGATCATATTAATGATTGTGCTCAAATCCTGTCTAAATTAGAAGAAGTTCATCTCACTCTTTCAAGAGCTAAATCTGTTTTTGGAGTTGAAGAAGTCCTTGTGGTCGGACATATGTGTGGTCCATATGGCCGAAAGCCTTCTCCATCTAAAATAAATGCAATCAGCAAAATGCAAGAAGAATGTACAAATGTTTCGGAAGTGAGAAGATTTCTTGGTGCATGTATCTTCTACCTTATTTGGATACCACATTTTTCCCATGTCGCTGTAAATCTGTATGAGCTTCTAAGAAAAGGCCAAAGGTTTCTATAGACAAAAGAACACACTCAGGCTATTCGAAAACTCAAGAAAATGTTGACTTCAGCTCCCACTTTAAAGAGGGCTAACTACTCTAATGGACAGCCTATTATACTCACAGTGGACACAAGTCCTATTGGAATAGGATGGGCAGTTGGTCAAGACGACCTTGAAGGCAATAGATATGTAATCCGCTTTGGAGCGAAGGTTCTTAATGAACGACAAAGAAGGTATGCTCAAATTAAAAGAGAGCTTTGGGGAGTAGTAACTGCATTAAAATGTGACAGGGAGTACTTCATGGGTGCACATGTTATAGTTGAGACAGATTGCCTTTCACTCTTGGGCATGATAGCCAACTGTTCCACTCTTGACATAGCCATGCTAAGATGGATAGCCTATATTAAATCCTTAAATCCTGATTTGAAACATATTGCAGGTAGAGATAATCCAGTTGCTGACATGCTTTGACGTGCCAGATATATGGATGAAGAAGAAATGATGGATGAAGAAAAATCAGAGTTTATAAATGATGCTATTAATGCAGGAACAACAAAAATTACAGCAAAAACAACAAGTTCATCTGTTAAAACAACTTTTACATCAACAAGGAAGGATGAATCAACCAAAGAAAGACAATGGACAGCTAGTAAATAGTATATTCCATGTTTTGTTATGGTTTGTTCACACTTTAAAGAAGAATATTATGCAGATGATTGGCTAAAAATTGGCCAATTTTTTAGCACTATGACAAAGAAGGAAGAATGGAATAATGAAGAGTTCAAGAGAATTAAGAGAAAAGCCTATGGTTTTTTTCTTAAAAATGGCTACCTTTGGAGGCATGCAAAAAAGAAAGGAAGGGCACCTGTTTGTGTCTTAGGTGACAAAAAGACACAAAGACAGGTCATGCAAAAATTCCATGAAAGCCTATTGGCTGGTCATAGAGGCATATGGGGTACTTTTGCCAAAATAAAAGAGAAATTTTGGTGGCAAAACATGTATAAAGACATTGAGCATTTTGTTGATTCTTGCCATGTTTGTCAAATGTATTCTATGGTAAAGCATAGAGATAGACTTCAGCCTACCTATCCTTTATCCATTCACTATAGATGGGTTATTGATTTAGTAACCATGCCTACAAGAATTTGGAACATGAGATATCTAGCACTTGCTAGAGAAGATTTCACAAATCAAGTGGAAGGAAAGGCCTTGACAACAAAATCCACTCATGCTATTTGTAGATTTTTACTTGAAGAAGTATTTTGCAGGTATGGATGTGTTGCTAAAGTAACTGCTGATAGAGGAGAATTGGATGCCGATGAGGCTCACCATTTCTTTGCTCAATTGGGAATTAAGCTATCTCTTACTTCAGCCTTACAATCCTGAAGGTAATGGTAAGAGTGAAAGAGGTCATCAACCAATTCTTAAAGCTTTAGCAAAATCATGCAAAGGAAAGTTGAGGGAATGGCCTAAAATGCTACCATTCGCATTATGGGCTGATAGAACAACCCATAGTGCAGTGACATGATATATGCCAGCTAAACTCATGTATGGACAGCCACCTATTATGCCTATTGAGGAATCCATTGTCACATAAAGTATCTTGCCTTGGGATGAAGGCATGAACAGGGAAGAATTGCTGTCTTTGCACATAAGGCAACTTGAAAGAAGGCCAAAAGATGTTAAAATAGCCAGTGAAAGGCTAAAAACAGCAAGATTAAAGAATAAGAAGAGGTTTGACAAGCATCATCAACTCCGTCCAAGAGCTATTCAAGAGAATGACTGGGCTCTTCTTTATGATAGCAGCCTGGACATTCAAGATAGTGCTCATAGGAAGTTAGCCAAGTGATGGTTTGGACCATATGTTGTAAAAGTAGTACATCATAATGCTACTTACTCTTTGGCTGAAATGGATGGGACCATGATAAAGACTCCAATAGCTGGGAAACGAATCAAACTCTTCAAACAAAGAGAATCTTCAACTTATGAACTTGATGACTTAGATATAAGCCCTCTACTTGAAGACATGCAGGAAGAAAAAGTCTTAGGGAATGAAGATGAAGAAGAAGACTCTCCTTGACCTGTAATATTATGAAATGGCACATGCCAGAGGATGTGCAGGTTAGGAGGGGGTGAATGTCAAAGAGTTTACTGTTCATGATATAAATCATGGGATTCTTATGAAGACAGAAGAGTTTCACTGGAAGTTATATGAGATATTTGCATACAAAATTCAGGCATTGTTATCCAATAACCACCTTAGTTATACAAGTTCTTTTATATTTAGCATATAATTTTCACTTATACCATGTACATTTATGAAAAATAAGTCTATGGGAACCTACAACTTGGACATCTGGAAGTAATTGGCAGTCTGCAGGATAAATCACATTAATTCAGGTACAAAAATATGGTCAGAACCCAAGAATGATGCCAAAAACTGTCAAAAGTCCACTAGGTCCACATGAGACCAAAAGTAACTGA
Organism: Lygodium microphyllum; assembly: GCF_053477565.2. Taxonomy (NCBI): domain Eukaryota; kingdom Viridiplantae; phylum Streptophyta; class Polypodiopsida; order Schizaeales; family Lygodiaceae; genus Lygodium; species Lygodium microphyllum. The sequence goes on from NC_141143.1 coordinate 132,399,465, forward strand.
CTTAAGTGACCAGCAAGTGACCTAGGCTGGTCAAAAAGTGACCAAGGACTTAGCAGAGAGCAGCCCGCATTTTTCGGCACAAAATGCGGGCTGCACTGTCTGAGGCAAACTGGAGAGAGCTGGAGCTTTGGTGCATGAAATGGAGCATGCAAACTGAAGATTAACACGCCCAACTACTGAAGATGTAAACATGGTGAGAGCTCCACTTCTCTGCCTCTTTGGTCTGACGAAAATGCATGCTGAAACAGTCTATAAAAGAGGGAAATCTGAGAGAAGAGTATTCAGCCTGCTCTTATGCACGACTTCTCTCATCTTGTTTACCTTAATCTTGGTCCAATGAAGCCCGACTTGTACCCAAGTACTTGAGTGACTTTGGGGCAAGCAAAGGGTGAGGATATTGAAGACTTATGGACTGTTATGGGCTGCAATAACCAGTCATAAACAGGGCAGCCCACTGTTATGATCCATTTTTATGAGAAAACATGGGTTTTTTATGGTTGTAATGGAGGGAAATGACCTCTTTTCTTCAGGACATTGTTCATACATGATCAAAAGTGCTTCTTCTTGAGTTTATGCACTCATTTTGAACTTGATTATGGGCTGGAATTTTCTGTTTTAAAACAGGGTTGAAGCTAAAATTATACTTTTTCAATTCATTTCATGTATCTTTGGCCCAAATCTTGGATGCATTTGAATCTAGCAACAATATACTTGTTCCAAAGGGTTGAAATTCATCTATGTACATGAAATAAATGCCATTAGAGCTTGCATTTGACATTCATAAATGAATTGAGAATCTGAAAATATCCTTTATGAAATGATGTATGTATCGTGAGGCATTTGATGTAATCAAGTTAGTCTTATTCCTTCTGTTCATGTATGCTGAGTACATAGTGAGAATTCTTGAACTCTTCTTCCGTACCTAAATCATTTCTAAATCTCGGATCTTATTAAACCTCAATCCATTTTTCCTTTCCAAATCTTGAATCCTAAACTCTTCTTCTGCACTAAAAGCCCCGGTGGTAGACCTCCAACTCTTAACGTGACGATAGCGTGCAGCTACCTCACGCTCCTTGGGTTTTGTCCACTAAAGAAGAGTGCATTGTGAAGCAAGTAGTCATCTATCCACACTCCGATGGGTATGATGCATTCTCTCAAGTCTGCATTTTCTAAAAATGACCAATTATCAGGGCTAAAATCCCATGATTGGCATAAGATATGTCAGGTTTGTACCACGAATGGATTGTAATTGGCATGCACATTTTGCTATTTGGAGTGTAGCCATTGTTCATAATGCTTTCTCATTTATGGCAGTTCGTACTATCGATCGCGATCGTAGAATGCCTTACTCCAGAAATATGTGAGGTCATTTACAAGTTGTCAACTTTGGTACAATGGATCTCACAGAAGGAGATTAAGACATCCTCTACTAAAACCGCGAGTCGGGGAGCAGTGGAGACGCTCTGTCTCTTTGAGAAATACCTGCCTACTAGCATGCTCACAATACAAATTCACCTTCTTGTGCATCTTGTAGATGAAGTGGAGATTGCTGGACCTGTCCATACGCGATGGATGTTCTTCTTGGAGCGCTTCATGAAAACCCTGAAAGACTTTGTGCAACGATGAGCTCGGCCAAAAGGTAGCATGGCTGAAGGTTGATTGGTGTTTGAGACGCTAGTGCATATTTTACAATGGCTACTAGTGGTGGATCTAGACAACAAAATGCTATGGTCGCTGAAGGATGATGATAGACTAACCAGAGATGTGGTGGTTGGAAATGGGGTAGAAAAAAGAATGGATGCTGCAATGGAGGAGAAGGTGAATCGCTTTTGTATGTTGCACCGTGCCTCTTGGCTCTCCAAGTACCAGATTGCTAGGCAATATCGAGAGGAAGCGCGATCTGAATTTTGACATAGTACGCGCCATTGACCAATTCGATATCCCAAGGGCATGGAGGAGATGCTGCGGTTCATGTCAACGTGATGCTTGCATGGAGCTTTGACTGCAGCGTTTCGCAAAGGGACGGAGGTCTCAATGGAGGAGTGGAAATTCTCAAGGGGATGTAATCCAAAGGTAATGACGTGTTTTGGATTTGTCATAAATATTTTTTATATGCGACAACTAATTTGAGTGTTTCAATGTACAGTACAAAATATATAGTGCAGCATGGTCATGTAGATGGCATTTTCACGTGGATCATATTGACAAAATGCACTCCACAATGGACTGCGGTATCATGGCAAGGTTTGAGCAGGAGAGCCGATGACGAGCAACGGATCCAAACATGGTCATAGATAAGATAGAGTATTTTGGAAACTTGCAAAGTATTGTTATGGTGGATTACCGTAGCTTCTCCATGATACTATTCGATGTGCAATGGTTCAAAGTGGTACTTGAAGGAGCTAGAGAAACAGTTCGACGAGGTCCATCTGGATTTCTCGAAATAGATTCCGGAAAAAAATGGACGGATTTTCGCGACACCTTTGTGTTACCGGTCCATTGTGAACAGGTGCATGAACTCATTTGTGTGTTAATTGTATTATGACATGGTACATGTCACAATAGTTTAATCTCTCTCATACGTGTTTGTGAACAGGTAATCTTCTATCCAAACCCCCGACAACCTTGATGGTGGTATGTTATATCTTCAACTCCCAGAAGTGCAAGAGTATATGCTCAAAGCAATGTTCCAAGCATAGATGAGGACAATATGCAAATAGAGGATCGATATTGCAAGGGGTGGAGGTCACCGAAAGCTTGGAGCATGTAGAGGAGCCAGCATCGACTAACAATGATAGAAATATAGGAGTCCAAGAATTCTTTGAGAACGAGGTGGACTCATCCTTTTGTGGCGACATGTCTATCGACCTTCAAGTATATGCAGAGTTGTGTCAGGAGATTGACATGGGACCATAGGATACTTTATACTTGGAGCATCCACTTACTCAATTCGTTGACTAATCGCTTATAAGGGTACATAAGATATGCATTTTAAGTGAGATCATTCTTTTAGGATTTATATTATCGTACTTTATATTATTTAAATTGATTATGCTAACATCATTTTTTATCTGTACAGGTGATATTTTCGGGATGAGTCGAGGGATGAGCGATGAGGAGTTGCAGGATATCTTCACACACATGTCTCCAGATCAGATCGCGAGATTCAGAGACATGGCAAACCAGGAGCTGTCTCGGACATCGTCAGGCCGCTCTACTAGATCTACTTCGATGCCATCAGATGCTTCAGCTTTGAGCAGACGAGGTCGACGCTCCAGACTTGGGCCAGAGGGAGGGAGTGCTTCAAGGTCAAGGGGATGCTGTAGAGATACGGAGGTAGTGAGCCCGTGCTCGGCATGGAATACAGGTACGACTCCTCGCTCTTATGGCGGTTCCAGGGAGCCTGGCTCAGGTGGATGCTATGGAGGAATGGACGCAGTGTCTTTGTCTCGTCGTTTTGCTGGAGTTGCATTACCTCCAGGATCTGTCACACCTGTGGGGATGTCTACTCCAGTTACTCTGGCTTTTGCTCACCCATCTGCAGGTGGCATCCCTGTGGGTGCTACTCCAATAGATATTACCCCGGTCGGTACACCGGATGTACAGGGGTCTCCTAGATATGCTCAGGAGAATGAACGCAGGTGGGAGAGAACCCATCTTAGGCATACCCTAGGGGGATATGCCTACCTTATCGATGATAGTTAGGAGCCATCATCATGAATGATGAGGGTAGGAGGGTGATGGCTCTCATGAGAGAGTTGTACCAATAAGTTTTTTGACACAACGGCTTAGATCATTGGTAAAACATACCGGAGGGGAGCAAGGACTACATAGTAGCATCCTTGCATGAGGAGTTTCCAGTTCTAGCCTCAGCAAGTAGATTTTCTATGGGCTGGATGATGGACTACATGCGTGCATATATGTCACACAGACGATTGGACACATGCATGCATATATGTCACACAGACGATTGGACACATGCAAGGCACTCAAGAGTGGGGCTGCAAAGGCCGAGTGGCTAGACGCAGACGACTGGCACCGACTGAGGGAGGAGGCTACAAATTCTCCATGACGTTGGAGGCAGCAACACGAGGCAGCGAGGGCATGACTAGAGGCCGAAGTGGTCCATCATCTTGGGAGTGGCAGCCACAGGACATATCTGGAGGACTTTGTAAGTTCTTCTTTTGTTTTGCTTGCTTATTTTTTTGTAATATCCTTTGTACTAACAATCATGTTTCTAACAATTAGTATTTTGTTTTCTTTGCAGCACTCCATTACAAATCGCAATCTGACCGGCCTTGAGACTCGATATGCAGAGAGGCACGGTCTCACTGCATTGATCGACCGATTGTATAGACGTGGCGACCCTAAGCCACTCATCTTTCTTGTCTATAGTTACCATGTTTAATTAGAATGCATTATTGTATGGTGGACTGATGTGTTGTTGTTTCTTTTTCTACAGAGTCCATTCGATGCTCCTTTGCGGTGGGATGAGCTTTCAGATGGCAAGGATATGTAGCTCGCCCTTGGATCCTTGGAGCTCACACACCCTTCTTTTTTGGTCGCCTGATCTGTGTAGACATTTTCTATGTAGTAGTGATATATTGTCATGATTATATGAGTCGCTTTCATTATGCGATCATGTATTTATTTCATGTATCAGTGTTATGATTTTAGTACAATTTGTTTTTGTTTACATGAGCATTATACACAGTGCAGAAACTATTTTGTATGGCCCAAATAAAGCACACAGTGCTATATGTGGCAGGGCAAGTTGCCCTGCCACCAAAAAAAAAAATCATATTACCATCGCTATTAGCGTCATAAATATACCTGCACTCATCGTTATTAGCTTCGCAAAGCGTCGATATCAACGTTGTTATTTGCATCGATATCAGCATCGTTGATACTGACTGTTCTATGGCGTCACCAATAACGACACTTTTTGCGACGATGGGGGGAAATTTTTATTATTTACATTTTCATCGCTTTTAACATCGGTATAAGGCCTATATCTTGTAGTGCTTCTCTTCTCTTCTATTTTCTTCCCTTTATCGCGGCAATAGATCTTGGAGCATGGAGCTTGAGAATCGAGCTCGCTTGAAGCTTGAACTTGGATCGCAGAGCTACTTGAGTACTTGAGAGAGGACACAACTCGATCATGCATGGAGGTAAGCTCACTACACTCGTAGAGAGAGATAGCACATCGCTATGTGAGAGGTAGCCATTAGTGCTCGGCTTGAAACGCTTGAAAGAATAAGCGGTCCGTGGATCTTGGCGTTGAGCGTCACCTCTACATTTTGGTTTCATTGCCGAGACCAACAGATTCAAGCCTTAGTGCTTGGCTTGAAATGCTTGAAAGAATAAGCAGTCTGTGGGTCTTGGCAATTCGCCTCTACATTTTGGTTCCGTTGCCGAGACCAACGGATTCAAGCCTTGAGTGCTTACGCACTCCAAATCGAGCATTGAAGTAGGGTTTTCCCCAAATCGATGCTTCAGGTAGATAGGTAGGAAGCAAGGGAATTTGAAGATGTATTTGATCTCCTTAGCAAGTAATTTTTTGGTTTTTTGGGTTTTGGAAAGTAGGTTGGAGTAGTGTAGGTATTTGCTTTGTAATTTGGATGCACTAGGGTAGGAAAAAACATTTTTAAAAAAACAGGTTAGGCTTTCTATTGTCATAACAGGGCAAGAGGGTTTGATTTGTGGTCAATTTGTATTTTTTAGTTTATTTTCTATTCTAGGTATATATAATCCTTCACTAGGGTCTATTCTTACATTCTCGGAGTTTGTGTGACCCCTCATAACCAAATCATTAGAATCGAGTTAATTTTGTCATCCTTGGAAACTCGTCTCTATAGGAGTCAATTAAACACTATTACCAGAGTCTGACTCCTAGAATCAGACTCGAACAGTCCGACTCCTAGAATCAGACTGTCCAACTAGCTAGTCAAACCACCAGACCCAGTCAATCGTGCGATCGAATCGTCTGGTGCCACTTCACGGACCACCTTGTGTCTAGTCGAATAATCAAACTACCTTGGTTTGCTGATTAGACTGCCATCCAACCGAATATACCCAATTGGACTTAGACCATTCGACTCCTAGAGTCGGACCGGACTATCCAATTCTAATAATCATATCTCTGATAATCTAACAGAAAACTGTCAAAATTGGACATGTGAATAGAATACAAATTTGACACATCTAACCCCTGAAACAGACCCAAAGACTATATGGAGCCGAAAGCACATCATAGATCTATCATTGGACCGAAATCTAGAGCAAGTAGTTCAAAACTTGGCTACAAACGGTCCTCCAAATTGCGCATGGTATCTAGCGTAATGGCCCTGCGGGCTCGGGAGGACTGCAACCCCCCTGCGGGACCCCCGCAGAGGGGGGCCCTCCTCACCTCCCCCAAGTAGGCTCGAGAGAAAATGCACATCACGACAGGTCCTACAAATTAGATCCTAATGTAGTAATGTCTCTACGCAAGCATAGATTCTCACGTGCAAAACAACAAACCAAAATCCCATACCCAAAACAGAGACCCTAGAACCTCAATGGGCCAATCTAGCCAACAATGGCAAAAAGGCCACACCATAAAAACATGTACATGTTGCATTTGAATTGCATCTAGTCAAAGCAAAATGCAACAACATCAAGCTACAACTGCGAGGATGCCTAGACATGACAGTCCTAACGATAGATGCACCTTGAACGACACTGCACAAGACCACCCAAGACATCAGTAGAGAATCCACATCTAGTTATGCAGTTTGGGACTCAAAGGCATGTATCGGAAGGCTTGAACTTATAAGCTAAGACCTGGAAGATGAAGACATCATACCACTTGCTTATCTTAGGGTCAAACTCACTACGAAAAGAGAGCACAATGTCGATGCTCTCATCGATGAAGGAATAGATTTTAATCTCTTGACCTATGAAGCATGGACCCTACTAAGCCAAACCAAAGCTCACACCAACTAATGCAACTCTTAATACTTATAGGGGACACCCACAAGCACTTATAGGGAAGTGCAAAATCCTTATAATTATTAAAATTCAAAGCTTTCCTATCCTATTTCAAGTTCCTCCAAATAGTGAGAATTGTGGAAAGGAAACCCTCCTAGGAAGACCCTTCAAAAGGGTGATGAAATGTGAGCCTGATTATGTAGCACAGAGGATACACTTGATACTACTGAGTCTAAGGATAATCAAAACCTTTAGCAAGGTTGACCTCATCAAACCTCAAGGGAAAGACAAGGAATATTCTGACATACCAGGCACGCCTAGTAATGAGAGCAAGGACTTGTTGAAAGAGTCGCTATAAGTGCATGTTGAACAAAGAGAACCAACGAGCAAGGCCATGCTTAAAACAAGAATATTAGGAGACAATGCCAAGGATAGGCTTTGGACTTACAAATATCGTAGAAGACCACAAAAGAAGTCCAAGCCTTATAGACAAAGGTATCGATGGAGAGCTAGCACAATGCCGCAATGGATATCCAAAGTGTTGCTACGTGCTCAAGGGTATTACGTAGGTAACAGATGGATTTGGATACCAAAACCCCCTACTAAATGACGTCTGTCAGCTGAAGGCCACATTGTATCAAAAGCGAAGAAGTACAAGAGGAAATCTAGACAAAAATTCAAGTCTTGAGTCAAAAATATTGGAGTGACTAAACCCCTCATGATTGAAATCAAGAAACCAAGCATGACTATTCGAAAGGTGGATCCTCATCCTAGCATGCTTAACAAGTGGATGTCAGATGTAACCGTCGAGTATGCACACAGACCACGGGTACCCAAGGAGCCTTTGACTTCCCAAGAGGATAATGAGTACCACAGGTGCAATGCTACTCATGATAAGGTTGATTGCTCAACAAAGTAAATGGTAGAGTCGTCTAACAACCATGGGCAAATATTCCAGCCAACTGGTACCAAGTCCACCTAGGAGTCCTAAATCTCCTACATCCCCTTTCTCTAAACGGACACAGGAAGCGCAACAGCAATTGTCAAGTGCAACAGCTCAATCCCAATCTCTATCTCCATTTGAGCTTTCGAATGACGAAGGTGCAGGAAGGACATGACACCACCCCTAATTCTCCGCCTAAGGATATGGCTGCGCAATCCACCGAGAGTGACTAGCTCAATTGATGCTCGATCTACACAAGTGAATGCACAAAAAGGGCAACAAAAGACATGACCACTTCAGATCTACCTAAGGAATTGACATCGCAGTCTACCAACAGTAGCTAGTCCAATGAACTAGCTGCTACTACTTCCAATTAGGAATCACAGCAGTCACAGCCTTTGGCTGTGATGACGCCCCTTGTGGAACGTGTCCTTAGCAATTCACTTGTTGCAGAAGAGATGGAACAACCAACATCCTTGACATCTCCAGCACTTCGAAGCACCTAAAGCCTAGGCTTGAGGAGAAATCTCTTGAAGATTTGGCCAAAGAGATAGTGCATCTGACCAATGAACCAAAGATGAAGTGCATGATGAAGCTTGATCACAAGCTGACAGCCATCACATGTGCGTACGTCCATTGTGGACATCGAAAGGCCAACACTAGAGCACACAAAGCTCATAGCTGCAAGCCCCTGACTTGGGACAAGCAATGACATGTTTACTTCCGCTATGTAGCTGTCGCTAAAGAAGTCATAAAGGACATCCCAAAAACCACAGGTATGGAATTGTGCTTAATACCCTCACTCTATACTACTCAATGTGAGACAAACAAGGAAAAGCTTGAAGCAATCAAAAGAAAAGGAAAAGGACAAGGTAACTTTGTGCAAAAATGGTACTCCAACCAAAGTCTGGTAGCCAAAATTGGCCACTGACTAATGACACTCTC